>NC_091432.1:65470793-65808576 GCF_964237555.1 Oryctolagus cuniculus
CCGCGGTGCCGGCCCATTTGGATATTTCTAACATCATTCGCAGGCCATACAAAATTATCAGCTTAAAAATTGGCCTACTATAGATTTATTGAATTTTAAGCCCTGCCTTGGTTGCCTCCATGCAGGGCCTGACCAAATAATTTCAGGGGCCTTAAATTACACATGGGCTGAATGTTACCCCAGCCCTGCTTTGAAGTTTGAATTTGTTGAACACATCACTCATAATTGTAGACTAGAACAAAAGCTAGTAAAAATTAGCTCCTGGCCAACGCCGCGACTCACTAGGCTAATCCTCTGCCTGCAGCACCGGCACCCCCGGTTCTAGTCCCAGTCGGGGCGCCGGATTCTGTCCTGGTTGCTCCTCTTCCAGTCCAGCTCTCTGCTGTGGCCCGGGAAGGCAGTGGAGGATGGCCCAAGTGCTTGGGTCCTGCACCCCATGGGAGACCAGGAGAAGCACCTGGCTCCTGGCTTCGGATCAGCGTAGCACGCCAGCCAATGGCGGCCGTTTGGGGGGTGAACCAACAGAAGGAAGACCTTTCTCTCTGTCTTTCTCTCTCACTGTCTAACTTTATCTGTAAAAAAAAAAAAAAAAAAAAAAAAATTAGCTCCAGATACCTTTCTAGTTCCTCGAGCACTTAAATTTCTAAATGTCCTTCAAGCAACTAAAATTGTTACAATATGCACTGTAAATTGTAAATAACAGCTAAAATTTTTATAGTGCTTTACTCTTTCAGAGTAGTTTCACATTCACTTTTCAGTTAATCCTCAAAACATGTCTAAAAATTATTTTTTGGGCTAGCCCTGTGGCGTAGCAGGTAAAGCCGCTGCCTGCAGTGCCAGCATCCCATACGGGCACTGGTTCGAGGCTGGCTGCTCTACTTCCAATCCAGCCCTCTGCTATGGCCTGGGAAGGCAGTAGAAGATGGCCCAAGTCCTTAGGCCCCTGCACCTGTGTGGAAGACCCAGAAGAAGCTCCAGGCTAATGGCTTCGGATTGACCCAGCTCTGGCTGTTGCAGCCATTTGGGGAATTAACCAGCAAATGAAAGACTCTGTCTCTCTCTCATAAAAACTTTTCTGGGTCGGCATTGTGGCATAGTGGGTAAAGCTGCTGCCTACATCTAATGCCTGCATCCCATATTGGATTTGGGTGTCACAGACGCTCCACTTCTGATCTAGCTCCCTGCTGATGGCCTAAAAAAAGCAATGGAAGATAGCTCAAGGATTTGGGCCCCTGACACCCATGTAGGAGATTGGGAAAATACTCGTGGTTCCTCGCTTTACCCTGGCCCAGCACTGGTTGTCGTAGCTACCTGGGGAGTGGACCAGCGGATATAAGATCTACCTCTCTCTATCTCTGTCTCTCCCTTTCTGTGTAACTGATTTTCAAGTAAATACAGTTTTTTAAAATGTTAAAAAAAATTTTTTTAATTATTTTTGTCTTTTAGATGAGAAAACTGAGGCATAGAACAACTAAATGATTTGTTCAGAGTTTCAAGCTTCAGTTCAAATAAAGGAATGTGTTTATGTAACTGTACTAAATATGTAGAATGGCGAAAGTGTGATGTTAAGGAAAATCAGAAAATGGGAGTGCTGTTATCAGGAGAGCTAGGTGTATAGCTATCTGTATTGAGAGTTGTGGGCATGTTCGAGGTTTGCATAGGTACATTTGTAAGATGATCCAGTAGACCTTTACAGTCTCCCAGGACCGTTTGTTAACTAAAGGAAGTAACCGGGGAAGAAAACAAGTTTTGTGGTACTGTCAGAGAGCAATCTCAGCTTTTGTTCCCTTCTCTTTGCAGAGATGTTGGCAATGTGGTTGAAGCCATGTATGGGGACCTTCCTCCTCCAATTATGCTGATTGGGCATAGCATGGGTGGTGCCATTGCAGTCCATACAGCATCATCCAACCTTGTGCCAAGTCTTCTGGGTCTGTGCATGATTGATGTTGTGGAAGGTAAGTTTTCTTTCTTTCTTTTTTTAACTTTTATTTAATGAATATAAATTTCCAAAGTACAGCTTATGGAGTACAATGGCTTCCCCCCCATACCTTCCCTCCCACCCGCAACCCTCCCCTTTCCCGCTCCTTCTCCCCTTCCATTGACATCGATTCATTTTCAATTCTCTTTATATACAGAAGATCAGTTTAGCATATATTAAGTAAAGATTTCAACAGTTTGCACCCACATAGAAACACAAGGTGAAAAATACTGTTTGAGTACTCGTTATAGCATTAAATCACACTGTACAGCACATTAAGGACAGAGATTCTACATGAGGAATAAGTGCACAGTGACTCCTGTTATTGACTTAACAAATTGACACTCTTGTTTATGGCATCAGTAATCACCCTAGGCTCTTGTCATGAATTGCCAAGGCTAAGGAAGCCTTTTGAGTTCTCTGACTCTGATCATATTTAGGCAAGGTCGTAGTGAGAATGGAAGTTCTCTCCTCCCTTCAGAGAAAGGTACCTCCTTCTTTGAAGACCTGTTCTTTCCACTGGGATCTCACTCACGGAGATCTTTCATTTAGGTCATTTTTTTTGCCAGAGTGTCTTGGCTTTCCATGCCTGAAATACTCTCATGGGCTTTTCAGCCGGATTCACATGCCTTAAGGGCTGATTCTGAGGCCAGAGTGCTGTTTAGGACATCTGCTGTGTATCTCGCTTCCCATGTTGGATCGTTCTCTCCCTTTTTTATTCTATCAGTTAATATTTGCAGACACTAGTCTTGTTTATGTGATCCTATCATTATGATCAATTGTGAACAGAAATTGATCACTTGGACTAGTGAGATGGCATTGGTACATGCCACCTTGATGGGATTGAATTGGAATCCCCTGTTATGTTTTTAACTCTACCGTTTGGGGCAAGTCAGCTTGAGCATGTCCCAAATTGCACATCTCTTCCCTCTCTTATTCCCACTCTTATATTTACCAGCAATCACTTTTTAGTTAAGTTTCAACACTTAAGAATAACTGTGTATTGATTACAGTATTCAACCAAAAGTATTAAGGTAAGTTTTCTTAGTGTTGAGTAAATCATAATCATTGACTTACATAGTAAATTATTACTATCTTGTTTTAGTTTATTGCCATTTTTACTTGAAATACCTCCCTCTGCCTTTATAATGTCTTTTAAGAATTTAAGTTATTTAATAATTTTTCCATGACATTAGAAGCTCTTCATTATTGCTCTTAATGATTGTATAATATTTCATTTATATATATTGTCCCATAGTTCTGTTTAATCATTTAAAAAAGAAGCTTCCGTGTCTTTTATCACACTGCTGGCTATATTAGTCAGCCTTATTTATTATGGGGCCCTCCATATAAGTGAATACTGGGATGCAGAAATTATTGAGGACCATCTTACTAGGCTGGGTGTCAAATTAATCTGCATTTTCATAGAACTGTATCTGTCACTGGGGACAGCTATGTAGAGTTGACTCAGTAAGTGTAAATGCTCAGAATAAAATGCTGTGATTAAAATGTTTATTTAACATGTAGGTACAGCCATGGATGCACTTAATAGTATGCAAAATTTCTTACGTGGTCGCCCTAAAACCTTCAAGTCTTTGGAGAATGCTATTGAATGGAGGTAACTCACATCTGTGTTGTCTTTAATTTAAATGTTAAAGTGTAGTTTTCCCTTTTTGGGTCAGCTCAAGCACCAAGTTCAAAGAAATAGTAGTTGAATTTTCAAGTTTTAATATAGTGGCATGTGAAGAAACATTTATGTAAACAGTAGAATTTCAGACTGCTCGGTTATCTAGAACTGATCTATTTTCAAGTGTAGTACAGTGTCCTAAATTCATAGCAATGATGGATCATCTGTTTCTGTTTCTCTTTGAAGAGAGAGGGAACTCACTGGACTAGGTGCTATCTTACATCTCTTCCATCTATGAGGCGTGATGGTTCTGGGTTACTTCCTGTGTTCCACATAAAATGATGGAGAAACAGAATGGGTATAGAATTCACACTTTAGCATCTGTTTGGGCTTTGGTACATTGTTTTGCTATGATTTATACTTATATAAAGGCTTTTCAGTCATGAATTTATTCAGTCAATTATTTGATTAAATATTCTTTTTTTTCTTAAAGGTTTATTTATTTGAAAGTCAGAGTTATACAGAGAGAGGAGAGGCAGAGAAAGAGGCAGAGGTCTCCCATCTGTTGGTTCACTTCCCAACTGGCCGCCATGGCCGGAGCTGCGCCAGTCCAAAGCCAGGAGCCAGGAGCTTCTTCCGGGTCTGCCATGTGGGTGCAGGGGCCCAAGGACTTGGGCCATCTTCTACTGCTTTCCCAGGCCATAACAGAGAGCTGGATGGGAAGTGGAGCAGCCGGGTCTCGAACTAGCGCCCATATGGGATGCCGGCGCTTCAGGCAAAGGGTGCTGCACCATAGCGCTGGCCCCTGAATAAATATTCTTTGAGTAAAATGCCATCCCTCTTCACCGATCAGTCTTGGGATAAAACATCTTGACCATCTGTCATTCTACTCATTCTTCAGAGATGACCTCCAACTCCCAGATAACTCCCTCAGTAAAACTGTTGGGACTTTACGTCTATATTATATTGTTCTGCCTGCCCCTTAAGTCTTCAAATCCTCCTTTGAGGGATATTCTTACATTACTAATTTTTATTAGTGTCTGTCTTAATGTCCTTCCCGCATCATAAGAGCAGAAGCTGTTTTCTGTTTATTGTTCTCTTCTTGCATACTGCAGAGATCATACTGCTGGCTGAAGCGGGCATTACATATTTATTAGCTGAATCAGAGATATCAAGCAGAAAATTAGGACCTAGTAAATACACCCTAGGATTTTCCTAGGGCAGAGGATTTCATGTCAGAATGTTTGTTTGATGAGGTTGCTTCTGCCACTCCTTGTTTACTACTGTGACATAAAATTCTTGTTCTCTCAGAAGACCAGAGATCTCTATCTTGAGCTGTCACAGCATTGAGAATGTAGCTGCTGCCAGCCCAGCTTGCACCACAGGTTGCCTGCCCACTGCCCCAGTAATAACCAGTAAGGAAATTATCCCATAATGGTTCAGTTATCTAAAGCCACCTGTTTTCCAAACTTTCAGAACTTATGCAGTGAACATTTTTTCCCAGTACCTAAGCTGTGTCAGTGCCTGAGCAAAGAACTGGGAATGAATCAGGTACAGTTTCTAACATTAAAAATCAGGGGATACAAACAAGTAAAAACATGAACACAGCACAGGGAAGGAAGCACAGAGGCCACAAGAAATGGGTACACAATCTAGCCTGGGGATCCCGATAGTCTGTTTTCTTTTTTTCTTTTTTTTAGATTTATTTTATTTATTTGAAAGAGTTAGAGAGAGAGAGGTAGAGATAGAGAGGTCTTCCATCTTCTGGTTCACTCCTCAAATGGCTGTAGCAGCTGTAGCTGAGCTGATTCAAAGCCAGGAGCCTCTTCCAGGTCTCCGACGTGGGTGCAGGGGCCCCAGGACTTGGGCCATCCTCTGCTGCTTTCCCAGGCACATTATCAGGGAGCCAGATCGGAAGTGGAGCAACAGGGACTTGAACGAGCACCTATATGGGATGCTGGTGCTGTAGCTGGGACTTGAACTGGCATCCATATGGATGCCTGCTATGCCACGGCGCTGGCCCCAGAAATAGATTCTTGATTCTAGTGCCTGATACAGAATAGGATAGGATTCTTTTTGTTAAATGTTAAGGTGTTCTGGATTCTATGTGAGTTACTAATTCTTAGAACCTACTTCCTGAGCTTGAGATTCAGAAAGAATACTATGAGATATTTAGTAATTTTATTTTGAACACCACTGAATATCTGAATCAGGGTTATAACTCAAGGCCATTTGGCTGTTCCAGTTTGAAAAGAGAAGTTGAAATACAAGGCCAACAATTACTGCTTTTCCTCTCTTGATCTTCTTAATAGAACAGTAGAGTATAGTCATTAAGAACCTGGACTTTAAAGTTGGACATACAGTGACTTGCATCTTGGCTCCACAATTCTGGCTACTTAGAGAAAAATAGAATAAGGAGAAGTGGAGAGTGGGGTAATGATGGAAGGGGGAAATTGACTGGGAGACTATTGTAGTAATGTAGGAAAGTAATGATGGCAAATATAGATTAGGATGGCAAAAGACTAGGAAGTAATATGGTCAGATTTGATACAGGTTTTGAAGGTAGAACTGACAGGACTGGTTTTTGGATATAGATAGAGGGCACAGAGGGGGAATTCACTGAAGACTTGTAGGGTTTTAGCCCAAGCACTTGGGTTAGTGGTGGAGACAGAGATTTTTTTTTTAACTTTTATTTAATGAATATAGATTTCCAAAGTACAGCTTATGGACTACATTGGCTCCCGCCCACCCCCCGATGACTTCCCTCCCACCCGCAACCTTCCCCTTTCCCGCTCCCTCTCCCCTTCCATTGACATCAAGATTCATTTTCAATTTTCTATATATACAGATCAGTTTAGTATACATTAAGTAAATATTTCAACAGTTTGCACCCACATAGAAACACAAGGTGAAAAATACTGTTTGAGTACTCGTTATAGCATTAAATCACACTGTACAGCACATTAAGGACAGAGATCCTACATGAGGAGTTAAGTGCACAGTGACTCCTGTTGTTGACTTTACAAATTGACACTCCTGTTTATGGCATCAGTAATCTCCCTATGCTCCAGTCATGAGTTGCCAAGGCTATGGAAGCCTTTTGAGTTCTCCGACTCTTATCTTATTTAGACAAGGTCATAGTCAAAGTGGAAGTTCTCTCCTCCCTTCAGAGAAAGGTACCTCCTTCTTTGAAGACCTGTTTTTTCCACTGGGATCTCACTCCTAGAGATCTTTCATTTAGGTGTGTGGTTTGGTTTGTTGTTGTTGTTGTTGTTTTTTGCCAGAGTGTCTTGGCTTTCCATGCCTGAAATACTCTCATGGGCTTTTCAGCCGGATCCAAATGCCTTTAGGGCTGATTCTGAGGCCAGAGTGCTGTTTAGGACATCTGCCATTCTATGAGTCTGCTGTGTATCTGGCTTCCCATGTTGGATCGCTCTCCCCTTTATTTATTCTATCGGTTAGTATTAGTAGGCACTAGACTTGTTTATGTGATCCCTTTGACTCTTAGTCCTATCATTATGATCAATTGTGAACAGAAATTGATCACTTGGACTAGTGAGATGGCATTGGTACATGCCACCTTGATGGGATTGAATTGGAATCCCCTGGTATGTTTCTAACTCTACCGTTTGGGGCAAGTCAGCTTGAGCATGTCCCAAATTGTGCAGAGACAGAGATATTTGATAGCAAATAAGAGGCAGCGAATTAGGAGTTTTATTTGGACAAACTTAAGTGTTTATCACACATCTAAGTGGAACTGTAAAGAGGAGGTTATAAAGACGAGGTAAAAGAGATGGATAAACTGGAGAATCATCATCACATAGATTATGTTTAAAGCTGTGAAGTTGAATGCAGTTACTTAGGGATTTGATTTTGATTGGAAAAAGATCCAGGAACTAATCCTTGGGATATTTCACAAATTTTGAGCTTGTGAAGAGGAAGATCCCACAGAGGAAACTGAAAAGTCACAGTTAGTGAGATAGAAGGAAAACCAGGAGAGGACAGCCACTGTTTGTAGGAGGAAGAGAGCAACTGTTCTGAATGCTGCTAAGGGATCTTGGGAGATGAGGACCAGGAAATGACCACTGTAATGGGATAGAAGCGATGTTGACAAAAGAAGTCCCAGAACATAAGTAGGAGATAAAAACCTGACAGAAGTTGGGGAAAGAATCAACCTACCTTTCTTTCTTTCTTTCTTTCTTTCTTTCTTTCTTTCTTTCTTTCTTTCTTTCTTTCTTTCTTTCTTTCTTTCTTTCTTTCTTTCTTTCTTTCTTTTTTAAAGATTTATTTATTTATTTGAAAGAGTTATAGAGAAGCAGAGGCATTGAGAGAGAGGTCTTCCATTCACTGGTTCACTCCTCAAATGGCTGCAACAGCTGAAACTAGGCCAATCCAAAGCCAGGAGCTGCAAGGCTCTTCTGGCTCTCCCATGTGGGTGCAAGGGCACAAGCACTTGGGCCATCTTCTATGGCTTTCCCAGGCCATAGCAGAGAGCTGGATTGGAAATAGTGCAGCCAGGACTCAAATCAGCGCCCATTTGGGATGCCAGCACTGCAGGCAATGGCTTTACCTGCTATGCCACAGCACTGACCCCAAGAATTTCCTTAGAGTTACAAAATAGAGAAAGATAACTTTTTTGAGGAATTTTGCTTTATAGCAGAGCAGAGAAATTAGAAGCTAGTATTGAATGTGGTGTTGGGAATTTTTTTAAGGGCTAGAGATACTTATGTTACCCAGTAGAGAAAATAATAATGAGCCAGAAGAGATGATAACTGAAGGAAACATTATCCTTTCAAAAATAAGAGGAATGGGAGCCAGTTACCCAAGGTTTACCTGACTAGGAACAGAGATATTAAACAGCCATCAATGCACAGAATATGATTAGAAGTACAGTGGATTTGTAGATTCAGTTGGTAGTAAAAGGATTAATATTTCTGATTGCTTCTGCTTTACATTTAATGAAAGAAATTAATGCTATCATCTGAGGGGATGGTTTTACATTTTTACATGATTTTTAAGCTTAAAACTAATACTTAATGTGTTTTCTTGGTGGTATGCTTCAAGCAGTCTTTTCCTGTCCCCACAGGACATACGGTCATTTTGCCTTGCCCTTAAATGTACTTAGGTAGATAAATATCTATTCCAGTAGTCTAAGCTTTATGACATTATCTATGTATCTTAGTTCTGTGCTACTTAAACAGATTACCACACACTAGCTGACAACCAATAAAAATATATTTAATTCATGGTTCTGGAGATTGGGAAATCCAAAATTAAGTAGCTCACATCTGGTGAGGGCCTTCTAGTTGTATCCCATAACATGGTAGCAGAGAGCATCACATAGAAAGAACAAGAGCAAGAGAGCGCCAAACTGGATTTTATAATGAACCCACTCTTACAGTAAGGACATTAATCTGTTAGTGAGAGCAGAGCCCAGCCCTCCTGACCTAATCTCTTCTTAAAGTTTCTACTTCTTGATGCTGTTGTATTTGGGGATTGTGGTTCCAACACGTGATCTTTGGGGAGCACATTGAAAACATAGCATCATGCTTGGTCCTCCATGGAGGAGCTGGCTGCAGCCTACCATCTTGTTTTCTTACACTTTCCCATTTCCCCTGCCTCTCCTTGCACTCAGTTCTCTAAAAATCCTCCTGCTGCCTTTGTTCACAGTGTACCTTTTCCCTGGACTTCCGTTTTTTATTTTCTGCTTAACTTCCTGGTTATTGTTGTTGTTTGGTTGGTTGTTTTTTTTTTTTTTTTTTTTTTTTTTTTTTTTTTTTTTTTGACAGACAGAATTAGACAGTGAGAGAGAAAGACAGAGAGAAAGGTCTTCCTTTCGTTGGTTCACCCCCCAAATGGCTGCTACGGGCAGCGAGCTGCGCTGATCTGAAGCCAGGAGCCAAGTGCTTCCTCCTGGTCTCCCATGAGGTGCAGGGCCCAAGCATTTGGGCCATCCTCCAATACCTTCCTGGGCCACAGCAGAGAACTGGACTGGAAGAGGGGCAACTAGGGACAGAACCCGGTGCCCCAAACGGGACTAGAACCTGGGGTGCCGGCGCCACAGGCGGAGGATTAGCCAAGTGAGCTGCAGCACCGGCCTCTGCTTAACTTCTTGTCTTTAGTCCCTAGTTTAGGCAAAACCTCTGGGAAGCTTTCTTTAACCTCTTCATTCCAAATGGCGTACTTCTTTAACCTTACCTTATTATACTAACATTATCTATTTGTGTCTCTTTATCCCTCTGGAGTTTCCTGCTTCTTGAGCACAGGCCTAGCACTTAGCATCTTCTTGGTAAATATTTCCAGAAACGGCTATAATGTATTTACTTAATTTTTACTACTTGGCTATAGCCATGATGATATATAGTGGTTAATTTCCATAGTAGACAACATTGGTGACATCACCTTTATATTAGATTTCACAGAATCTACAAAATTATTTGATTTTAGTGATGTGGTAAGATGGATGCTACATAACTCCCTTTCTCCCTTTTCTCCTAGTGTGAAGAGTGGCCAAATTCGAAATCTGGAATCTGCTCGGGTCTCCATGGTTGGCCAAGTCAAACAGTAGGTCTTATTTTTCCACCTTAGGCTGGTTAGAGGTTGAAACATAGAGAGAATTACTGATTACTTGTTTTACTCCTTTTCTACCCTCCTGATAAATGCCTTCGTTAGTTTAGATCATTTCACAGGTAAACTCAATTGCACTAGCCACATACATTGATTGATTGTCTTTCTCTTTGTCTCTTTTTCTTTCGAAATTTCAAAGGCAGTTATGTTAGTGCTCCATGTAATAATAGATTACCTTAGCACAACTCTAGATCTTAAAAAGTGAAGCATTCCAGAGAGTAAATATTAAAATTGAGGTGTCCATCTCAGTACTGGTAGCTGTAGTTTCATTCTGCTAAATCTTTTTTTTTTTTTTTTTTTTTTTTTTGACAGGCAGAATGGAGAGAAAGAGAAAGGTCTTCCTTTCTTAGGGGAAGGGGAGAGGGAGTGGGAGAGGGGAGCGTTGTGGGTGGGAGGGAAGATACTGGGGGGAGGAGGCTATTGTGGTCCTTAAGCTGTACTTTGGAAATTTATGCTCATTAAATAAAATTAAAAAAAAAAAAAAAAGGTCTTCTTTTGCCGTTGGTTCACCCTCCAATGGCCGCCGTGGCTGGGGCGCTGCGGCCAGTGCACCACACTGATCCGAAGGCAGGAGCCAGGTACTATCCTGGTCTCCCATGGGGTGCAGGGCCCAAGGACTTGGGCCATCTTCCACTGCACTCCCTGGCCACAGCAGAGAGCTGGCCTGGAAGAGGGGCAACTGGGACAGAATCCAGTGCCCTGACCGGGACTAGAACCCGGTGTGCCGGTGCAGCAAGGCAGAGGATTAGCCTAGTGAGCCGTGGCGCCAGCCTTAAATCTCCTTCTAAGCTCAGCCTGGTGTGAGGAAATTATAAAAACTGGGGCCGGCGCCGTGGCTCACTAGGCTAATCCTCCGCCTTGCAGCGCCGGCACACCGGGTTCTAGTCCCAGTCGGGGCGCCGGATTCTGTCCCGGTTGCCCTCTTCCAGGCCAGCTCTCTGCTGTGGCCAGGGAGTGCAGTGGAGGATGGCCCAAGTGCTTGGGGCCTGCACCCCATAGGAGACTAGGAGGAAGCACCTGGCTCCTGCCATCGGATCGGCCTGGTGCGCCGGCCGCAGCGCGCTCTCCGCGGCGGCCATTGGAGGGTGAACCAACGACAAAGGAAGACCTTTTTCTCTGTCTCTCTCTCTCACTGTCCCCTCTGCCTGTCAACAACAAAAAAAAAAAAAAAAAAAAAAAAAAAAGAAATTATAAAACTGGCATAGCCAGAGTGAAGGCCAGATGGTGAGGGTGAGCTAATTTTATATAGCCCAGATGATCTTTCTTGATAGAGTTACATGAGTCCTTAGTATTGCTCTGTAGTCAGAAAATAAATTTTAGATGAACTGAGAAAATGAACAGTGTGAGAGGTGAAAGAATAATGGCATATTGAGTGGCTGCTATTTGCTAACCACTGTGCAAGGCATTTTATTTATACCATCTCATTTTTAGAAATCTTACATTATTGAACATTTTCTAACATGTCGAAGTAGAATAATACAATGAGCCCTAATGCACCTATTGCCCACATTAAACAGTTAACTCATGGCTGGTGTTCTTTCCTCTGTGTACCTAATTACTTCTTGTAAGTATGAATATTTTGAAGTAAATTCCAAAAAAATATAATTTCCTCTGTAAAATTTCATTGTGCTCTAAAAGAGCTTTTTAAAGGTAATCAGAAGGACATTAACACATCTGAAATATGAATTCCTTAATATCATCAAAATTTAATTAGTACTGAAAACAAGTGGCAGGGTTCCAAGATGGTGGGGTAGGGAGGGAGCTTACTGCTCTAGCCCAGAAAAAGGTAGTTTTAAAAAAAAGTGGAGATAGTGTAGTCTCAGGGAAGAGTTAGGGAAAAAACCCCAGAGGAAACTACCGAAATTAGAGGGACATGGTGGACCTGTGTGGAGGGTGTGGGCACCCACGGCTCAGGATTCCAGCAAACAAGAGCCTATGCACCAGCACTGGAAAGTGAGGCGAGATGAGACTACAGTAGCCCAAGCCACTGGTGAAAAAGCGGCAGGAAGAGCCTAGCTCTCTAGCTTGAAGCCCGCAGGGGATAGTGCACCAGAAAATTAGATGAGGGGGGATAAAAAAAGTACGGGATGGATACATTTCTCTGTCTCCGATCACTTTACAAAGGTGTACTGTGACAAGCCGATAGAATGGGCACCATTTTGAACATACCTAACAGCTATACCAGGTCATGTCTGTGCCCAGCAATCAGCTGAGTAGAGACTCCTGACTCTGATAGGGAGAAATAACAGGGGACTAGGAGCTTGTGACTGTGTGAAGCTTCTGAACCAGGACTGTGAGAAAACTGGGTGGGGGGGGACTCACAGTGTGGCTGGGACTTTGAGCAGTCTCAGTGGGAGATGCCACAAGCTTAGGGGTTCCTGGTTACCTGGTGAGAGACACTGCTGGGGGATCTGAACTTACACTGAGAACTGCACAGATCCTTTGTGTGGTCCTTGGGACAGAACAGATATTATACCCACTGGGGCTAGCGCTTAGGCACTGGTCTTTATTGAGGAGAAGAGCTCAGCTGAGCAAAATATACTTCCCTTCTGATGAAAAAAAAAAAAAGGGAGAGATTTACCATGCCAAACCTGGGAGTGTCACCTTAGGCATGCCCTTAACCATGGAGAACTGAACAGAGCTCTCTGGCCACTCCTACTACAAGCCTCTAGAAATTCACTGAAAGCAGACAGTCCACTTATCTACAGAGTTACAGTGCAACAATAAAAGCCGCCACAGTGGGGGAAAAAAGAAGAAACCAACAGGTATCTCCACAAATGCTGAACAACAAATGCAGCAATCCAAGAAACAAGAATAAGGAAGCCAACATGACGCTCCCAAAAGAACAGGACACTTCAATACTAGATTATGAAGATAATGAAATAGAAGAAATACAGGCCGGTGCCGTGGCTCAACAGACTAATCCTCCGCCTTGCGGCGCCAGCACACTGGGTTCTAGTCCCAGTCGGGGCACCGGATTCTGTCCCGGTTGCCCTCTTCCAGGCCAGCTCTCTGCTATGGCCCAGGAGTGCATTGGAGGATGGCCCAAGTCCTTGGGCCCTGCACCCACATGGGAGACCAGGAAAAGCACCTGGCTCCTGGCTTTGGATCAGTGCGATGCGCCGGCCGCAGCACACCAGCCGTGGCGGCCATTGGAGGGTGAACCAATGGCAAAAGGAAGACTTTTCTCTCTGTCTCTCTCTCTCTCTCACTGTCCACTCTGCCTGTCAAAAAAAAAAAAAAAAATACAAGAAAGAGAGCTCAAAAAAGATGATCATATGATTACATAGAAGTAATCAAAAGCAAATGCACGAACTACTGAAACCCATGCAAGACATGAAAGAAAATTTCTCCCATAAAATTGAGATCTTAAGGAGGAATCAAAATGAAATTAATTCAGTAGAACATGAAATTGAGATCTTAAAAAGAAATTGAAATGAAGAATTTATTAGAACAAATAAAAAATGCAATTTAGAGTCTTAAAAACAGAATCAGTGAGGCAGAAGAGAGAAAATCAGAAGACAAAGCACAGGAAAGTATACAGTCAAACCAATGACCAGAAGAGGAAATTAGAAATCTAAAAAACACTGTTGGGAATCTGCAGGATACTATAAAAAACAACAACAACATTCAGATTCTAGGAGATCCTGAATGCATGGAGTGAGAAAGGATTAGAAGGCCTTTTTAGTGAAATACTAGCAGAGCAGAGAACTTCCCGGGTTTGGAGAAAGAAAGGGACATCCAAGTACAGAAAGTACACAGAACTCCCAATAGACATGACCAGAAAAGATCCTCGCCACGACACATTATAATCAAATTCATCACAGTGAAACATAAAGAGAAGATTCTAAAATGTGCAAGAGAGAAACACCAGATTACTTTCAGAGGATCTGCAATTAGACTCAAGCAGACTTCTCATCAGAAATCCTGCAGGCTAGGAGAAAATGGGGAGATATAGCTCAAGTCTTAAGAGAAAAAAACTGTCATCCCAGAATATTATACCCTACAAAGCTCTCATTTGTGAATGAAAGTGAAATAAAGACCTTTCATAACAAACAGAAATTGAAAGAATTTGTCACCACCCATCCAGCCTTGCAAAAGATGCTGAAGTATGTGTTACACACAGAAACACAGAAACATGAAATCAATACGAAAGAAGGTAAAGGAAGAAAATCTCTTAGTAAAAGATCATAGAAGTTCAAAGTATAAATTAGGTATATCTTGGGGAAAATGGCAGGGCAAAGTCATTACTTATCAATAGTCACATTGAATGTAAATGGCCTCAACTCCCCAGTTAAAAGGCACAGACTGGCTGAATGGATTAAAAAACAAAACCCATCTATTTGCTCTTTACAAGAAACACATCCTACCAACAAAGATGCATGCAGACTGAAAGTGAAAGCTTGGAAAAAGATATTTCATGCCAACAGAAACCAAAAAAGAGCTGGTGTAGCTATCTTAATATCAGACAAAATAGACTTTAACACAAAAATTGTTAAGAGACAAAGAAGGGCACTATGTAATGATTAAGGGATCTATTCAACAGGGAGATGTAACTATTATAAAGATATATGCATCTAATTGCAGGGCACCTGGCTATTTAAAAGAAAGGTTAAAGGATTTAAAGGCCTCAGAATCAGCCCTTTAGGCATTTGGATCTGGCTAAAAAGCCCATGAGAGCATTTCAGGCATGGATAGCCAAGACACTGTGACAAAAAATGACCTACATGAAAGATCTCTGTGAGTGAGATCCCTGTGGTAAGAAGGGGCCATCAATGAAAAGAGGTACCTTTCTCTGAAGGGAGGAGAGAACTTCCATTTTGATTATGGCCTTGTCTAAATAAGGTCAGAGTTTGTGGACTCAGAGGCTTCCAAAGCCTTGGCAGCTCATTAAAAGAGCCTTGTGTGATCACTGGTGTCATATATAAGAGTGTCAATTGTTAAATTAATAACAGGAGTCACTTTGCACTTGCTTCCCATGTAGGACTTCTGTCCTTTGTGTGTTGTACTATGAGAATTAACGATAAAACTAGTCTTCAAACAGTACTTTATACTTTGTATGTCTGTGTAGGTGTGAACTGTTGAAATCTTTACTTAATATAGAGTTGATTGTCTGTATATAAAGATAATTAAAAATGAATCTTAATGAAGAATGGGATGGGAGAGGGAGTAAGAGGTGGGATGGTTTGGGGGTGGGAGGGCGGGTATGGGGGGAAGAACCGCTATAATCCAGAAGTTGAACTTATGAAATTTATGTTTATTAAAAGCTTTCTGTAAAAATTTAGTTTAATTAGTACTCATTTCTGCTTATGTTAAATAATTTGTAAAAGTAGATAAATAGGGGCCAGTGCTCTGGTGTAGCCGGTAAAGCTACCGCCTTGCAGCCCCAGCATCCCATATAGGTGCCGGTTACATGGCTTATATGCAGGTAGATCAGTGGTTTTAAAATTTTAATTAAAATGATACTTCCTCTTAATAAGTAAACCCGTGTGTATGTGTTAATTGGCACACAGATAGCAAGAACTTTTCTACGGTTTTAATCTAGGTGAAATTGCCATGAACCTCTTAATATACAGGCTGTGGAAATTCAAGGCATGTTTCTCTACCAGTCTTTAAAAATCTGTAGTCTATATGAGATGTGAAACTTGGCCCCTCAAGTTTCATAGAAAAGCACTACTTAGAAAACATTTGTGACCATACACTTAACTGAGTTTAGTAGAGAAGACAGAAAAGGACAAGCTACTATTTTTTTTAAAGATTTATTTATTTACTTTAAAGAGTTACACAGAGAGAGAAAAGGAGAGGCAGAGAGAGAGGTCTTTGATCTGCTTGTTCACTCCCCAGTTGGCCGAAATGGCTGGAGCTGTGCCAATCTGGAGCCAGGAGCTTCTTCTGGGTCTCCCATGTGGGTGCAAGGGCCCAAGGACTTGGGCCATCTTCCACTGCTTTCCCAGGCCATAGCAGAGAGCTAGATTGGCAGTGGAGCACCTGAGACTTGAACCGGCACCCATATGGGATGCCAGCACTGCAGGTTGCAGCTTTACCCGCTATGCCACAATGCCAGCCCTCAAGTTACTATTTTAAAAATCTGCTTCAGTTAATCTTAGACTCTTTATCTTGCTTGTTTTCTGTCCTTTTTTCTTTCATCCTCGATGACAAAATAACCAGTTTTCATTCTTGCAGAGATTTATTTATTTAAAAGGCAAGAGTTGGGGGGGGGAGAGGGAGGGAGGGAGGGAGGGGGAGAGAGAGAGAGAGAGAAATCTTCCTTCTGCTGTTCACTTTTCATATGGTCACAACAGTCAGAGCTGGGCCACGCTGAAGCTGGGAGCTTCTTCTAGGCCTCTCATGTGGGTGGCATTGGCCCAAGTACTTGGGGCCATCTTTCACTGCTTTTCCCAGGCCATTAGTAGGGAGCTGGATCAGAAGTGGAGCCGCCAGGACATGAACTGGCAGCCACGTAGCATGCCAGCATGGCAGGAAGCAGCTTTACTCGCTACATCACAGCGCCAGCCCAACCTTCAGCTTTCGCCAGTGTATTTTTCCATTGAGTCTTCTCTGAAAGAAATTATGGTTCCAGCTGTTCAAATGATAATTTTTCTTCCTAATTACATAATATATAGTGTAATCTGCAAGGTTCAGCTGACCATGCTCATTTTGATTCCTAGTTTCTGTCAGCTGATTGACAGGTGGGGTCTCTTATCGTGCTCCAGCCCTGTTCTGTATGCAGGGTGCAGCAGAAAAAGTACATGCTTCAGAGCTGGTTGAGCCTGAATTGCCTTCCAGCCTATCAGGTACCACTCATGAGTAGGTGATCCTGGGCAGTTTTCTTAACTCTTCAGGGTTACTTCATGGGATTTTTAAGATTATATAAGACATGCCGGCGCCACGGCTCAATAGGCTAATCCTCTGCCTGCAGCGCCGGCACACCAGGTTCTAGTCCCGGTTTGGGCACTGGATTCTGTCCCGGTTGCCCCTCTTCCAGGCCAGCTCTCTGCTGTGGCCTGGGAGTGCAGAGGAGGATGGCCCAAGTGCTTGGGCCCTGCACCCCATGGGAGACCAGGAGAAGCACCTGGCTCCTGCCTTCGGATAGGCGGAGTGCGCTGGCCGCAGCGGCCATTGGAGGGTGAACCAACAGCAAAGGAAGACCTTTCTCTCTCTCTCTCTCTCTCTCTCACTGTCCACTCTGCCTGTCAATAAAAAAAAAAAAAAAAGATTATATAAGACATTACCCATAATACTCTTGTCACCATGCCCCAGGAAATGGGTGCTCCCTTTCTGTGGGTCAGTATTGGTGCAAGAACTGGAAACCAACTCTTGGAAAATAGTCATAGATTTGCATGAGCTTCCACAGCCCTGGAAATGCACATTTTTGCATCCTCTCCTTCCCAGGAGCATTGTTAAGTTTTAGTTAACATTTGATTATAAAAGACTGCAAGGGCTGGCACCGTGGCTCACTAGGCTAATCCTCCACCTGTGGCGCCAGCACCCCGGGTTCTAGTCCCGGTTGGGGCGCTGGATTCTGTCTCGGTTGCTCCTCTTCCAGTCCAGCTTTCTGCTGTGGCCCAGGAGGGCAGTGGAGGATGGCCCAGGTGTTTGGGCCCTGCACCCGCATAGGAGACCAGGAGGAAGCACCTAGCTCCTGGCTTCAGATCGGCACAGCGCACTGGCCATATGAACCAACAGAAAAAGAAAGACCTTTCTCTCTGTCTCTCACTGTCTAACTCTGCCTGTCAAAAAAAAAAAAAAAAAATACTAAGTATATCTGAGATAATTTGCATTTAGAAGAGAAATATATGATACTCCTTCTTTTGTTTATTTGTTTTAAAAAATAGGTGTGAAGGAATTACAAGTCCAGAAGGCTCAAAATCTATAGTGGAAGGAATCATAGAGGAAGAAGAAGAAGACGAAGAAGGCAGTGAGTCAGTAAATAAGAGGAAAAAGGAAGATGACATGGAGGTGGGTAGAGGCCTGCATTCTTGGAAAGATGGGTATGGAGTGGTTTAAGGTGTGTGGGTATAGAAGCAAAGGGAGATGACAGTCTTTTTGTACACCATTAGTTACTTTAGAGCACACACTATCATAAGAGGTATTTAGGCTAAAGGTAAGATATAAACGCACTGTTGATAGTTCTGACCAATTGGAACATAAGACTTACAGTATTTACCCTACCCCAAACATTGCTTTCTCCCCAGGTTTCTTCTCACCTTTGTACTTCTGCTCCTGTAGTTTCTTTCATGACAAAAATCCTGTTTCCTACCAGTCTACTTTTTTTTTTAAAGAGTTGTTTATTTATTTGAAAGAGTTACACAGAGAGAGGAGAGGCAGAGAGAGAAAGAGAGAGGTCAGGAACTAGGAGCCAGAAGCTTCTTCCAGGTCTCCCATGTGGGTACAGGGGCCCAAGGACTTGGGCCATCTTCTTCTGCTTTCCCAGCCCACAGCAGAGAGCTGGATTGGGAGTGGAGCAGCTGGGACTTGAACCAGCTCCCATGTGTGATGCCGGCACTGCAAGTGGTAGCTTTGCCCGCCAGGCCACAGCGCCAGCCCCCCTACCAGTCTGTTCTAACCCGATCTAAATCTTACCCATCTTTCAAAATTTATTTCCTTGGGAAAACTTTCTGATGCTCCATGAGTATATCAGTCTCTCTCCAGTATGGCATTAAAAGTCTGTGTGACACAACATTTTCTGTTTTGAAGTTTTGCCTATTAAGTCATAGCATTGGATGTTCCTAAGATGCAATCAAAAAGATACTGTGGCCCCTGCTAGTTTTCCTTGGAATGTTGACTGGTATTGTCTTCTAATTGTGCAAGAATTAAATCTCAAATAAAATATGTATTCTTTTTTTAAAAAAAAATTATTTATTTGAAAGAGTTACACAGAGAGAGAAGGAAAAGCAGAGAGAGAGAGGTCTTCCATCTGCTGGCTCACTCCCCAATTGGCCGCAATGGCTGGAGCTGTGCTGATCCGAAGCAAGGAGCCAGGAGCTTCTTCCAGACCTCCCACATGGGTGCAGGGGCCCAAGGACTTGGGCCATCTTGTACTGCTTTCCCAGGCCATAGCAGAAAGCTGGATCGGAAGTGGAGCAGTCGGGACTCGAACTGGCGCACCCATAAGGGATGCCAGCACTGCAGGCAGCAGCTTTGCCTGCTATGCCACAGTGCTGGCCCCCATAACTAGTATTTTACAAGTACTTGCTGAATAGTTGGTTTGAGGATAGTGTGGAAAGGGGTGCTTTTTTCTTGGAAAATGTTGAGTGATTTTGAGCAGCAGACTTTCTGGGATGGACTATGAGCATCTTACTAATGGAAGATAATGCCCTTGGCTTATTTGTCTCAGCATAGTATCTTCAGGGTTCATCCATGTTCTAGCAGGTGATAGGCTTTCCGTCTTTTTAAATGCTGAATAATATGTAAATACCATTCTGTTTACTTGTTTATCTGCTGATGGACATCTGGGTTGCTTCTGCCTCTTTACCATTGTGATAGTGCTGCTATGAATGTGGATTTGCAAATATCTCTTTAAGATACTTTTGGTTTTTTTTTTTTAAGATTTATTTATTTGTTTAAAAGCCCCTCCTCTTCCTCCCTCTCCTATTCCCAGAGAGGTATTGCATCCACTGGTTCACTCTGCAGATCGCTATAAAGTTCAGGGCCGAGCCAGGCCAAAGCCAGGAGCTTCATCTGGGTGTCTCATGGTGGGTGGCAGGGTCCCAAACACTTGGGCCATCTTCTGCTGCTTTTCCTAGGGCCATTAGCAGGGAGCTGTATTGGAAGTGAAGCAGCTGGGACATGACTCGGCACCCATATTGGATGCTGGCATTGCAGATGGCAGCTTTATTGACTATGCTACAACACCTGCCCCTTGAGACCCTGCTTTAATTCCTTTGAATAACATACCCAGAAGTTGGATTATTGGGTCATCTAAGTAGTTCTATTTTAAATATTTTGAGAAACTGCCTTGCTGTTTTCCACAGAAGTTGTACCATGTAATCCACAAGGATTCCATTTTCTCTATATCCTCACCAACACTTATTTTCTCTTTTTTTGAAATAGCCATCCTGAGCAAGGTGAGATGGTATCTTACTGTGGTTTTTGTTTTTATTTCTCTTTTGATTAGTGATATTGAACATCTTCTCATATACTTGTTAGCCATTTGTATATTACCTTTGAAGAAATACCTTTTCAAGTACTTACCTCATTTTTTTAAAAGATTTATTTATTTATTTATTTGAAAGTCGGAGTTACATAGAGAGGAGAGGCAGAGATAGAGAGCTCTTCCATCCGATGGTTCACTCCCCAATTGGCCGCAACAGCTGAAGCTGCACCGATCCGAAGCCAGGAGCCAGGAGCTTCTTCTGGGTCTCCCACACAGGTGCGGGGGCCCAAGGACTTGGGCCATCCTCTACTGCATCCCAGGCCATAGCAGAGAGCTGGACAGGAAGTGGAGCAGCCTGGTCTCAAACCGGCGCCCCTATGGGATGCCGGCACTTCATGCCAGAGCGTTAATCCACTGCACCACAGCACCAACCCCTTACCTCATTTTTAATTCAGGCTATTTGATTTTTTTTCTTGCTAAGCTGTAAGCATTCTTTATGTACTCTGGATAGTAACTCCTTATCAGATACATGATGTGCAGAGATTTCTTCCCATTCCGCGGATTGTCTTTTTTTGCTCTTGATTATGTCCCATGATACATGGAAGTTCTTAAGTTTGATAGAGTACCATTTGTCTGTTTTTGTTTTTGTCTGTGCCTTTGAAGTCATGTCCAAGAAATCATTGCCAGTCCATGGTTATGAAGCTTTTCCCCTAGGTTTTCTTCTGGAAGAGCTTATATTTAGGTATTTAATCCATTTGAGTTACTTTTTATATATGGCGTAAGGGCCCAATATCATTCTTTTGCATATGAATAATTGTTTAGTTATCCCAGAACTATTTGTTGAAGAGACTGTTCTCTCTGCATGATCTTAGCACTCTTGTCAAAGATTATTTGTATATTGGAGAATTTATTGCTCTGGTCTCTGTTCTGTTCCCTTGCTCTTTTTGTTGGAACCAAACTTTTGATTACTGTAGCTTTATACTGTATGTTTTAAAATCAGAGAATGTGAGTTGGCTAATTTTGTTCTTTTTTCAAAATTGTTTTGGTTGTTCAGGATTTTGTGAGATTCTAAATGATTCTAAGATGATTTTTTCTCAATCCATTAGAGTTTACTTTGTGTTAATTTTTCTTCCTCCCTCCCTCCCTTCGTTCTTACCTTTCTTTTTGAGAAGCAGAAAGAGAAAGATGCTGTCTGCAGCTCTGCTCCCCCAAATATCCACAACAGCCAGGGCTGAGCCAGGCCAAAGCCAGGAGCTGAAAACTCAATCCAGTTCTCCCACAGGGGTAGCAGGAACCCAACTACTTGAGCCCTTATCTGCTGCCTCCCTGGGTACACATCAGCAGG
This sequence comes from Oryctolagus cuniculus, assembly GCF_964237555.1. Classification (NCBI taxonomy): domain Eukaryota; kingdom Metazoa; phylum Chordata; class Mammalia; order Lagomorpha; family Leporidae; genus Oryctolagus; species Oryctolagus cuniculus. Next base: position 65,492,467 of record NC_091432.1, read on the forward strand.
AAACTGGAATTGGCAGTGTTCAAGCTGAGACTTGAACCCAGGCACTATGATAAGGGATGTAAGGCATCTTAACTGCTAGGCCAAATGCCTGTCCCGTTATTAGAATCTTGATAGGAATTATACTGAATCTGAGACCACTCTGGGTAGTACGGACATCTTAATCATCCAGTGACTCTTAATATATTGCTGTCTCATAGTCATTCCTAGATTTTCATGTTCTGATTGATGCAGTATCCCAATTATTTGTTATATATGTCACATATTTCAATGATGCAGAAAATTATAGAGAATTGCATTAGCCAGCATTTTGTCACTATAACAAATATACCTGAGAAGCTAACTTACAAAGGAAAAGGTAGATTTTTGCTCAAGGTTGATTTTAGAGGTTCACAGTCCATTGGTTTGGCCATCTGGAGAGGCTGGAGGGTGGCAGAAAGTATGCAGAGGGGTAATCACATGGCGAGTTAAGCAGCAGAGAGAGAACAGCTAGGCACAGCTCAGATTTTATACCCACCCCTTTCATAAGAACTACCTTCTCAGAGCACATCCCCAGTGACCTAAAGATACCCACTGGGCCCACCTCCTAGACACCGTGATTGGATCAAGTCTCTGCCCTTATTCTGTTAGCCATTGGCAATAATCCATTAACCATTAACAGAAGACTTGGGGGATGACCTACCTCTCAGATAAAAACAAACTTATGTAAAAGTGGGAAGGCATTTGGCCTTCCGATAAAGCCCACGAAATCATTTGGTTTGGCCTTGCCAAGGCAACTGGAGGTAGGATTGAAAATTCAGTGTCTATAGCAGGCTAATTTTTAAGTTGGTAATTTTGTATGGCCCATGAATGATGTTATAAATATCCAAAGGGCCCTTGGTAGAAAAAAGGTTTTCCAGTGTGGTTAGATGCTATCTGGGCCTCTGCGTCCCATATCAGAGTATCTGTGTGTAAGTCTTGGCTCTGCTTGTGATTCCAGCTCCCTGCTAATGCAAACATGAGAGACAGCAGATGATGGCTAAAGTACCTGGATCCCTGCCACCCACATAGAAAATCCAGAGTGAGTGCCAGGCTCCTTGCTTTGGCCTGGCCCACAGCCAAATGTTGTAGGCATTTGGGGAGAGAATAGTGGATGGAAGATCTCTGTCTCTGTTTTCAAATACATTTTTTAAATTGAAAAAAATTTTTGAAGTCTTTTTAGGGGCATGTGTTGTGGCACAGTGGTTAAGCCACCACATGGAATGCCCAGGTTCCATTTTGGAATGCCTTTTGTTATTATTATTAAACCTTTTATTTAATGAATACAACTTCATGCATTTCTTAAGTACAACTTTAGGAATATAGTGATTCTTCCCATTGTGCCCACCCTCCCACCCCTCATCTTCCTCCCTCTCCTATTCCCAGTCTTATTTTTTTATTATTATTATTTTTTTTTTTTGACAGGCAGAGTGGACAGTGAGAGAGAGAGAGAGAAAGGTCTTCCTTTGCCGTTGGTTCACCCTCCAATGGCCGCCGCGGCCGGCGCACTGCGCTGATCCAATGGCAGGAGCCAGGAGCCAGGTGCTTTTCCTGGTCTCCCATGGGGTGCAGGGCCCAAGCACTTGGGCCATCCTCCACTACACTCCCTGGCCACAGCAGAGGGCTGGCCTGGAAGAGGGGCAACCGGGACAGAATCCGGCGCCCCGACCGGGACTAGAACCCGGTGTGCTGGCGCCGCTAGGCGGAGGATTAGCCTAGTGAGCCGCGGAGCCGGCCCCCAGTCTTATTTTATAATAAGGTCTATTTTCAATTAGCTTTATGCAAAAAAGATTGTCTATAGTAAGCAAAGAATTCATCATTGTGTATGATAAAAGAAAAATACATAAAAGAAAAAGTTTTTTAAAAAAAACTTTCTCAACAGTTGCGACGAGGGCTGTTCAAAATCATTGGATCTCAAAGTTAATTTTCACTTTTTTTTTTTTGAGAAACTCAATTAGTCCAACCCAAGAGTGATATATCTTTTGTGGGCACTTAGACATAGCTGTAGCTTATGAGACATAAGAGTCTCCTTCACTTGATACATTAAGGGAAAGTAAGTCTTTGGGGATAAGTTTTGTCATTAATTAAAGAAGTACCTAAGAAAACAAGCAATGGGCCGGTGCTGTGGCTCAATAGGCTAATCCTCCACCTGCGTCGTTGGCACACCAGGTTCTAGTCCCGGTCAGGGTGCCGGATTCTGTCCCGGTTGCCCCTCTTCCAGGCCAGCTCTCTGCTATGGCCCGGGAGTGCAGTGGAGGATGGCCCAAGTCCTTGGGCCCTGCACCCCATGGGAGACCAGGATAAGCACCTGGCTTCGGATCAGTGCAGTGCGCCAGCCGCGGCAGCCATTGGAGGGTGAACCAACAGCAAAGGAAGACCTTTCTCTCTCTCTCTCTCTCTCTCTCTCTCTCACTGTTCACTCTGCCTGTCAAAAAAAAAGAAAGAAAACACAACAAGCAGTGGAGTTGGATACTTTGGCCTAACTAAAATTTATGAGACATAAGTATGTCCTCCACTTAATATACTAAGATGGGATAAATTTTTGGAAACAAGTTTTATTGCTAACTCTCCTAATACAACTCTTTGAGGGCAGAGGTTCTGCATGTGAGGTTAGTGCTCAGTGACTCCTGTTGTTAATTTAACAGTTAACATCCTTTTGTATGACCTCAGTGATCACCGAGGCTCTTTGACATGAGCTGTCTAGGCTACAGAAGACTTTTGAATCCACAAATTCCATCAGTATTTAGACAAAGGCATCAGCAAAGTGGAAATTCTTTCCTCCCGTCAGGGAAAAGTATATCCTTCTTTGATGACCACGTCTTTCCACTGGAGTCTCACCCATAGAGGTCCTTCATATAGGATACTTTTTGCCACAGTGCTTTCCATGCCTAAAATGGAATGCTGATTTAAGTCCTGGCTCCTCTACTTCCAATCCAGCTCCCTGCTAATGCACCTGGCAAGGCAGCAGTTGATGATAGCTCAAGTGCTTGGGCTCCTTCCACCCACATGGGAAACTGATGGAATTTCAGGCTCCTGGTTTCAAGCTGGCCCAGCCCTGGCAGTTGAGGTCATTTGGGGAGTGAACCTGTTGATGGATAGTCTGTCTTTCCCTCTGCCTTCCCTCCCTCCCTCTGCCTCTGTCTTCTTTTACTCTGCCTTTTAAGTAAATACATATTTTTTAAAAATTAAAAATTTAGGAACTGGCGTTGTGGCATAGCAGGTAAAGCCACTGCCTGCAATGCTGACATCCCTAATGGGCACTATTTCATGTCCTGGCTGCTCTACTTCTTATCCAGCTCCCTCCTAGTGGCCTGGGAAAAGCAGTGTAAGATAGCCCAAGTGTTTGGGCTCTTGCACCCACATGAGAGACCTGGAAGAAGCTCCTTACCTCATTCTGGCTCAGCCATGGCCATCTGGGGGTTGAACCAGTGGATGGAAGATCTCTGTCTCTGACTCTTTACAAAAAAAAATCTTTTTTTGAAATTAAATAATTTGGGGGATCAAGTTTTCAACAGATGGGCCTTTAGGGGATATCCAAGCTAGTATCCAAACTATAACAAGAATTATTTTTTCAACTATTTATTTGAAATATTTATTTATTCGAAAGGCATTTACAGAGAGGCAGAGAGAGAGAGAGAGAGAGAGAGAGAGAGGTCCTCCATCCACTGTTAACACTCCTCAGATGGCCACCGTGACTGGAGCTGCGCTGATCTGAAGCCAGGAGCCAGAAGCCTCTTCCAGGTCTCCCATGCGGGTGCAGGGATCCAAGGACTTGGGCCATCTTCTACTGCTTTCCCAGGCTATAGCAGAGAGCTGGATCAAAAGTGGAGCAGCCGGGCCTTGAACTGTTGCCTGTATGGGATGGCGGCACTGCAGGTGGTGGCTTTACCCACTTTGCCACATTGTCAGCCTCTTCAATTAATTTAAAAAAATTTATTTACTTATTTGAAAGGTAGAGTGATGGGGTGTGGGAGAGAGAAATCTTCCGTCTACTTGTTCACTTCCCAAATGCCTGCAGTAGAAGGACTGGGCCAGAATGAAGCTAGGAGCCAGGAATTCTATCTAGGTCCCCTACATGGGTGACAAGGACTCAAGTACTTATGCCATATCTGCTGCCTCCCAGAGGCATTAGCAAGAAACTGGATCGGACACAGATGTGGGACTTAATCCCAGGCACTCCAGTGTGCGACACCAGTGTCCCAAGTGGCAGTTTAACCCTCGGTGCCACAATAGCTGCTGCTAGCTAATACTTGATTGCGTGCTATGTGCCTATCCACTTCCCAGCTATGGAGGGTTTTTTTTTTTTTTTTTTTTTTTTAAGATTTTTTATTTATTTGTTTGAGAGGTAGAGTTACAGGCAATGAGAAGGAGAGACAGAGCGGTCTTCTGTCTGTTGGTTCACTCTGAAAATTGCTGCAACGGCTGGAGCTGCGCCAATCCGAAGCCAGGAGCCAGGAGCTTCTTCCTGGTCTCCCACATGGGTGCAGGGGCCCAAGGACTTGAGCCATCCTCTGCTGCTTTCCCAGGCCACAGCAGAGAGCTGGATTGGAAGAGGAGCAGCCAGGACTAGAACCGGGACCTGTATGGGATGCCGGTGCCGTAGGCAGAGGATTAACCTGCACCATGGCGCCATTCCCCCAGCTATGAAGATTTAACAACTGTTGACATTTTAATATTTGTGTCATATTTCATTTTTTAAATTACTTTTGTGGGATCATATCATGAATCAGAATATGAGGAGAAAATTCTCTACCCACAAACAACCTATTTTTCAGTTTTTCCATCCAGTTTTTTCCCCTATGTATACTAGTTGGTTTTTTTTTTTTGTAGTAATCCCAACTTAGATAGCATATACTCTGCTTCATTCACTTAATATTGTATGGAAAGCAATTTTTTTTTTCACACTGCAGTTACTTCATACTGTAGTTCTTTGGGTGAAGTGCCCTGATAGTTGGGTATATGAAAAGCTTGATTTTGGCTCTGCTGTTTACTGGCTTTGTGATCTTGTAGTTTCCTACGTTCACTAATAGAAGTAAAAAGAATACTTCCAATTATCTAAAAGTAGAAATTAGTACAATAATTATATGGCAAGACTGTGATGAAGATTAAATGTATATATTAAAATGGGATACAGTAGTTGCCTAATAAATGCTAGTTTCCTTCCCTGTACTTTTCCCAGGGGCCTAGTTTTTTAGCCTATTCTTCCAGGGGTTACCTTCAGAGACTCAGAACTTGTTCTTATTCCTCCAGACCAAGAAGGACCATCCATACACCTGGAGAATTGAACTGGCAAAAACAGAAAAGTACTGGGATGGCTGGTTTCGAGGCTTATCCAATCTCTTTCTTAGTTGCCCTATTCCTAAATTGCTGCTCTTGGCTGGTAAGTTTGTATGTGTGTGTGGTGGAGGCGGGGCAGCTCAGTCTGGCAGCTGTAGCAGAATACCATAGATTGGATGGCTTTCAACAACAGAAAGCTGTTTTCTCACAGTTCTGGAGGCTGAAAGTCTTGAGATGAGGGTGCCAGTGTGGTTGCCTTCTGGCAAGGGCACTCTTCTTGTATGCAGATGGCCACTTTCTCTCTGTGCCCTCACTGGCCGAGAAGACAGGAGAGAGCTCTCTGGTGTCTCTTCATATAAGGACACAAACCCTATCACGTCAGAGTCCCAACCCTTATGACTTCATGTAACTTGGATTATCTCCTTGTATGCCCTATCTCTGAATACAGTCTAATGGGGGTGGGGGGCAGTTGCTGGAGATAGGGATTAGGAATTTGACTTGAAGTATGGTGGCAGAATTGATTCCATAGTTGTGTGGATATATTGTCATCTAGCTATGACCTTTCTAAGCAAATGGGTAGTGACTTCCAAAGTGGAGTACCGTCCTCACTCACCTGTGCTCTTTTTTCTTACACCCTGTCCCAAATCCTAACTAAACATAATCATCTATCTGGGATGGCCTAATTCTGGCCTGGCTTTGCACCATGAAGCCCAGGTCCTTTTCCTAGAGCCCAATGCAGTGGTATAAGGCTATTCTGAGTATTCTGAGGATCAAAAATGCTAAAACCCTATTTTCAAACTTTTCAGTTTAAATGAGCAAAATGATCACAGGGGAATCTCACCATGGAAAGATTCATCTGGTGACAATATAACCTTTGGGAGTTAGAATCAACATTAATATGAATTGAGAATGTCATTGTGTTTACAACTTTGTTAAAACGTTTACTTAGGACTTGAATAGCAAAACCTATTTCACAGCGCCTTTTCTAGGAAGCTACTTACGGATTCTGTTGTTTTGTTCTAGGTGTTGATAGGTTGGATAAAGATCTGACCATTGGCCAGATGCAAGGTAAGTTATCACGAAATTATGCCCCTGGATCTCTTTCTGTGGACAGAGAAGAGGACAGGATCATGTGGAAATTAATATTCTAAGATGATTTTTAGATTCTGAAGACGATCTTGCAAATGGAGCTTAAATAAAGGAAGCAACTAAAACAATGTCTGGTACTCTAAGGCCATGTGTGCCATAATATGTAAGAAGTAAATGCTTAGCATCCTTTGGGTTTTGGCAGTTTAGAGCTTTAATAAATAAATCATAGATTGGAAAGAAATATTCTGAGATGAGGCATATGTTTGAAATTTAGGTATTAATAATGAGAAAGGAAGTATTTTGAATACTAATCAGTATTTTTATTCTTTAGAATTTTGTAAAGGTCCCCCCTCTTTTTTTTTTTTTTTTTTTTTTGTAATCTTTATTTTTTCAAGACATGTATAGAGAGTGCCTGTCTTCTGGTTCACTCTTCAGATACTCTGAGCTGGGCTGAAACTATGAGCTAGCAACTTGTCTAAGTCCTCCATGTAGGTGGCAGGAATCCAACTACCTGTGCTGTCAGTGCTGCCTCCCAGAGTCAGCATCAGCAGGAAGTTAGAGGCAGGAACCAGAGCCAAGTATCAAACTCAGGTACTCAAATGTGGGACATCGGCATGTTAACCACTAAGCTAAATGCTAATCAGATTTTTTAGCAAATGGAAAGACTGAAGATAATCCAGATACAAAAAGGTATCAACTCTGTTTAGAAGACAGCATATGGGGGCCGGCGCTGTGGCACAGCAGATTAACGCCCTGGCCTGAAGCACCGGCATTCCATATGGGTGCTGGTTTGAGTCCTGGCTGCTCCACTTCTGATCCAGCTCTCTGTTATGGCCTGGAATAGCAGTAGAAGATGGCCCAAGTCCTTGGGCCCCTGCACCCATGTGGGGGACCAGGAGGAGGCTCCTGGCTCCAGATCAGCTCAGCTTTGGCCATTGTGGCCATTTGGAGAGTGAACCAGCAGATGGAAGACTTCTCTCTCTGGCTCAACCTCTCTAACTCTGTATTTCAAATAAATAAAATCTTTTTTTTTTTTTTTTTTAAGAAGCATGATGAAGGGTTAGAAACAAGGGCTGTAAAGTTAGGAGAACTGGTTTTTGAATATTGCTTTCCTAGTAATTGTTTTTCTCTGGGTAAGGTACTTGGCTGATCTCAGCTTACATGAGAAAATTAATGACAGCCTCAAAGAAATTCTGAGGTATAATCAGCAGGAAAGTGGCTTGCACAATGTGTACAGGTACGGGGACATTGGCCAGATGATAGTGGAGGCAGTGGGGCCAGTCTTGAGGAGGCTTTTGCATTGGTGTGGATGAAGGACTTCATGAAGGAGAAGCATCACAACTTTGGGATTATGGGAAGAGGTACCCACTCCCAGATTCAAGTGTCCAGGCTTTAAGCAGATTCTGTTCTTGACCTTCCTGACCTTCCTTCTCCACTTCTCCACTCTGGGCAGTTTCATGACTTCCATTTCTTGCTAGGTGATTCCTACAGCTAAGTGTCCAACTCACCTCTCTCTTCTGATCTCCAGCCCTGCCCCAGGTATTAAACCTCCTAAACATCGCTACCTGAATGTCTCATGGGGCCCTATTCCCTCATAGTTGTTCATGGGGCCCTGAATGACTTACAAAACTCTTTGTCCAGGCCCCCATGCCCTTCCTTTCTTTAACTACGGGGTGTCCTGAGGCCTGGAGCAGGACTGTGAGCTGAGACTATATGATTTTTGTGGCACTGATGTTGATAATTCTGGGCTTAGACGCATATTATGGGCCTAAGTTTAATTCAAGCATACCTTTCCTCAGTACCCTTTCTGTGCAAGACTTGTGTTCTTGCTGGGCGGATAACAATCAGCCGTGCCCCTGAGACTGAACATGCTTGACCTGGACTTAAAAAGCGTCCATTTGAAACTAGTGTTATCACTGGTCTTGGAGTCAGGCAGTCCTGAGTTCGAGTCACTGTTAGTTAAGGTTTTGTGACCTCAGCAAGCTGCCAACTTCTTTAATACAGAGTTTCTTCATTTATATCTTCATATACTTTTGTGAGATTTAAATGAGAAGATGTAGGCTTATCATTCCATCCAGCAAGCAGCAGTTCCTCATTAGATGCCCTTCTGATCCATCCATTGGATTATGCCATGATCACCTGTACTTTTTTTAAAAGATTAATTTTATTTATTTGAAAGACAGAGTTACAAAGAGAGCTGTAGAGACAAAGAGAGAGGTCTTCCATCCGATGGTTCACTCCCCAGATGGCCGCAACAGCCGGAGCTGCGCCGATCCGAAAGCAGGAGCCAGGAGCTTCTTCAGGTCTCCCACATGGGTGCAGGGGCCCTAGGATTTGGGCCATCTTCTACTGTTTTCCCAGGCCATAACAGAGAGCTGGATTGGAAGTGGAGCAGCCGGGACTTGAACCGGCACCCATATGGGATGTCAGCGCTTCAGGCCAAGGCTTTAACCCTCTGTACCACAGCGCTGGCCCCCTTTTAAAAAATATATTTTTATTTGAAAGAGTTAGAGGGAGAGAGAGAGAGCTCTTCCATCTGCTGGTTCACTCCCCATGGCCACAATGGCCAGGAGCCAGGAGCTTCTTTGGGTCTCCCATGCAGGTGCGTGGGCCCAAGGACTTGGGCTGTCTTCTACTTTCCCAGGCCACAGCAGAGAGCTGGATCGGAAGTGGAGCACCCAGGGCTTGAACTGGTGCCCATATGGGATGCTGGTGCTACAAGAATCAACTTTAAACATTGAAAAGTTCTTGAAGCACTAAGGGGGCAGGAAGCACAGGATGTCCTGACCAAAAGGATTCCAGTGCTTATTCCTTCCTTGTAAATGGAGAACCCGAGGCTCAGGAGGTTTGTTCTTCTTAGGGATCTTCCTTGTCAAGCTGTCTGTTCCCTCTACATAACGTTCACAGTAGTTGTGTGCTGACAGTGCCCCCTAAGACATTGTCAGGAAGTACTTAGCACAGTACCTGAAACAAATACTCAAGCAGTAACTTGCTATCTTAAGAAGAAATTTCAAAATCCTTTATACAGCTGAGAAATTTCATGAGATGGTCCTGGCTTAGCTCTCCAGCCTCACCATTAAGTAACCACCTGCCCAAGCAGCATGCTCAGCTGCTTTTAATTCCAGCAGTAAATACCATCCCAGTGCTGCTCTCTTCTGTGTTAGGCCATTTTTTCTATGGAGGAAGCCTTCTGGCTTCCTACTGGATTGTGAAGCTCTTTCCCTCTGCTCTTGCAACCCTACCCAGTTTTATCACAGGAATTACATGCTGCATGAAAATGTTGGTTTTGTGTCTTACTCCCTTCTGGTCTGTTAATTCCTTGAGGATCAGAGGATTTGTCTTCTATGTGTCTTTTTTTTTTTTTAAAGGGTTTATTTATTTGAAAGAGGGAGAGTGAGTGCGAGTGAGCAAGCCTACATCTGCTGGTTCACTCCCTAGATGGCCACAAAGGCCAGGTGCTAGGAGATTTACCTGGGTCTCCTATGTGGGTGGCAGGGGCCCAGGTACTTGGGTCATCTTGTGCTGCCTTCCCAAGGTCATTATCAGGGAGCTGGATTGGAAGTGGCGCAGCTGGGACAAGACCCAGTGCCCACAGGCATCACAAGTGCTTGCTTTACTGGCTATGCCACAACACCAGGCTCTTCTGTGTTTCTTACCCCAAGGTCACTGTACACTAAGTAGGCACAAAAGGAAAAGTGAAGGGAAATGATTGAGGGTTACAGTGTTACCATCTTCATCAAAGAGGCGGTAGGTAATCAGTATGGAGTTGGGGCTGGGGTTGAAATGGGGCCATCTTGGGCTCCTGGAGTGACCTGAGAGGCTGCAGAGGTAGTAAGGGAGGGCGGTATGAGTGCCTGAGGTTGCCTGGCTTTATTTCCTCTCCAGGGAAGTTCCAGATGCAGGTCCTGCCCCAGTGTGGCCATGCAGTCCATGAGGATGCCCCTGACAAGGTGAGTTTGGTGCTTCACGACAGGACAACTGTGAGAGCGACTTTGGATGGCCCAGGAGATAGGACAAGCCTCTGAGTATTAGCCTGGGATGCCTGCAGCTGCAGGGAAATCCAGGCACCTGCAGCCACCAGCTTCCCAAACATGGCTCTAGCAGCTGCCTGTGGGCTTGACTTTGTGGGTGGGGCTGAGGACCTGTTGTGTCCTTTGCATTTCCTCTCAGGGCCCTATGATTGAGATCTTAAGCTGTGTTGCTCCCAAAAGCCAGGTGGAAGAAGGGATGGTTGAGGGTAGAAACTGTTCCCTAACCTAGTCACAAATAGGAATGAACATGAACTACTCCTGTGGGAAAAAGGAGCTTCATAACTCAAAGGGGATAAATAAGTCCCATTCCTCTTGAGCTTGCTGGCATTCCCTGAAGGATGATGGGAGTTTGCTAGCCCTGCCAGGACCCAGGTCCTTTTGGTTTCAAGCTACCCAGACTTGTGGGACTCAGGAGGGCATTACATAGCTTAATTTTCCAACAGAAGCTCTCAAGACTCCAAGGGTAAGCACCATCACAAACCTTCATATGGCCCGGAATCTCTCCCTTTTCAGGTAGCTGAAGCTGTTGCCACTTTCTTGATCCGGCACAGGTTCGCAGAGCCCATCGGAGGGTTCCAGTGGTAAGTACAAGGGTGTAAGATCTCCATGAGCGCTGCCCAACCCAACAAACAGATATTTGCCTCACAAAGCCCTGCCTATGTGGGTCACCTTCCTCTTCCTCCACAGAGAGGCTGGCATGTGTATTTCGGCAAAGCTGTGCTTAGTTACTTCTCTGTGCTCTGGTCCTGTGGGTTGTTGCTAAGGTGCGATTTCATCATGCCTGGTCTCCCAGCCCCTCACCGCGATGTGCATTTCTTCTTGAGGTACCCCCTTTTCGAGGAGGCTGAGATGGGAATCAGCCTCTGTGCCTTCTGCCCTGCTGCTGAGCAAGGCTGGCTGGACCCAGAGATCCCACAGGACCCTAGAGCAGCTTTCTCAGCCTCAGCATGGCCGCCGTTTTGAGATGGGTTGTTGTTTTGCTATCGGGGCCTCTTCTGCACATGGTAGGATGTTCAGCAGTGTCCCTGTTCTCTACCCATTCGATAGCAGCAGCACCTTCCACACATGGTTCTGCAAACCACAGCTGTCTCCAGGCAGGCAAAGCTGCTCCCAGTTAAGAACCACTGGTCTGCAGAAGCAGGGAGTGCAGGCCTCTCCCCCTAGGAAGCTCTTCAGCTGCTTAGGGAGACACAGTTGGGCTCTGTGTTAACCCAGCAGGTTCTTGCCCCCCCTCAAGCCTACTTGTCTGTGCTGAGGAAGGCCCTGGGTCCTCAAAGTCCACGGTCTGATGAGTCACATCTGCCATTTGAAATCCTTCTGATTTTCAGAGTTCAGGGGAACCTGTTCCCTCCTTCAGAAAGTTTGAACAAGAACTCTGAATGCCGTGAGTTGGAGGCGAGAGTGACAACAGGATAAGAGCTTGGAGCTGTGAGCCATAGGAATGACACCCTCATGTTGAACCATTCCTCTAGCAGCTAACCATTGATGGGGCCCACAGTCAGCAAAGACGACTTAGTTTCTCTTTTTAAAATTTTTACTTATTTGAAATTCAACCTAGTAAAAATAGATACAGAGATCTCCCATTTGCTGATTCATTCCCCAAATGCCTACAATAGCTGAAGCTGGGCCAGGCTGAAGTCAAGAGCTGGGAACTCCAACTGGGTCTCCCACATGGGTGACAGGGACTGCAAGTACTCCACCTAGCACCTCTTGTCTCCCAATGCATGCATTAACAGGAAGCTGGAATTAGGAGAGAGCTGGGACTTGAACCCAGGTACTGTGATACGGGATGCACATATCTCAAATAACATCCTTTTTGGGGAGGATTGATTTATTTGAAAGGCAGAGTTAGATGGATAGAGAGATCTTTCATTCTCTGGTTCCACTCCCCCAATGGCTGCAATGGCCAGGACTGGGCCGGACCAAAGTCAAGGAGCCTGGTATTCCATCTGGGTCTCCCATGTTGGTGGAAGGAGTCTCAAGTATTTGGGCCATCCTCCATTGCAGTCCCAGGTGTGTTAGCAGGGAGCTGCATCAGAAGTGGAGCAGCTGGGACTCAAACCAGTGTTCTTATGGGATATGGGCATTGCAGGCAGTGGCTTAACCTACTGTACCACAAAGCCTTCCCCTCAAATAGCACCTTAAACACTACAACCCTCTCCTAATACCCTCCCCTAATTTCTTTTAAACAGTGTTAGAGGTCTCTGGGCTATTTGGAACATGCACTCAGAGTAGAAATTTGGTCCCAGATGGGCCTGTGAGGAGGTGGGACAGATCTTCAGGGGCCTTGGTGGTCATTAGGGAGGGTTGGCCAAAGGAGCCTGGGGAAGCAGGGGAAAGCTGGTGATTGGTTACATTTTCATCCCTCTCTTGCTCTTCACAGTGTGTTTCCTGGCTGTTAGTGACCTGCTCACCACCCCTCCCTCAGCATCGAGCTCTGTTGTAAATACATCGCACCAGAGGCCACTGTGATGCCGCTGTCTCCTCACCATCCTGCCCGGCCACGTGACACCGGCTCCCTGTAGACGGGCATTCCCAGTTGTACAAACCGTTCTGTGTATTCCTGCCAAAAGCATTGTTTTCCAGGGTCCCCAGCTGTTCCCCTTTCTCTGCACAGGGCCCAGCCCTGCCTTGCCTGGGATGAATCCTCCGGAGCTGCTACCCTGGGCCCCATTCCTGGCATCTGGCAGTGCACGTGGGTCCCAGTGTCTCCAGACTCAGGGACCTCCATTCCTTGAGAGTGTTCTTGGCATTGTCCTGCCCTCTCTCCTCGGGTAGAAAATGCACAAGGTGGTCCCTGTTTTTCCCTTGAAAATAAAACACCAGTCAGGTACCTTTTTATCCGTCTTAACACTTCCAGGTTTGGAAAACCCAGAGAGGCCAGGCTTCCATCCTTAGGTACAGGGAGGGGTAGTGGGTAGATAGTATCCAAGAAACCCGCCTGAAAGTCAGGCCAGCAAGTCCAAGCACATGGCCTCCCACTGGGAGAGCCCCCGCTCTACTCCCCCACGTCTGGGCACCTGTCCTGGGCTGAGGCCAGGCTGCTCTAGGGGCCTCTTGAGCCCTCAACTGCTGCTGAGCAACCCAGGTTCAACACAGCCCATGCACAAAGCCACAGGCTAAAGCCTGGGAGTTGTTTTTTAATAAATTTAACCATTTCCATAGTTGGTTCCTGGAGGTGTGCAGAGTGCCCGCTTGCCTCTTCTAGCCCCACCGTCTCTTGTGGCCATTTGTGGTTTCCCTGTCACTCTACAATACAGTCCAGCAGTCCCAGTCTTGTCCTCTTCCAGCTGCCTCGTCACTCTACTGTGGCCTCCCCTGCTGCCCAGGCACGCTGTTTCCAAGGGTAGGGAGGGGCTGTCTCCTGCAGCCCATCTTTTCTGTGCCTGTCTTAGGTGAGGTGTAGCCCCTTCCACGTTTCCATCCAACAACTTCCTGTCCTGTCCTGCTGCACGGTCTGGAGTCTGGGACCCACTTTGTTTCTTTGTTATTTATGACCTTGTTTAAAGAAAATAAATATCTCCCAACCTTTATTGGCCTAGTTCTCTGTGATGTTGTCTTTTAAGACTTGTTTGAAAGAGGACAGACAGATCCTCTATCCATTCGTTCAGCTCCACAAATGGCTACTAGGGCAGGAGCCAGGAATTCCATCCAGGTCCCCATGTGGGTTGCAGGGCCCAAGTACCTGGGCTATCATCTACTGCCTCCTGGGTGCATTAGCAAGAAGCTGTATCAGAAGTGGAGGTAGGCACTAGCATAGTTGGTAGAACTGCTCCGTGACGCATCCCTTATGGGCACTGGTTCATGTTCTAGCTGCTCCACTTCTGATCCAGCTTCCTGCTAATGGCCTGGGAAAAGCACTGGAAGATGGCCCAAAGTGTTTGGGCCCCTGCCACCCATTGGGAGACCCAGAAGAAGCTCCTGGCTTTGGCCTGGCCCAGCCCAGGTGGTTGTAGCCATATAGGGAGTAAGCCAGTGCATGGAAGATCCTTCTGTCTCTACCTCTAACTCTTTAAAAATAAAATCTTTAACAAACAAACAAACCCACAGTCCCATATAAGACGCAGGTATTTCCAGCGGCACTGTCACCGGCTGTGTCACAATACCCGCCCTTGTGGCGTTGTCCTTATCTACAGGTAGGGGATGGTTTATCGGACTTAGTTGCCAAAGGACTTCAGAAATGCCTCTCCCTGTGGCCCATCAGTAACTTACGCTCTGCCTTCTCCCCAGATCCAGTCTCCACTGCAGTCAGCAGGACCTCCATTCCAGTCCCATCTCCCGCTTACATGCTGTGCTGACTTTGGCCCAGGACAGGACCATCTGGGTCTCATCACAGCCCAGTTTATTACCTGGGGGCCCGTCTATCTCCTCCTGCCTCCCAGGGACAGAAATGGTCACTACAAAGAGACTTTCAAACACTGAACTCACCTCTCCTGATACTTGCTCTTCCTCCGGTGGTCCCTGACTCCATCGGTGGTGGGTAGTACCATCCCTCTAGTTGTGCAAACCAGGCATTCGGAGGCCCCCGGACTGTTCTCAGTCTTACACCCCTATCCACTGCACCACCAAATCCCGCCCTGTTTGTTGATGTCTCTCTTTTCCAACCCACAGCCACTACCCTGCTGCCCTCAGCTTAGGCGACCTGGGTGCCATCGCTGATTTCCTGCCAGGGCCTCCCTCTCCCTAAGTCCACACACTGTCGGAGTCATCTTCCTAGAGACTTTGCAACTAGGCTGGCTCAATTAGAATCCAAGGTCCATCCCTTACTAGCTGTTTGACGTAGCAGCATACCACGTGCACCAGTTTCTTTAGCTGAAAAGTGGAGTAGCTGGCATGTGGTAGACACTTTGTTCCTTTTGTGTCCCTCCTGAATTACATCTAAGACCTTTTTTACTCGGAGTCCATGACCAGCGGCATCACTGGGAAGCTTTGTTGAATCGGAACTAATCATTTTAACAAGCACATTAGTATCCAAGAAGTTCTGGTTTAGGTGATCACTAAATACCCTGGTAAAGCGTGAGCCCCCATCAGAGGCTCAGGCCTTTGCTGGGCTATGTGTCCTCTCGTCCACAGGGGGGCAGCATGATCACTTGTGTTCAGGGTCACTGGAGACAAGTTACTTTGGTTCTGGCAGAAGTCAACATAATTGCAGAATTTTGAACACCAATTTAACTCACTCGCCACACATCTCACTGAATCCTCAAGGCAAGTTTATGAGATAGATGCTGTTATGTCCTACTACAGATAGGCAGTGAGTTCCAAATTCATACAATACAGGAGTGACTGTCAGAATTCAAACCCAGGTTTCCACAACACATTTCCTCCTGAATGATCCAAGAGACCCTGGGTGGAAGTCACTTTGGCCCAGCTACCTAAAAATAGGAACTAAGCCTCTTTAGGCTTGATGGATGGAGGTGGAGAGCGAATGAAGTGTTCACAGAGCTTCGTAGCAGGTGCTGTGCTAGGTGCTTAGTCTCCTGTCATCCCTCGTGTCCGTGTGAGGTACAGGCATCACTCCCAGTTTAAAAGCAAGGTAATAACAGCTCTGTGAAATGGTTAGGCAGCAGCATCTTTGTATCTGATTCCAGGACTACTGGGCATCCACTATACCCCAGCAGAGGGGTCCATTCATACACTGTTTTTGTTTTGTTTTGTTTTTGTTTTTGTTTTGTTTTGTTTTTTAAGAGGCAGACCTCTCATCTACTGGTTCACTTCCCAGATGTTCTCAGTGGCTTGACTGAAGCTGGAAGCCAGGAACATAACGCAGGTCCCAATCACTTGAGCCATCACCCGTTGATTCCCAGAATTTTTATTAGCATGAAGCTAGAATCTGGAGCCAGAATTTGAACCCAGGCACTCAGATATATGGGGTGTGAGTGTCCCAACC
This sequence comes from Oryctolagus cuniculus, assembly GCF_964237555.1. Taxonomy (NCBI): domain Eukaryota; kingdom Metazoa; phylum Chordata; class Mammalia; order Lagomorpha; family Leporidae; genus Oryctolagus; species Oryctolagus cuniculus. The sequence continues at coordinate 65,508,766 of NC_091432.1, forward strand.
AGCGCCTACTGCTAGGCCATAATGAGCACCCCCATAACTGTCCTTGAAGAACCTACAGGTCAGCATACAAGGGCTTTTCAAAGTTCATGAAAACTGCGGGGGCCGGTGCCGTGGCACAGGTTAATCCTACACCTGCAGTGCCAGCATCCCAAATGGGCACCGGTTCGAGTCCTGGCTGCCCCTCTTCCAATCCAGCTCTCTGCTATGGCCTGGGAAAACAGTAGAAGATGGCCCAAGTGCTTGGGCACCTGCACCCACGTGGGAGACCAGGAGGAAGCACCTGGCTCCTGGCTTCGGATTGGCACAGCTCCGACTGTTGCGGCCATTTGGGGAGTGAACCAACGGCAGGAAGATCTTTCTCTCTCCCTCTCACTGTAACTCTACCTCTCAAATAAATAAATCTTTAAAAAAAAAAAACACAACTGCATGAAGTTCAAAGATTGTTGCACCAAAACATTTTAATTCCATTTTCCATGAACTTTTTAAAGTACCCTCATGTGAACGAATGAAGGGAATAGGAGACCCCCAGAGCCAAAAGAGCATGTTTGGGTTAAATCAGAGGCCATTATCACATACTAAAGAAATGTCCAACGGGAGCTCCTTCCCTGCAAGGTAGGCAAATTTTGGAAGCCAACAGATGTGGGAGGGGGAGCATCTTGAGGCTGATAAGACTTGCAAAGAGGGCATGACTTCTTGGCACCATACTTTAAGATTTATTTTTACTTATTTGAAAGGCAGACTGATAAGAAGAGACAGAGACAGCAATCTCATCTGCTGGTTTACTTCCCAAATGTCTGCAACAGCCAGGGGTGGGCCAAGACAAAGCATAAAGCCAGGAACTCCACCTGGGTCTCCCACGTGAGTGGCAAGGACTCAACTAGGTGGGCCATCATTTGCTGCCTCCCAGGCTGTACACTGGAAGCTGGGACTTGAACCCAGGCTCTTTGACAGGGGCTGTGGTTGTCCCCAGCACTGTCTGAACAATGACACTAAATGCTCGCACCTTAATGAGGCTCTCAAAATGAACCCATAGTCAGAATCTAGAAACAGGACCACACTATCTAAGGGCTGAGGCAGGGAGAGCAACTAAACCTGTTTGGAAACAGGCCAGGGAAAGTTCAACAAAATAAGTAGCATTTGAATGCTGAAACCTCACGGGTTGGCGGGGAAAAGGGCGGGCCATCCATTTCAGGTAGGGGAGCAGCGCAGAGAAGTCCTGGCGACGCTGGGAAGATACGTGTGTGACAGCAGGTGAGCCAGGAGGGAAGTCGGGAGGCAGGGCATGAAGGTCTTGAGAGGCAAGAATGGGGACTTCCCAGAAGTCGCTAAGCAGGTTGGAGACAAGATCAGGTGTTGTCTCAAGGAGTCACCATGGTAACCTGTGTGGAGTTACTGGTGGGCACCAGACCAGACGCTGGGAGATGGGCAAAGGGGCAGCTGTGGTAGCCCGGGGCGGAGACTAGGCTGTGTACTCAGCGAGGACGGCAGCCACAGGGATGCATGTCGGAGGCAGGCCCCGTATTTTAGGGGTGGAGTAAACAAGACAAGCCAGGTGGATTCGGAGAGCGATGGGCCAAGGACCTTTACGTTGGATTCAAGGGCCTCTCAGAATGAGGGTGGGGAGCTATAAGGTCAAGAGTTTGCCAAGAGAAAAGCACGGAGAGAGAGAAAAAGGCAGGAACAATCCTCCCTGCAGGGACAGTGTTTGGTTTGTGATCTTGGAGCCAGCGCTTCTGCCCCAGCTGGCCACGCCGTCAGCAGCCAGAATCAACACATTCTTCATCTGGGCCCAGGCCTCAGAGCTATGTAAACTCAAGCAGCTCCCTCATTCCTCGAGCTGGCTTCCTCTCCCTGCAGTTTGCTAGAAAACCTCAGGCCACAGCCAGGCAGGGCCTTGGCACTTGAGACTGGCCAAAGGGGGCTAGCCTCTTCCAGGTGGGTGAAGGGAACAGTGGACCGAGAACTTGAGAAAGATTTTTTCCTAATGATCAACAGGGATGCCACTCACCAATAAGTAAGCAGACTTGATAACTGACCCAGGTCAGACCAGAGCAGCAGAGCCAGAGACAGCTCAGGCAAGGACAGCGACTTGCCCAAGGTCGCAGAGCGGCACAGTCTGACTGGCGCTCAGGCCAGGAGCTCAGACAAGTGCCTGCCTTGTCAGTCCCATGTCACACAAGGGAGATGGAGGGAGGGCGGACAGGTGCCGAGGAAAGCAGCCTGGCGACTGCAGGGTTACAGGCCAGGCTTGGTTCAACCTCTTACTAGCTGGGCAACCTCTGGCACGTCACTTCTTCCAGAGCTTTGGCTTCCTCATCCCCGAGCTAGGGAAGGAATCCTTAACTCACAGTCTACGAGGGCTAAGGGAGGCCTGAGCATTTGAAATACAGTGGCTGTGTGCTTCCTGTTGGAAGAACAGTGCATCCTGACTGGGAAAGGGAGGGCAAACCAAGGCAAGAGCCATCAGATCCCAGGTCTGCTGGGTTTCCCTCTGGGGCCTCACTTGGGGGCGCTGCTTCAAGCAGAATCAGCTGAACTTGGGGCCCGAGAGCTGCCTGGTACTGGGAATTCTGGCCTGGGAACGTCCTCCAAATCTTTTTCACAGTTTTATTTTTGTCATAAATCATCACCAAGCATTTGTCATTTCTAACCCCGTGTGATTAACATTACAGCCACCATCACCACTGTCTACACCCAGAGCTGCCTCTTACCAGCCCTGCAGACACGCGGTACCTTCTGCTTTCTGCCTCCATGAGTTTGCTTGCTCTAGGGACCTCACGTGAGTGCAGTCAGACCACACGTAGCCGTGCCTGGCTGACTTCACTAATGTTCTCAAGGTCCACCCCTGTCGCAGCATCTACCAGAATCTCCTTTCTATTCACAGCTGCACAGGATTTCATCGCGCGCATATGCCAGGTTCTCTGTGTCCATCCATCTGTTGGTGGACACTCAGGTTGCTTCTGCCCTTCGGCTGTCATGAATCATGTCACTATGAGCGGGAGTACACAGCACAGATGCCTGTGAGCGCCTTTTATATTCTTTGAGATATAAACTGAGGGGTGGGAACATGGGGTCATATGGTGATTCTAAGTTGAAGTTTTAACAAACTGCTTTTGTTAGGAAGGAAGTTAGAAACTAGCCTTCGCCTGTGAGAGGGCCTATGGAAGCTCAGAAGCAGCCTGCCCATGCCCACGTGACTACCAGGTCCTGCCCACGCCCTAACTTGATAGGCAGCCTCAGCCTTCTCCCGGGGAGCGCTCATCCCCGGGGAATCTCCTGTTCCTGCAGCCAGATGGGCTACCCAGCCTGTTAACACTGGGTAAGAAAACCTTTGGAGGAATTGACCTATTTCACACCCAGCAAATCCTTTGTCCAGGAGAGGAAGGAGAAGGGGAAGACCTGGACCAGTCCCTTCAATCCCCAGTGTGAATACAGACCGAGTGGTCAGCTCTCAGCTCTCTCCTGAGCCGCCCGCCTGGCCTGCAGGTGTGTTCTCTCTGTTAAACCACGCACCCTTGCTCACGCGATCTGCGTGGCAGGGCGTTCTCGCTCACATTCCGTCTGGGGAAGGGCCCATCCGTTCTGATGGACGCCCCACCCATCAAACCTTGCTACCTCGCTTCCCACTGCGCTCTCACATCTGAATTCTTTCTTGCACGAAGACAAGAACCCGTTCCACTCATCTCTGCTAACAGGTTGCGGGGCAGAGGTGGCAGGATTCCCTTGTTCCTCCATGGTGACAATTCCTGTTCACTCTGTGGTTAGAAGGGCATCAGCGATGGAGATCCTAGGACCCCAGAACCTGTAGAGCATTGTGCTGCCTCACAGGGGACCATATATAGTTTTTAAAAGATTTAATATTTAGGGGCTGGAGCCATAGCACACTAGTTTAATCCTCTGCCTGTGGCACCGGCATCCCATGTGGGCACCAGTTCTAATCTTGGCTGCTCCTCTTCCAATCCAACTCTCTGCTATGGCCTGGGAAAGCAGTGGAAGATGGCCCAAGTGCTTGGACCCCTGCACCCACGTGGGAGACCTGCGAGAAACTCCTGGCTCCTGGCTTCGGATTGGGGCAGCTCTGGCCATTGTGGCATTTGGGGAGTGAATCAAAGAATGGAAGACCTTTCTCTCTGTCTCTCCCTCTCACTGTCTGTAATTCTACATCTCAAACAAAATCTTAAAAGAATAAAAGATTTAATTTTTGGTAAATGGAGAAAAATACCAGCTTTCCAAAAGATGACAGAACATAAAGTTAGAGAAGTCTTCTCTCCTGAGGAGGCACACTGGATTTCCAGGACTAAAATTTTAGGCTTATCAAAAGAAAGATACAAATCTTTCAGGAGTTGGAGAGATGTTAGACTATGGATTCATTACACACCTGTGAGTTGGAGCAACAAGCCAACCAGCTGTCACTGCCCACTCCCTCACACAGCCCCCGCCTGGCCTTCAAAGTCCAAACCAAACATCATGGGAGCCCCATCACATGAGACACTCCTGTCCCTTGTGACTTGGCACCATTCTGTATGTTTCTCCTTTCGCTAGTGTTTCCCTAGTATCGTCACTATCTTCACAAAGTCAGCCCGGCATATCCGAGGGTTACACATCTGGATTCGCCCAAATCCAGATCAAACAGACTGGGGAAGAACATTGTGCCTATACTGTACATGCACAGACTTTGTTATTCCCTAACCCATAAAGCCGTTTCTATCACAGGAGGTATTAGAAGCAATCCACGGGGCTTTTATACAAAAGAGTATGCAGAGGATATATGCAAATATTCCATTTAAATTTTTTAATGATTTGTTTTGAGAGAGAAAGAGATCTTCCCACCTCTGGCTCACTCCCCAAATACAACAGATGGGGCTGGACAAGGCCAGAGCCAGGAGCCCAGAGCTCTATCTGGGTGTCCCATGTGAGTGGCAGGGACCAATTACTTGAGCACCAGCTGCTGCCTCCCAGGTGTGCATAAGCACGAATCCGGAACAGAAGTGGAGCCAAGACTCGAACCCAGGGAATCCAATATGGGGCGCAGGTGTCCCAGGTGATGCCTGCCCCTAAGCCTGCATCTTCCATAAGGGACTTGAGCATCCAAGGATGCTGGACTCTAGGGAGTCATTACTGAGGAATGGTATGTTAACATCCTAATACCGGCACTATGGGTTTGCTTCCCTGAGAACTTTCCAAGGGCCTGGTTTTAGTCAGTCATCCCAGCGTCCCCAGCCTGAGCAGAGGGCCTGGCACAGAGGCCATACTAGGAATGCAGGCTGTGTCTATTCACACACCATCCACGGCTGTACCATCCTTTGCCCACCGAGCTCCTCTTCCAAAATGCACCTGCGGAGCTTTGGAAAGAGCAGGGGTCTCTGAGCAAGGGCACTCTGCTTCCAGCGTGGGCTCTACACTGACACACTGCAACTCTGGGCAAGCCACTGGACCTTTCTGGGCTACAGGAGGAACTACTGACCTCAGGCCTGTAGTGACGTTCCATCTGAAAATGTGAACAACCTTATTTATTTGATATATTTATTGGAAAGGTAGAGTGACAGACAGGAGAGACAGGCATCTTCTCTCTGCTGGTTCAGTCCCCAAAATTGTCTGTAACAACCAGGGTTGGGCCAGGCCAAAGCCCGGAGCCACGAACTCCATCGGAGTCTCCTGTCTCCCACATGGATGGCAGGGGCCCAAGTGCTTTGTCCATCACCTGCTGACTCTCAGGCTGCATTAGCAGGCAGGTGGATTGTAAGCAGAGCAGCTGGACTTGAACCAGGCACCCTGATGTGCTATGTGGGCATCCCAAGCGGCTGCCTAGCCCACTACAGCACAACACCTGCTCCAGTGAACTTGAAAGAAGGGCTAGAGGTAGTTATCTCTAGGGGTCCCCCTGAGCCATGCCCTTAAACCATTCGCCAAAAACATCATCACCATCAGGTTTCCTGGTGCCTGGAATCCATCCTTAGCTCCTCCTTTTGAGATCATCCTTGATTGCACCAGAACTCCCAAATGAAATGCAAAAATGTGCCCCTGGCAAGGATGTGGGAACCCCCTCTTGTCACTCAAATCTTAGAGGGAGCGGGCAGATCCAGTGCTGATGAAGAAAGTGAATAGGAGGGGAAGGCGGTGTGGCTCATGGGACACCGGGAGGAAGCACCTGGCTCCTGGCTTCAGACCGTAGCAGCCATTTTGAGGGTGAACCAACGGAAGGAAGACCTTTCCTCTGTCTCTGTCTCTAACTTTGTCAAATAAAAAAAAAGTGAATAGGAATGAGGGATGGGGCTCAGAAGAGGGAGGCACAAGGCAGACTAATTCCTAAGGGGGAGGAAGCTGTGCGGATCCCAAGGTGAGGAAGACAGAGAGGTTAGAAGCAGCTGGGGGGTGGGGACTGGGCCTCCCTGGCTCCAGAGGCTGGCCATGCCCCCAGCTCTGTGATCTCAGGGGAGCCCTTGGAGCCCCACTCTATCTTCTGTTGCCGAAGAGGGTGATGAGTGTTGGGAGCAGGATGTGGGAGTTGAAAGGAGCTGATCAAGAGTGGGCCCAACGTGTGTTTCCTCCCCTCCCCCAGCCCTCAGCTGAACGAAGGCCAAGGTCCCTGTCTCCAGCCCCTCCCCTGCACACAGGCGCCGCTGGCTTCTCTCGGCTGGAGCAGCCAGGGCCCCCAAACAGGGCACTCTTTGAGTGGCTCCATGAAAGGGTAGTTTGTGCTGCTCTGGCACTGCTGGACAGCAGCCCCCCAGCATCAACACCCTCTCGCTCCCTCCCAGTTGCTCTCCCTGCACCCTCGTGTGTGAAAGAAAAGGGGACAGGTAGGATGGCATCTGCCCCCCGCCTGCCCCAGGCACACCCTCACCCTTGCCACCCTGTTCCTGGGGAGCCAACGAGGAAGCCCTCTCAGGCTTTCCAGCTGTGGGTTCCCTCCTTCCTTCCAGCTCCCACAGACCTGGGGATGCACACCACGCAATCCCCGCATGTTTACAGCCAATGCTCAATGCCGACAGTGGGGTGAACAAGTTTTACCTGCAGGGCAGGGAGCAGGTTGCCTCATTTTCTTGGACTGTCAGAAAGCACCCTGCCTGGGGCTGCTCACCCAGTAGCTGTTACCACGCAGAAGAGAGTCATCCGAGTATTCAACAGAGCTCTGCATCTGACACAGCTGTCCGCCCTTAGCCATCAGAGGACGCACAAGGGACAGAACTTTTCAACACCTGGGAAAATGTTGGAAAGTTCCCCCCTAAAACTGTTGGCTCCAAAAAATACTGCCAATGGGAACACAGTGGCAGCAACATAGCGCTCAACACAGACAATGGAGGGCTAGACCTGTGCTGACAGGCAGACCTGGGTTTGAGTCCTGGAGCTGTGTGATCTCAGGCAAGTCTCACTTTCTCTGACTCAGTTTCCCTCAACTATCCAGTGGGCATAACGGCAAATGTCAAAGGAGGCAAATCCCTCTAAGCCCTTCAGCACCAGGCCTGGCCCACGGTAAACATGTGACTGCTAACAACAGAGACAAGTCACTGATGGAGTCTTCCTGAAGGGAGGCTTGCAGATGATACAGGGCCTGGTGCCAGGCTGGGTAAGACTGTGATGAAAACATCTAGCAGAAGAGTGCAAAAAAGAAAATTAGTAACAGGCAGTGCCCCAAGCCGTGTTCAGTCAGCCTATGGAGAATTGGCTACCAACCCGCTAAACACTGCAGGGGTCACAAAGGCACCCCGCTTTCCAGCAGAACAGGTCGGCCTTTCAGAGGGCACCCAGTGCAAGCACAGAAGAGCAAGGCCTTTCCACTCACTGGCTGGCATGAGGTGGGGCACGTGGCTTTGGGATCATCCAGTGTAAACAGCACTGTGGCACCCAGCACCAGCTTGGCTGTGCCACTACCACCACCACCCCTGCCCCTGCATGCCTCACTTTCCACCGCACCTGCTCCATTTCCCTCCAGGAGGAGTGAGAAATCGTTTTAAAAATGAACATGCTGGGGCTGGCACTGTGGGTGCCAGTTCGAGTTCTGGCTGCTCTTCTTCCGATCCAGCTCTCTGCTATGGACTGGGAAAACAGTGGAAGATGGCCCAAGTCCTTGGGCCCCTGCCCCCGTGTGGGAGACCTGGAAGAAGCTCCTGGCTCCTAGCTTTGGATCGGGCCAGCTCCAGTGTTGCAGTCATTTGGGGAGTGAACCAGTGGATGGAAGACCTCTCTCTCTCTCTCTGCCTCTTCTCACTCTCTGTAACTCTACCTCTCAAATAAATAAATAAAATCTTTTTTAAAAAATTAACATGCCAGAGCCGATGTTATGGAGTAGCAGGTTAAGCCACCGCCTATGACGCCAGCATCCCATATGGTGACTAATTTGAGTCCCAGCTGCTCTACTTCTGATCCAGCTCCCTGCTTATGCACCTGGAAAGGCAGAAGATAATACAAGTGGGAGTTTCAGCTCCTGGCTTCAGCCTGGCCCAGTCCTGGCCATTGAGGTCATCTGGGGAGTGAACCAGAGGATGGAAGATCTGCCTCTTCCTTTTTCTTTGTAATTCTTTCAAGACAAAACTAACATGCCTGGGGGGTGCCGGTGTTTACCAGTTAAGATGCCTGCATCCCATAACAGAGAGCCCGGGTTCAAATCCCAGCTCTGCTCCCATTCCAGCTTCCTGCTAACGTGTAGCCTGGGAAGCAGCAAGTGACGGCTTACTTAGTTGAGTCCCTGCCACCCATGTGGGCGACTCTGAGTTCCCAGCTCCTGGCTTCGGCTGTTGTGGGAATCTGGGGAGCAGACCAGCAGATGGGAGCTTTCTTTCTGTTTCTCTCTCCTTCTCTCTAAACAAAACGCTAACATTGTGGCCAAAAGCAAGGTGTTACTAATGGTAGCTCTAGGGCCAGGCTCACCTCCTGTTGCAGGCCCGGCCCCATTCTTCCTTCCTGGCCTCTAGGGAGCCTCCCCGTCTTCAAGACTCGCTCACATCCCTCCTCCCCATGAGGCCTAGGGCTGGGGGCAGCTCTCGGTGCTCTGCGTTCAGGTCTCCACTCGTGGTAAATGGTTTTGTGATGATTTGAGGGTCTGTCCTTTTAGGGTCGGCATCAATTCTCACCATCCCTGGTGCCAGCAAGGGCCCACCACCCTGTACGCACCCTCTATTAGCTTTTCGTCACTACAGTGACAAGATACTTGTGAAGGAAGGGGGTCGGCTCTGGCTACGGCTCTGCAGGTTCACAAGCCCAGATCAGGCCGGCCCCGTGGGTTTGGCTGTAGTGCAGCTGGAGGATGGTGATGACAGCGCGCGCATGGAAGACCACACGGCCAGTCAGGACATGGGGAGAGCAGCTGGGCCCAGCTGGGCTTTTATAACCAACCCTCTCAAAGCACAGCCTGCCGTGGGCATGCCCCCAGGGACCTAGGGACCGCCCCAACACCATTAATGGATCAACCTCCACCCTCTCAGCACCACTGACTTACAACTTTCCCCAAAGCTGTCCACAAGTTTGGGAGTCAAATCTCATTCAAACCACAGCACACCTCGTGAGATGTGAACACAGGCGGTTCCCCACCTCCCCCAGATCACAGTGCCCAGGGGCGACTCCGGGCTTCTCCCATGCAGCATTTGCACATTGGGCTCATGTGACTCTCAACCCAGGATGCATTTTGTCTCACCCCCTACTGGCCCAGCTCCCAGAAGCTGCATCCTGTCCCTCTCTGCGCCCCCCAGGCCAGGGCCTGCCCCCGGGAGGAAAGCTCATTAAGCACTTGTTCCTGAATTTGCAGCCAGACGTCCTAGGGCATCAGTCACCTGGCCCAGATGATTGATAACTACCACCTGGCACACATCGTTAATTAAAAGCACTTATGTGGAAAGCCCAAGATCTGGGGCCGGACTCTGGGACCTTGAGCGTAATTACCTAAGTCTCTATATCTGCCTCCTTATCTCCCAACAGAGATAATAACTGAATCAAGCGCACACGGATGGCACGAGCGTTCAGTAACCAAACAGGAAACTCTAGAGTGGGGCCATTGCTATGATAGCTCAGGGCGCCCTGGGAAGACAGGAGCAGTCTGGCCTGCAGGCCGTGGGCGACAGTAATTAAGCAGAATTTCCAGAAGCCTGGCGCACTCAGCACTAGGACCCGGAACGTCGTGACAGGCACTCACCAAGGCTCTGAGGCAGCCGGCTGTCAGGACATCAGGGCTCTTACCTTGGACAGCCCAGCGCTCCGGAAGCCAACATCTTGAAGGGCTTCGTGCGAGCTGGGGGCAGAGCAGCACAGCTCCCACCCACCCCGTCCTCCCTCTGAATGGCTTCTCTGTGAGCAAAACGGGCCCCCAGCCCCGCGAAGGAAGCTGAGCCAAGCACCCTGAACAACGTCGTCGTCGTCTGGGCCCAAGCGCTCAAATACCCTCGGCACCCGCAAGTCCTGCTGGGAAATGCTTCTCCTCAGACTCCGCCCACAGACGACCTGCCGTCCCCCCGGGGTTCGTGGGTACCGAGAAGGAGAAGGGTGCAGAGACCAGGGGAGCAGGCCGCGGAAGGGGGGCCCCCACGCAGGCGCTGACAAAGTCTGGCAGTGCCGACTATAGCAGGCTATAGCACGCACCCTGGAAAGGCGACCCTGCAGGTAACCAGGGAGCGAAGTCACTCAGCGCAGATGCGCGCTAGGAAGAAGACGCGCTGGTTAAAGGGGGAGAGTAAAGTGGCCGGGACCCGGCTCCTCAGGGACCCGGGGCCAGACGCGGGGCGGGGATGGCGGGACTGCAGCACAAATTAAAGGTCACCGGTCACAATATCCTCAGCTGCGGAAAAAATGATCTGGAAAAACCCTTTTAATGGCTGTATTACAAAACGATCTCATCAAAAGGAGAGGAGGTCTCCTGCTGCTTTAAAAAAGAAAAACTCAACATGGCCCCAGCGCATGGGGCGCCCCCTGCTCAGGCTCCAGCGGAAGTCCTGGAGGAGGCCTCAAAGCCAAGGGGCCTGGCCGGTCCCTCCTGCAGGTGTCACCGTTGTCACTTCTGGGTCCCCTGTGGTCAGAGTTGAAGGTGGCAAAAGCCCCACTGAGCACATCCCTGAGAGAGCCTGAGCCCCAGAACCTCTGCCAAGGTCTCCACTGCCCCTCCCCGGGTTGTCCGTTCTGCTCTGACCCTCACGGCCACGGCAGAGGCCAAGGGGCCCCTGGTGAAGACCCACTCCTTGCTCCCCGCGTCCCGGATGCTGCTCTGCCTTCTCTCCTACCCTAGCTTCGGCTCCCAGCCTCTCTGGAGAGCAACAGGGCACCACCGGCTGCTCTGGGCCAACATTTCAGTCTTCAGGGCTGGAGCTGCAGGGCCTGCGGAATTCCTGTCCGTACTCGTGTATCCACTTGTTGGCCACTAGGAGGGAGCAGGACCAACAAAAGAGCAAGCTCACTAGTGAACAAACAGAGGCCATGCCTAGGAGCGCGGGCAGGCGCCTCCTCAAATTCTGCACTCTAGTCCCCACCCCGCGATGAACTCACAAGGAGCTGTTTCCCTGGGGTAAATAGCCAGGAGGGCATTGTCCTCTGGGAAAAGCCCAAGAGGTCCTGACTACTGCAAAGCCCAAAGTGGACTCTCGTTCCATTCTAAAAGGCCACCTCCGCTCTGCAGCTGCTTCTAGGTAATCAGAGAAGGGCTGGCTTGGCAGTGTCTATCTCAGCACCAGAGCCCTCCTCCACCTCACTCAGTCCTCAGAGCTACGATGCGCCAGCAACACATCTGTCCACTGCTTGCTTAGCGTTTACTTGTTAGCCACCTCCTGGGGGAGATGCGAGATGGCTGGAGGCAGTGGCTGGGTGGTTGTCTCTTGGGGTAGAGGATGCAGAGGGGTTCAGCCCCACCACCCCGGTCCTCCTGGGCTGTACTCAGGAATTAGGGCAGGACCCCCTCCTGATACCTGTCTGTGATGGGCCCCCACTCCCAGCCATCTCCCAGTCTGCTGGGGCACCTGATTGGTCACCTGATCATCTCATTTACTGTGGCACTGTGCTGAAGCTTCTGGAAGCGAGGGTGGGGTGGAGTGGGGATGGGGGGCCAGCTATGCTATCTCCCACCCAGCCCCTATCTCACTCCACTCTGCAACCCTCAGCTGGTTGTTCCCAGAAAGGCAGGGCTTACCCCACTTATCTCCCACCAGGACAGGACAGCCAGCATGAAGTGTGTCCCCGTCGCCTTCGCCACTCCTGTGCAGGTTCCACCAAAACAGCGCTGCATTCTGAAAACAAGAGGGAGGCTCAGCCCAGGCCCCTGGCCCTCCGGACATGCAGGGGAAGGGCCGGTGCTTAGGGTCATTAAAGACACCGCTGCCCTGTGCAGCCCGGGGACAAGGCATGCACACAGAGCAGCATGTGTGGACACTGGCTCACTCACACGTGGCTGGCTGGTGGAGGGCCTGCCCTGCTCCTGGCCTTGGGGACACAAACAAATCAGGACAGTAGAGAGAGACATGAAACAGACCAGGACAGAGTAGCGAGTGCTAAGAGCAAAGCATGGGAGTCATGGGATCTGTGAGGGATGACACCCGACAAACCTACCAGGGGAACAAACTTCCCCCTAGAACATCAGCCACGGAGTCGGATGCCTGTCTTCCCACGCTCCCCTGGGACACAGGCACTACTGAAATCCCATCTCCCTGCAAAGAAGTGGAGGCTAAGAAGGAGCAGTTAGGCCCCAAGCCCAGGTGTTCTGACTCCACATCCTGTGTGCTCTCCTCACACACACACATGCTCGGGCTTTGTGTCCTATACCCTTCCTGCAGACTGACTTCAGCCTTAGCCATCAGAAGTAGACAACGGCCCAGGTAGTGAAGGAAGCAACGGCAGCCTCCGTGTTTCCAACCCCCCTAGCAAACTGCAGATCCCCAGCGTCTATTTCTCCAAGTGCTTAGGATGAGCTGGCACGGTGCCGAGTGCCTTATAGGCGTGACCTCGTCCTCACTGCATTCCCGAACTAGTTCAGGGCTGCGGGGAGTCCCATCTGAAATCTGGAGGAAATAGCCGTTTGCTAAACAGGCCACCCAGCACATGACCCTCCTGTATGCCCAGCTTCCGTCTTCCATAGCTCAAACCGCAGCATCTTGTTCCCTACGACCACTTTTCTGCGCGCGCTAGAGGGAGTGCTGGGGCTTTCCTCTGGGTGCTCGATGTCTCTAGCTCTCAGTGTTGGATGAGCAAATGACTGAAGGAACTGGTCACTAGTGGAGCCTAAGGTGACTCACACCGAGTTCTTTTTGATTTTAAAAGATCTTGTTTTTTTGAAAGGTTGAATGATAGAGAGGGGGAGACAGAGAAAGAATGAGAGAGAGAGAGAGAGAGAGAGAGAGAGAGATATCTTCCAACTATTGGTTCACTCCTTAATTGGCCTCAACAGCTCATCTGGGTTAGGCCAGGAGCCAGGGACTTTATCTGGGTCTTCCACATGCGTGGCAGTGGAAGGGCAGTCCTTGGGCCCTCCTCTGCTGCTTTCCCAGGCACATCAGCAGAGAGCTGGATTGGAAGCAGAGCAGCTGGGGTTAGAACTGGGGCTCCGATGAGTGATGCCGGCCTCACAGCCTGCAGCTTCGCCCACCACACAGCAGCTCCAGCCCCAGGTGGGTTTCTTAACTTGGGGGAGCTCTGCAGTGGCAGGGCAGTTGGACGTGCCATCGTCTACTTGTAATGCAAGTGCAACCAAAATAACACAGAGGAGCGGGGAACAATCTGTGGTCGCAGGAAAAGCCATGGGCAGGGGGAAACCTCTTCCCATCCCCTCCCAGAGCCAGCTCAGGGGCTGGCCAGCAGGGCAGGGAGGGTCAGCTGGGCGCTTGCATGAGCTCCTCACCTTCACCACTGGCACACTGAAGTTGGCGTAGATGAAGGCCGTGGCTCCTCCGGCTTCCACTGAGCTCAGCTGCAGCCCGAGGGGAAGAAGGCAGAGTTAAGAGGGCCGCCACCTTCTCTGCTGTGTCCCGTGTTCATCGTGATGTTCCTGCACCGCTTCCTTCCCAGGACCGCGATTTCTACTCGGGGAGAAATACTTGGAAGCCCTTCGGGGAGGCTGCTCGGTGGCAGTGGTGTTGGCCTGCAGGGCCATGAGAGGGGCATGGTTTGGGACTCCTCCTTCCCTCTCCCTTCCACACTCTCACCTGCAGGCCTGTGCTTTTCAAAACCATCTAGTATGTGGGACCTCAGGGAGGCCTGTGTGGTTCAAATCCCACCACCTCTTGGCCGTCAGTGTCACCCCACCTGCCACCCTAACCCACGACCTACAACCAGGTCCTAGTTAGAGCCACCCAGTGTAGGCTAGAGGAGGGTGGGGGCCATCTGGTCTTTCTTTCTAGCTCCTATAATAGCTAATAAAAATGCTGTTTGACACAACATTCTGGGAGACTTTTCTCTTGAGTACTGGATAAAATCAATAGGTGAAATCTTTTTGGAAACCAGTTTTTAAAAATAGAGATCCATGAATAATCATTCAGAAAGAAGCCCTGGCCCCTCCAGAGCAAGACTCACATAGATCATGAACGTTGCCACTCGGTTCCCGGACTTCATTCTGTACAGGGGGCTGCTCGGTGACTGAGATGAAAACACAACATGCCATTGTTTTACATGGATGACATCAGAATGATACAGGAAGGGGTACAATGGGGGCATCCAGAGGGGTTGTAGTCCCGAGCTACACCTGTTGGAGTAGGTACCACCTGTGCTGACAGGTACTCCATACACTTTTTCACTATTTCTTAGGTATACATAAAAATTAACTGTAGACTAACCAAAACAGAGCTACTTGTCAGTGGCAAAAGTACCTATATGAGCAGTTAATTGCATCCTTGGATTCTCTAAAATAAGGAAATTAATATAGAAAATATTACAGATTATAAGACTGGTATTCTCAAAGATTTGCTAAAGAGACATAGTCCTTTTGTTGTTGTAGACAGTTGGAGATATAATTTACATACCATAAAATTCACCCACTCTAAGAGTACTGTTCAATGAATTGCAGTACATTTTAACGGTTGTCCAACTGCTCACATCCAATCTCCGAGCACTTCTATCCCCTGAAAAGCTTGCAGTCAGTTTCTGCTCCCACCTCAACCCTGGACAACAGTTACCGACTTTCTAACTCTACAGTTTTGCCTTTTCTAGAAGTCTCATACAAATTGAATCATAAAATATGCAGCCTTTTATGTTTGGCTTCTTGTATATAGTTTTTAGGATCCGTCTATGTTGTTGGATATAGCAGTAGTTAATTATTTTTTATAGCCCAGTGATATTCTATTGTGCAGATGTATCACATTTATTTATTATCCATTCACCTGCTTATGGATATTTGGGCTGTTTCCAATTTTTGGGCTTACAGATAGAGCTAGTATAAATATTCATGTACAGGTCTTTGTATGGGTCTGTGTGTGTGTATTTATGTTTTCAGGTAAAACATCTAGGAGTAGGATGGCTAGATCACATGCAGGTATACATTTAACTTTTTAAGAAAAGCCAAACTATTTTCAAAGTAGCTGTGCCCTTTTGCATTCTCACTAGTAGTAGGTGAGTGTTCCGGTTCCTCCCCATCCTTCCCAATAGTTGCCCTGATATTTTCTTGTTTTAGTCATTTTAATAGGAATGCAGTGCTATCTCACTGTGGCTTTAATTTACACTTCTTTAATGATGCTGAACATCTTTTCATGTGCTTATTAGTCATTCACTTATCTTCTTTGGTGAAGTGCTGTTCAAATAATCTCTTGCCCATCTTAAAAAATTGAGAAGTTTATCCTGTCACTGAGTTATAAACATTCTATATATATTTTGAATATAAGTCCTTTATCAGATACATGATTTGCAAATATCTTCTCCTAGGTGGTGGCTTATCTCTCCTTTTTTTAAAATATATTTTTTATTTGACAGGTAGAATTATAGACAATGAGAGAAAGAGAGAGAGAGAGAGAAAGGTCTTCCTTCCATTGGTTCACTCCCCAAATGACTGCCATGGCTGGCGCTACACTGATCTGAAGCCAGGAACGAGGTGCTTCCTCCTGGTCTCTCATGCGGGTGCAGGGCCCAAGCACTTGGGCCATCCTCCACTGCCCTCCTGGGCCATAGCAGAGAGCTGGACTGGAAGAGAGACAGCCAGTACTAGAACCAGGGCCCATATGGGATGCCAGCGCCTCAGGTGGAGGATTAACCAAGTGAACCATGGTGCCAGCCCCTGGTTTATCTTTTCATTTTCTAATGGTATTTTTTGAAAAGCACTGGACTTTCATTCTGATCAGGTCCAGTTTATCAGTTTCCTAATTTTATGGATCGTGCTTTGATATCCATCTAAGAAATCCTTGCCTAACCAGTGATCATAAATATTTTCTCTTATTTCTTCTAGAATTTTATAATTTTTCACTTTACACTTAGGCCTATGATCCATTTTGTGTTAATTTTGTATATGGTGTGAGATAAGGGTCTAAAGTCATCATCTTAGCATTATGATTATTTTGCAGATAGATATTGAATTGTTCCAGCACAATCTGTTGAAAAGACTGTATTTCATTCTCTGAGTTTCCCTGGCATTGTTATAAAAAAAATCAAGTGATCATAAAGGTATGGGTTTATTTCTGGACTCTGTTCTGTTCTATTGACTTCTGTGTCTGTCCTTACACTAGCACCGCACTGTCTTGATTACTGTAGTTCTATGCCAAGTTTTAAAATCAGGGAGTGTATGTCCTGCTTTTGTTCTTTTCAAAATTGCTGGCATTGTGGCAGTGCCAACATCCCATATGGGCACTGCTTCGAGTCCCGGCTGCTCCACTTCTGATCCAACTCTCTGTTGTGGCCTGGGAAAGCATCAGAAGATGGCCCAAGTTCTTGGGCACCTGCCCACATAGAAGACCTGGAAGAAGCTCCTGGCTCCTGGCTTCGGATCAGCTCAGCTCCGGCCACTATGGCCAATTGGGGAGTGGACCAGCAGATGGAAGATCTCTCTCTCTGCCTCTCCTTCTCTCTCTGTCTAACTCTGACTTTCAAATAAATAAATACAACTTTAAAAAGAAAAAAAACAAAATGCTCTATGTCCTTTACATTTCCATATACAATTTTAGAATCAGCATGTTAATTTCTACCAAAAAAAAAAAAAACTCCTGGAATTTTAATGAAGTTGGGGTTGAATCTATAGATCAGTTTTGGAGAGATTTTTATACTCCTCAGAAATCATTTTATACTGTCAGCAAAAGTGAGCAACTGAGATGCTGGTGAAAGGACAGTGACCAGAAGGAGGACAATCCTCATGGGGAGACCCCAGGAGAAGCAGGAGAGACAATTCCTTTCCAGACCACATTCTCCCCCAGCTAGCAAACCTCGGAAAGGCGGATGGCACTCGGAAGACAAAGAATCAGCAGCAGTCAGCTTGAAACTAAGCCTTTCAAATATTCCTGGAATAAGAATCTTTGTTGTAAGATTTCGATTAGTATTCCCTGACAGCCCTACAACAGCTCTGCCTCTGCCCTGGCTCCCCACCCCATAGCCCTGGCCCCACGGTCACCGTAGCATGGTCGAAGTGAGGCTCATAGTGCCCTCCGATTCCGTAGTTCACCACCTGGAGGTACTCCGCGTAGGGAGGCTGGACATCGAGGCCGGTGAGGGCAGCGATGCGGTGGTCCAGGGTCACCAGCATTGGGTCTACCGTGTCCTTCAGCCAGGCACTAAAACGTAGATTGCATCATCAATGCTCTGGGGCCACAAATGACTCAGTGATGTCTGAATGGATGATGTCAACCGCCAGAAGGCAGGCAGGCAGGCAGGAAACTCTCGTGTTTACAAAGATACCCAAGACAAAGCTATTGCTTTCAAAGGCTCCTGCATTATGGAAGAAAAGACCAGCACAAATATAACTAAGTATCCATCAAGATAGAAAAAAATGAAGACTTTCAATTACTGGGGAGTACAGAGGAGGGAGAAGTTAACTCTGTGAGGTATTGCCATACGATGGCGGCATTGCCATACGATGGCGGCATTTAAGCAGAAGTTTGAAGGGGGCATAAAGTGTCAATACTCACAGGTGGAAAACACGCAGGGATATTCGAGCCTTAAGAAGCAACATGAGCACAAACATGGAGGTGTGACTATGAGTAACACAGGCAGATGCCAAAGCACTTGGTCCATAAAAGAAGTAGGGGGAGATAAGGCTGGGAAAGTGGGCTCAGGGCATGAGGAAGCCGGGGACACGTGGCAAGGCATCTGGATTTTCTTGGTGGATAATGGGCAGTCTGTGAAGGTGTGTGGGCAGGAAAGAGATCTGGCACTGAGGGAGGGGTTCCCTGATGACCTCCGAGAGCCCAGTTCCAGGGAAGCTGTGTGGACAGAGCTACATCCAGAGGGTTGGAGCCTGATGCAAGAGGAGGAGGAGGAGATAGTTTTTTGATCTGAAAAGTGAAGAAAATACCATCTCCTCCCCTGAAATCAATGAATCTATAGATAAAGTTGATTTTTCTCTGACACAAGAATATTACAAGGGTTAGAGAAAGCAATTAGGCTGAGGTTGCATGGGACCTTCTTAAGCTGAGAAAATGATTCCTCACGTCAGAAGTCCTTAAATGGACCAGACCAAGTAAGTTCAGCCCAATCATTCGGAATCAAAGTTTTCATCACTCCCCTCACTTCCCAGCCACCCATGCAGGGGTTGGGCCTCTCCCCCAGGATGCCAGTCTCATGGCTTGGATAGATTCCTCCTCCTGCTGTGCCACTAGTCCTGACCTCACAGTGCGAATACAGGGTTGCAGAGGGAGGTGGCGGGGTGGGGGGGTGGGGGGAGCCAAGCTCCCTCCTCTGAACCTTTCCCTCAAGAGGAGCTGCTGGGCCAGGAGTCTGCTCAACCCTCTTGCCCAAGTGCTGGCAAGTCAGGCCTTGCACAAGTCAGGAGGCAGGAATGCACGGGACTGAATTCTCTAGAAAAGCAATCCTAATTAGGAGAGCAACTGTGCACTCATGTTTTGGTTGAGGGCATCCACACTTTTTCTCAAGTCCTGCTCCAATGGCCCTCTAGCTAAATCCTCAGACTATGTAACAACCTGGGTAAGGTCCTTGGGTGAGGAGAGTCAAAACTGCTTCCTCCTTTCAGAAAGGATGTATGGGTATGGACATGAACCCTGGGCTCTCCAGCGGCCTCTCTGGCAGCACCTGAGTGGCCGCTGCTGACCAGGCCATGTGGTGGCTCAGGCCCAAGGGCAGGCAGCGGGCAGACTGTCTCACCTTTTGCTGATGCGGTACTCCACTTGCAACTGCTGCTCCCCTGAGGCCACCACGGATCTCTGCAGCTGGTGGGGAAAACATGAGACGAGGTCCAGGTAGTCAGGGGCCACAGGGCAGGGCCAGGCCAGGGCTCTGTCATGGCCCCATGTCTTTGAAGTATAAGCACAATGATCTCCATTTCCTCCCTCATTAGAGGGTGTTTCGCAACACGGTACAAGCTTAAGGATGGTGACTGGTTGTAACACAGAAGGTCCTAAGTGACCAGAAGGCTCTTAGAGGTGAGAACAGCCTGTAGCACCGTATCTGGCAGTAAGGGTTCCACGATGGTTTGCTGAACTGGAATAAACTGGTATTTGAATCCCTTTTGTATCTGCAAGACCAGCGAGGCGAGGTCAGGGCTGCTGCTCATTCATCTCTGTGTCCCAGCGCTGGGCATGGGGCCCGCCCTGTGGGAAGCACTTGGTGTTTGCTGGATGAAAGAATGCCCCTGACAGCTGGAAGCCCTGTGCTCAGAGGCAGCCGCTCCTCTGGAACAGTGCTGTCTAAAGCCTTTCCTTACGCAGAATCAAACGCTCTTCTGCCGCATCTGCCTTAATCATGAGAATCAACAACAGGTTTGGAGTCACCACTAACTGAATGTCTCGAATTTGTTCTGAATTCCTGGGTTCGGTATTCACGTTATTTATGAAGTGCTTCTGAATTACAAAACCACTGGACTAGGGACAGAAAGACACTGTGTATTCACATAGGGTTGCGTCTGCTTCTGCCTCTGTCACCAGGATGCCATTTCCCTGCGGGCAAGGCCTCCTCCTTCCAGTGTGCACCCCCAGGCTCCAGAGGAGGCCGGGCAGGGACCTTGGTTAAGTGAACAAATGAATGGATGAGGCCGGGCCCTGGGCTGCAAGATAATCAGAGGCCCTGGGGCCAGGCCTGGTGCTTTCCAGGCAGTCAGGGGCTACCAGGGCAAAGAACCAAGGAAGACCAGCAAGACGGACCTCTGCTCTTCCCTAAGGCTCCCGGCACTCTCCCTGCCGCTAAACCAGGTGGACAACTTGGGCATGACCTCTGCCTTTCCCTGGGCCCACTCCCCACCTATAACATGCTGCGCATGAACAGCACATTCTGGGGAACTCTTCTCTGCCCATTGTTCTCCGAGAGCAAAACCAATGGCCTAGGGAGTCCTCTCTCACCCAATTACAGGGCCACCTCGCATTTAATTCCTTTAGCAATCCCTTACTGTCTCCTAACAAGTCCCTCGCTGTTTGGCACTTATATTTATGAGTTGTTCTCTGTCCCAAGCATTGTGCTAGGCCCTGGAAAAAGAGCATGTTAAACAAGACAGCGTCTCTGCCTGTAAGTCATCTAATGGGTCACAGTGGGCAAGAACAGGGTGCCACGGAAATATCAAGAAGGGCAACTCACCCATCCCTCTAAGGAACAGGACAGCTTCCTGGGATACCCACAAGAGACATGGGAATCATACAGGTGAAGAGAAGTCAAGGGTAGTGTTCCAGCAGAGAGCGCTAGAGAGAGAGAGAGAGAGCGAGAGCATGGCCTACTCACAGCAAAGAAAACTGCAGCTGTAGTGCCGGGTGGAAGGGGAGATGCGGAGGAGCGGGCAGCAGCCAGATCACAGAGCTTTGTAAGTATTTGAGAGTGAAAGTGACCTATCAGACAGTTTAAGCAGGACCACTGTTGTGGTGCAGCAGGTAAAAGCTGCCGCCTGTGACGCCCGCATCCCAGAAAAACAGTGGAAAATGGCCCAAGTGCTTGGGCCCCTGCACACGCATGGGAGACCCAGATGGCCAGTTCCAGGCTCCTGGCTTCCACCTGGTGAAGCCTTGGCTGCTGCTGACATTTAGGGAGTGAACCAGCAGATGGAAGATCTCTTCCTCTTTCTGTGTCTCCCTTTCTCTGTCACTCTGTCATTCAAATAAACAAAATAAATCTTTAAAACAAGTTTATTTATTTGGCCTTTTAAAGATTACTCTGGCTATGTGTGGCATAACATGCGGCAAGGCATTTCAAGAGCGATTAACAGGTAGTACCTGCTGATTTACGGTTTAGGTAGGAGACAGGAAGCTACCCCATGGAGCTGCTAGTGACACCACACAACACATAAGCACAGCACAAGTTCAACATCAAGGACCAAATAACTGACCATAAAGGAACAGGCTATTGTATGTGGCTCAGAAAGTGCTCCAGGAGTGGGCATTTGGCACAGTAGTTAAAGACACTAATTGGGATATATCATTTTTTAAAAAAGATTTATTTATTTATTTATTTGACAGAGTTACAGATAGAGAGAGACAGAGAGAAAGATCTTCCTTCCGTTGGTTCACCTCCCACATGGCCACCATGGCCGGCGCGCTGCGCCAATCAGAAGCCAGGAGCCAGGTGCTTCCTCCTGGTCTCCCATGCAGGTGCAGGGGCCCAAGCACTTGAGCCATCCTCCACTGCCTTCCCGGGCCACAGCAGAGAGCTGGACTGGAAGAGGAGCAACCAGGACTAGAATCCGGTGCCCATATGGGATGCCGGTGCCGCAGGTGGAGGATTAACCAAGTGAGCCACAGCGTCGGACCCAGGATATATCATTTTACCTGGGTTTGAGTCCCAGTTCTGCTCCCAGTTCCCGTTTCCTGGACGCAGCAGGTGATAGTTCAGATTGGTTGAGTCCTTGTGACCCATATGGTCAGCTCAGCTCCCAGCCCCTGCTGACGCAGGTATTTGGTGAGTGAACCCATTGCTAGGACATTGTTTCTCTGTCTCTCAAACAGAGAAGTGCTCTGAGAAATAAGTTTGCTCAAAGTACTGGTGTAGGTAGGCCAGAGTGGTCATTCCTGGCAGGACTAGTCAGGCAGGACCAAGACAGGCATGGGGTTTCAATGGAGTCTCTGTGGGTGGGTAGGATGTGGAGAGAAGCAATAAAAGGCCTTGGGAAAGGGAGAGTGACTAGGAAGCAGATGGATCCAATGCGAGCCACTGAGCCATCTGTGCTTGGTCCCCCTGGGGGAGCCATTACCCTATAAGGCGCACAGGACTGACTCTTGGGTGAGCCCCAGCCCAGATGGGCATCAGCCTCGCCGGCGAGCTGCTTCTGGGGAAAGGGAGTGTGGCCGGGTCCGTGCATGCCAAACGGATGACCCGACCACGAAGCATTCAGCGAACATCTCCGGGTGCCCCGCCTGTCCCATCACCATGGCAACAGAGCTGTTAGCAGGAAAAAGCCGCCTCTGCTGCTGGCCAAATGCAACCGACTGTTGACTCACTGAGAAGCTGAAGCTATGAAAATACATTGTTCTCATTCGCCAGTGGAGCTTAATCATCCCCAAAACCTTCTGTGCAGATTCTCGATTTGCCAGGAGTGCCCGAAGGAATGTTATTGCTCCCTCTCTCCCTCCGAGCCCGTCTGTCAGTGTCTCCCTTACGGTCACAGACCTGATGATGACACGCGCCCATTTAAACCGTGCAGCAGCTCTGCCACCACCTCCGGGATCAAACCCGGACTCCCCAGCATGGCCTGTGTGCATCTGCTAATGGCACCCCTCTGTCCAGCCCTCTCTCCCCACGCCTCCCACCCTGTCTCTCCCACACTTCAGCCACGAAGTGCCTCCCCACCCCCCGAACACACCTGCACGTGTGCTTTTGCCCTTACTCTGAAGTGGTGGACTTCACCTCCCCAGGGAGCCTGCTCCTCCCTCTTCTCCCCATCAGCTTTTCTTTTTTTTCTTTTCTTTTTTTTTTTTTTTCTTTTTTTTGACAGGCAGAGTGGACAGTGAGAGAGAGAGAGACAGAGAGAAAGGTCTTCCTTTTGCTGTTGGTTCACTCTCCAATGGCTGCCGTGGCCTGCGCGCTGCGGCCGGCACATTGCACTGATCCAAAGGCAGGAGCCAGGTGCTTCTCCTGGTCTCCCATGGGGTGCAGGGCCCAAGGACTTGGGCCATCCTCCACTGCACTCCCGGGCCACAGCAGAGAGCTGGCCTGGAAGAGGGGCAACTGGGACAGAATCTGGTGCCCCGACCGGGACTAGAACCTGGTGTGCCGGCGCCGCAAGGCGGAGGATTAGCCTATTGAACTGTGGCGCCGGCCCCCATCAGCTCTTCATCCACCTACTTTTTCTTCAAAGTAAGGCTCACTTTTACAAAATTTTTTTTGGAGAGAGTAAAACAGAGAGCTCCCATCCACAGGTTCACCCTCCAAATGCCTGCACAGGGCTGAGACAGTCTGCCCTGTAGATGGCAGAGGCCCAGTCACTTGAGCCACCTCCTGCCCCCTCCCAGGGGAGCATAAGTGGGAAGCTGGGATTGTGACTGAAGCCAGATATCGAACCTCGGCACTCTGGAATTGGACATGGGATGTGGTGTAGTTTTTTAAAGATT
The DNA here is from genome assembly GCF_964237555.1 of Oryctolagus cuniculus. NCBI lineage: Eukaryota > Metazoa > Chordata > Mammalia > Lagomorpha > Leporidae > Oryctolagus > Oryctolagus cuniculus. Next base: position 65,532,336 of record NC_091432.1, read on the forward strand.
TCTTAAAAATTTATTTGAAAGGCAGAATTAGAGAGAGAGGTAGAGACACAGAGAGAGAGGTCTTCTATCCACTGGTTCACTCCTCAAATGGCCACGACAACTGGAGCTGGGCCAGGCCAAAGCCAGGAGCCAGGGGCCCAAGCAGTTGGGCCATCCTGGATCGGGACTCAGGACTCGAACCGGCACCCAGCCCCCAGGATGTAGTATCTTACGTGACATCTTAACCACAGGCCCAAATGCCTGCTCCAAGGGAAGCTCACTTTTTAGGCTGCTACGGCACAATTCTCTGCACACCCTTCTATTACGGCACATATCATAGGATATTGTAAACATTTGCTTTCTCCCCCTTGTGCAGTTAGCTCCTAAAGGGAAAGGAGCAGCACTTCCTCTCCTTGGAGAAGCCCAGTGTCCCATCTGGCGCGGCCAAGCAGGCTCCGCACTTCAGCTGCTGCCACGCAGCCTCCGCGCTTCAGCTGCTGAATGAATAAACGGCTGATGCGTGAGCGGCACGGAGGGAAGCCCCGGTGTCTACCTGGACATAAGCCACTCCGAGGCACTATGAATCTTTAAAGAGGCCACATGCTTATTGCAGGGAGGTAGGCACACTTCCCGGGGGTGGGGGTGAAATGTCCCCTGCCCCTTGACATTCAGCTTGTCTGGGTGACTGCGGTGCCCCCCACCACAGAAGGATTCAACGTCCCCCCGGGCTCAGCAGCGGTGTCCCCACACTTCGCTTTGACCAGAGGAACATGGAAGGAAGTAGTGACTGGTACTTCCAGACAGAAGCTTTCAGGGCCAGCTCATGTTTGCCATCACTGTCTTTTTCCTTATGCACAAGACTGGCAAGGTCCCTAACAGAGGCTGCTGTGCCAGGCTGTGTGTGTTGGGGGGTGAGGGGATGGGGTGCTGTGGCACAGCAGGTGAAGCCACCACCTGTGATGCCTGCATCCCATGTGGGTACCGGTTCGAGTCCCAGCTGCTGCACTTCTGATCCAGCTCCCTGAGGGTGAGTCTGAGAAAGAGCCTAAGATGGCCCAACTGCTTGGGCCCCTGCACCCATACAGGAGACCTAGAAGAAGCTCCAGTGTGCCTATTTGGGGAGTGAACTGGCGGATGGAAGATCTCTCTCTGTAACTCTGCCTTTCAAATACATAAACTGAATCTTAAACCACAACAATAATGAAAAGCAGAGTGTGGGGCAGAGCTGCAGCCCACCCAACACAGGTAAGGTGAGAAAGAAACAAACTTTTGCTGTTGTCATCTTGGAGATGTGGGGGCCACTTGTCACCAAGCATGACTTAGCACAGGTGAATTCACACCACAGGCAGAACAGCACAGCAGTGATGCTCGGAGCTCCGAGCCCCAGCTGTGGCCCTGGCTGCATGTGTGACTACACGCGAGGCCCTCTCTGGGACAATTTCCTTGTTACCTGGAGAAGGAAGCTGAACTAGATAATCTTCCCACTTGGCGAGTCTGGAAATATGTACCACGATGTCACTCCTTGCCCTCACCATGCCATGCCTTGCTGCTTCTACCAACTGCAATCTTGAGTCACTTAACGACTGGGATATATTCAAGAACTTATATCGTTAGGCGATGCCATCATTGTGTGAACAGCACAGAGTTAACTTACATGAATGAAGACAGCTTGCATGTTCCTGGCCATACTATCTTATGGGAACACCATCACAGAGGGAGTCCCTTAGTGATTAGACCATCGTTATACAATTTTGTAAGGCATGGTGGACGTTTGGTGGGGAGTTTTTAATTTTATTTAAAAATAATGCTTATTTATTTTCATCTAATTGAAAGAGAGAGAGAGAGAGAGATCGAAATCTTCCAGTCACTTGTTTACTGCAACAGCCAGGACTGGGTTAGACCAAAGCCAGAAGCCAGGAACTCCGTCTGGGTCTCCCACATGGGTGGCAGGAACCCAAGTACTTGGGCCATCATCTGTTGCCTCCAAGGCGCTTTAGCAAAGGCTGGATCAGATGCACGGAGTAACTGGGACTTGAATTGGCACTCCCATATGGGTTGTGGGCATCCCAAGCAGTGGTCTAACCCATTGCCAACAACACTGACCCCTATTTAGCTTTTGAGGTTGAATTCACAGACAAGGATGCGCACAAGTCTCCAGTGCACCATTTGCTGAGTTTTGATAAATTCATACAGCTGTGTGCTCCCTAGCAGCATTCTGAGGGCACATTTTCAACACCTCCAAGGAAATCCCCTTGTTCAACACCCTAGTAGTTAACCTTTTCCCCACAGAGGCAAGCACTATTCTAATTTCTTCCACCAGTCGGAACTCCTGGACTGGGAAACCTGTCCTCCTGTTCCCAGACTCCAGGCCTGGGAAGACACCAAGAGAAGTCCTGGGCAGGCTTTGGGGACACTCACCCACGGTTCTGCAAGCTCTCGAATCTTGTGAGCCTCCGAGTCACTAACAAAATCATGGTAAAGTGCGACGTAGGGCTCCAGGTGGATGACCTCCTTCCGGATGGGCTGGAGCAGCAGGTAGGGGCTGGAGTTGGTCTCATACGAGCAGTAGAGGCTGGGGATCTGGTAGTGAGTGGGCTGGAAGGGAAGAGTGGAATCAGTGGAAGAAAACAGGGTCTGGGTGCAGAAACCAACTCCGGGGAACCATGACATAGAAACCTGGCAGGTGAGATACAGAATGTGAATACTCGGACGCTGTCCACGTGAGCTTCACCGCTCACACCAGCCCTCCCCGTCATGTCACCCCAACTCTGGCTTCTCACTCTCAAGTTAAGCATGTCCCCCTCTGTCTCTTCCCTTGACGAATCCTACCTGGGAGCCCAGGGTCTGACACAAGCCCTCGTAGGTGTCTCTGGTCTGCAGGTGGGGGACATTGGGCCTCTGGATGACAGCTTCTGTTACTGCCTGGCCGGGGCTCTCTGCCAAGAGCCTTTCATATTTCAAGACATTCCTGGCCATCCTCTTATTGTCGGGGCCTGGAAGAGACCAGAGCAGGGAACAATGCAGACAAACCCTGGGCACAGGGTGAGCTTCCTGTCATGCAGGACGGCAGTCAGACCCCTCCGATGTATCCTCACACCAATGCACAGGAGGGGGTGTAAGGCCCTCACTCCCAGAGGGAGCTCCTGGCATCAAACAAAGACCACTCAGGCCTGTACAAAGGTACACAGGGCTTAGGGAAAGAAAGACGTGCCAGACTAAGGGATCATGAGGGAGGATGCTCTGGCACAGTGTGATGGTCAGTTTTGTTGTAAAGGGAAAGACTTCATGTATTCATTCATTCATTTACCAACCCATTCAATAAACACCCAACGAACATCTACCATGGACTTGGTACTATGGTAGAGACCAACCTCCCAAGCTTAAAGTCTAATGGCGAAAAGGGACACTTAAAGCAGGAAAACGAGTACAATGAATGAAAGTCCAGAGAGCCACAGCCTAAGCAGAGGGACCCAGACTGTTCTTCCCTGGAGAACTGGAGGTTAATTTACCCTCAGCGCCACACTATCCTTCAAATTCCCTAACTTGTCTAGACACAGAGCAGTGTGGGCCAAGGGGGTTCTAGCCTGGATTCTCACGTGGCCCTTGGGATCCCCAGGGAATGTGTGCCTTTTTTGTGTCCACTTGTTTGTACCTTCTGGCTGCAAGATGCCCCATGGTTGGCAGCCACCAGTGGCCTGCTGGCTTCCAGGCCTGGTTCTCAGTGTATCTCAGAAGGAGGTGCTGAACTGTTCTAAGGCTTCCTGAGGAGCTCAATTTGCTTCTCACCACCACCACCACAATACCACCAATACCATCACCACCATCACTACCACTACCACCAACCACCACCACCATTACCACTACAACCACCACCACATCACCACCACCACGACACCACCACTACCATCACCACCATCACTACCACCAACCACCACCACCATTACCACAACTACCACCACCATTACCACCACATCACCACCACCACACCACCAATACCATCACCACCATCACTAACACCATCACTACCACCACTACCACTACCACATCATCACTACCACCACAACCGCTACCATCACCACCATCACTACCACTACCACCAACCACCACACCACCAATACCATCACTACCACCACTACCACCATTACCACCACATCACCACCACCACACCACCAATACCATCACCACTATCACTAACACCCATCACTACCACCACCACCACTACCATATCATCACTACCACCACAACCACTACCATTACCACCACCACTACCACTACAACTACCACCACCACCACCATCAGTACCACCACTGCTGCCACCACATGACCACCACTCCGTGACAACAACCACCACCACCATTATCACTACTACCACCATCACCACTACTACAACCACCACCACCACCACCACCACCCTGGCAAAAGATGAATGGAGGGCCCAGGAATCACTATGCTTTCTTAACAAAAGGAGAAATGAAGTTTTAGAGACTGGAAATTTGATGAGCCAGTGAAAAGACTGCAAAGCTAGACAGGACACTGGGGACTCTGATTTGGCAGGTCCTGTGCATCCGCCCATCACAGCACAGATTCTAATCGATCAAGCATAAAGAAACAAAATAGGGTTGGGTTATACTTTTGCTGACACTGCTTATCACCAGTATGTTTCCAGACCACACAGCTACTTCTGTATCCTACTGTTTGGCAAACTGTCAGAAAGGAATAATGTTAAAATCATGCAATTGCCGCCTGTGAGAAATTGGTCTTAGGACTCTCCTTGGATGCCAAAAGCCAAAGATGCTCAAGTCCCTTACATAAAATGGTCTAGTATTTACACATAACCTATGCACATCCTGTTACAGTTTAAATCATTTCCAGATTACTTATATCTAATGCAATGTAAATGCTGTGTAAATAGTAGTCAAGCTGTATTGTTCAGGGAACAATGCCAGAGGAGAAGTCTGTATATATTCAGTACAGATGTCCTGCTTTTTCTCAAATGTTTTCAATCTGTAGTTGGTTGAGTCCATGGACTCGGTGGATATGGAGGGCTGACTGTACTAAATGGATTCATTAAAAAGTTATGGGTAAATACAGTTGTACAATCCTACATGAAATACTTAAACGTAATTGAAACATTGCTGATCTTGTGTTTTATTTTGGTATCTAACTACCTTATTAAAGAAAAACCTAGGAAGCTATCTGCCATTAGCATGTTGAACAAAAACAGCCAGGCTGAGCTAGGCAGCGCTTCCCTCCCGCTGGCTCGTGTTGCCTTTAGCAAGGCACTCCCTGAAGTGGGGCTGAAGCTCAACTCTGCGGCCAACTGGGCAGGACACGTGCACAGCCAAGTGGGCTCCGGTCCCAGGGCAAGAACTGCTATCTGTCTGTGAGCTGCCCAAGCGAATGCTCCTCTGAGTCACTCTCCCTCCTGCGCCCACGGCACACACTGACTTCATTCATGCCTGGGTCGACCTCCAAAACCTGGGTCTTTACAACGTCTCTGAAGAAACCAGCTTCTAATCTGGCCTGGCTCCCACTGAAGCCACACTGCGCTGGAACTGCTTGGGGTGGAGGAGGAAAGGGGCAGGTTGGTATCTTCTTGGTAATGCAAGCATTTCCCCTGATACATTGTGAGCAAGATTTCATCCGGAATTTGAAATACACCTTAGGTGATGGGAGTAGACTGTTTCACTTGCAGGGATTAAAGGCCAGGAGCAGAGAGTATTTTCTGTAAGTTAAGTCTGTGGTTGGCTTATCTTTCTTCAAACTAATTAACTAATTAATTTAATTGTATATATTTCTGGGGGTACAGTGTGGTAATTCAGCACGTGTATATGATATGAGATGACCAAATCAGGATAATTAACATTTCTAGTCCTTAAACATTTATGATTTGAGTTGGAAATCTTCAAACTTCTCTCTTTCAGTTTTCTTTATAAAATAGATAATAAATTGTTGCAGGCTGCCGTCACGCTGCAGGCTCTGGGGCCCTGGAACTTACTCCTCCTGGCTAACTGCAGGTTGCTACTCATTATCTATCCTCCCGCTCCCTTCTCCCCTCCCCAGCCATTGGTGACTGCTATTCCTCCCTCTACTGCCACGAAATCAACTTTTTTAAAGCTTCTACATATGAGTGAGAATATGCAGTATTTATCTGTACCTGAGTTATTTCCCCTACCATCACATCCTCCAGTTCCACCCACGTTGTGCAAATAATAGGACTTATCATTACTTACTGTAGAGAAGAAATTCTTGAGACAGGCTGAGGGCACACGAAACATTTCCTGCCTTATTTTAAAAAAAGAAAGAAAAGGAAAGGAAAGTATTAACTGCACTGAGGCTACCTTCTCTGATCAAATCATTACATGGATCTAGAAAAAAAAAAAAAACAACCATTTAACAGAATATTCTTTCCACAGGCACAGGTAGATAACAAGGTTCATTGAAAACAGCAGCAGAGGGGCTGGCATTGTGGTATAGTGGGTAGAGTCACTGCCTGCAGTGCCAGCATCCCATACTGGCACAAGTTTGAGTCCCTGCTGCTCCGCTTCTGGTCCAGCTTCCTACTAATGTGCTTGGGAAGGCAGCAGAGTGTGGCCCAAGTGCTTAGGCCCCTGCACCCACATGGGAGACTTGGATGAAGCTCCTGGATCCAGACTGGCCCAGCTCCAGCCATTGCAGCCATTTTGGGGGAAAGCCAGAGGATAGAAGGTCTGTCTGTTTCTGCCTCTCTCTCTCTCTGTCTCTCTCTCTCTTTCTGTCTCTCTCTGTAAAACTCTGCCTTTCAAATCAATAAATAAATCTTTTCAAAAAAGAGAAAGCAGCAGCAGAACTGGAACTGTGCAGGAGTCACAGCCCTCATTTGTAGATGACTTACTGCCACTCTCACCAGGGAAGGTGGAAAAACAAACGACAACAAACGTCCCGAAAGTGTGCAAAGCCACGGAATGACAGGGTGCTGTTATTCGGGTCTATTTTGTTACTAAACTTTAATGGAACTATGAAAACTCAAGTGAAAACATAATTTCTCCCCAAACTCAGTGCCTCCCAGAGTCTAGGAGGTGAGGGGGAAGCAGGCAAAGAAAGAACCGAAGAGCAACATTCCCCAGGGCACGGCACGGGCTCACTGCAGCCATGCAGCCCTGGACCAGCCAATGCACATGACAGGCACTGGGCTTCCAGATACACGTAGGGAGCAGGACCCCCGCCAGCGGGACTCGGCACTCCTCCGTGTGCTGCCGAGGGACGAGGAACGCACGGAAATGTAGCATCTCCCAGTCATTTCATTGGAACGAATTTAAAAAATCTATTTTTTAATGATAAAAGAAATAAGCACATTATAAAACATAGGAGAAATGGGAAAAAATACTTCACTGAAATGCACACTCTGTATGTACTTTTGGATAATATGTAGGTTTTTTTTTTTTTTTTTTTTTTTTTTTTCAAATCAGAGTTACAGAGAAGGGGAGAGACAGAGAGAGATATCTTCCATCCACTGGTTCATTCCCCAGATAGCCTCAACATCCAGGGCTGCGTCAGGCTGGAGCCAGGAGCCAGGGGCTTCATCTGGTCTCCCACATGGGTGCAGGGGTCCACGCACTTGGGCCATTCTCCATTGCTTTCCCAGATGCATTAGCAGGGAGCTGGATCAAAAATGGAAGAGCCAGGACCCGAAAGGATGCCCATATGGGATGCTGGCGGTGGCTTTACCCGCTGCACCACAGTGCTGGCCCCTGGATAGTATACAGTTTTACGAAGCTTTATCATGTGTTTTAAACACTTTTATTCCCTGCTTGTTTTGCTCTCCCTTGTTACTAGGAATATTAAAAAAAAAAAAATATTTATTTATTTTATTTGAAACGCAGAGTTACAGAGAAAGAGAGGGAGAGAAGTCTTCCATCTGCTGGTTTACTTCCCAAATGGCTGCAATGGCTGGAGCTGAGCCAGGCTGAAGCCAGGAGCCAGGAGCCTGGAGCCTCTCCCAGGTCTTGCATGTGGGTGGCAGGGGCCCAAGCACTTGGTCCATCCTCCGCTGCTTTCCCAGGTGCATCAGCAGGGAGCTGGATCAGAAGTGCAGTGACTGGGAATAGAACCAGCACCCATATGAGATGTCAGTGCTGCAGGCAGTGGCTTTACCTGCTATGCCACAGCACCGGCCTCCAAGAGTATTTTTATTTCAGTAAACACACTTCAGAAATAACACCATCAATGGCAGCATTTTACTCCAGGCAGAAGCCAATCCCAGAGGGGCTAAGCTTCCCTCTAGCCTTGTGCATATAGTTTCTAATGATTAATATCATGAATTATTCTGTTGTATATTTAACAGAGGGGCAGTTAAGTAATCTATAAATATCTTGCAATGTCAGCTGTTAGCCCAAGGTTATAGCTTTTCATACTCTTTGGGAAATGAAGAGAATTAAAATATAATTTAAGTAATTTTACTTGAGTACCTTGTAATGAAATAGAGTTACATTTTATGAAGAATACAATTAGAATTACTTGTGGCGTCCCTGTTGAATGTCTCTGGAAACGTGCACACTACATAACACTAAGTGAAAAAGGAGAGCACACACTTGCAGTAGATCATAGGATAAGAATAGCTTGCATTGGCCGGCGCCGTGGCTCAATAGGCTAATCCTCCACCTTGCGGCGCCGGCACACCGGGTTCTAGTCCCGGTTGGGGCGCCGGATTCTGTCCCGGTTGCCCCTCTTCCAGGCCAGCTCTCTGCTATGGCCAGGGAGTGCAGTGGAGGATGGCCCAGGTGCTTGGGCCCTGCACCCCATGGGAGACCAGGAAAAAGCACCTGGCTCCTGGCTCCTGCCAGGATCAGCGCGGTGCGCCGGCTGCAGCGGCGGCCATTGGAGGGTGAACCAACGGCAAAGGAAGACCTTTCTCTCTCTGTCTCTCTCTCTCACTGTCCACTCTGCCTGTCAAAAAAAAAAAAAAAAAAAAAAAAAAAAAAAAAAAGAATAGCTTGCATTTATTAGGGGATGGGTGTCATGCACTGTGTTAATGCTGTGTGTGTATTAGCTCATTTAAATCCTCACTTTCGAGGTAAGCACCATTAATGTTCTCCTTACACAGATGAGCAAACTGAGGCCCCAGGAGGTTAAGTCACCCTAGTTTACACAGCATTTGAACCCTGGTTCACCAGAGTCTAGAGCCTATGATTTAACCACTACATTCATCACTAACAATTACAAACAAAAGTTTTACTAAAACCTATAATGACTATGCATATCTATAATATATCTATTTGTTAAATTTTATGCCAATGAGAGGTCCATGGAGGGACACGCAGCTCTAGGTCGGGGGGGGGGGGGGGGGGGGGGAGATAAATCACCTGAAAGACAAGGCCTTATGCGCCCTCCTGCTGCGGCTAAGATAAAGAATGTGCTGTAAGAACGCAGAGGAGGAGAGTCTGGGAATGAGAGGAGCTCAGGAGACTTCCCAGAGCAGGGACATCTGAGCTGTGCCTTGCAGGGTGAGTAGGGAGAGGCAGCCGTAACAGGAGGAGGGCTCCAAGCCGGGGGAGATACAGGGACAGGAACAGGAGCAGTGCCTGGGCACTCTATTGAAACCCTGTCTTTCAGGGTCAGCTCTTCCGCTTTATCTCCTCCGAGTCTCTCCACATCGATTCCCCATTGTCTTCCTCTTTTAAAACTCAATTACTTTCCCCCTTTGTTCAATTCCATTACCCTATCTGAGCTTTCACACACAGCAATGGGGCAGGAGAGTCAGGAAGAGTACCGGGTCAGTTCACAAGGAAGATCCTTTACCCAGGACGTGCAGAACCCTGGACTCGGGGCTCTGAGAATAAATCTGCTGAGTGGGGCTGGCCCATCCACATCCTCCGCCTTTTTCCCAGAAAAAGGGGGGAAGAAAAAGAAATGTGGGGTACAGAAATGGTTTTATTCACTTTGGAAACTGCAGGGAACTGGGATCCTGGTGATTTTTCCCAGTTGTTGTTGTTGTTTTAAAGATTTATTTGTTTGTTTGTTTGTTTGAGAGGCAGAATCACAGACAGAGAGAGGGAGAGACAGAAAGAAAGGTCTTCCATCCCCAAATGGCCACAACAGCAGGAGCTGGGCCGATCCAAAGCCAGGAGCTTCTTTTGGGTCTCACATGCAGGTGCAGGGGCCCGAGCACTTGGGCCATCTTCTGCTGCTTTCCCTGGTGCATTAGCAGGTAGCTGGATCAGAAGTGGAGCAGCCAGGACTCGAACCGGTGCCCAAATGGGATGCTGGAGCACTTAGCCTACTACGCCACAGCGTTGGCTCCCCTAGTTGGTTCTGGAAGACTGTGCAGCTCTGGGAGGAAAGTAGGTTATGCAAACCCGATGATAGCAGCTTTTGCAGTTAGGGAAGGCAGATTCCACGTGAGGCCCAACAGGTAGCAGAGCAGCAATGCCAAGGCAAAGCAGCACCTGGAGGAGGCACCAGGGTAGTATGGACCGATGACACCAGCTCTGCAGCCGGCCACTGTCACCTTACGGCTGACTCAGCTGCAGGGGGAGAAGGTAGTGATCAAACCTTTTCTCCACGGCCCTATCACGGCCTAAGATCTGGGAAGAGTTACAGTTGATGAGAGCACAGAAGGTGGTCCACATTTCCTATGAGCTCAGTATGTATTCCAGGGGCAGGGGAGAGCCTGCCTCCCACGTGGGAGACACTGAGTGGGAAGTAGCCAGTGCGCTGGGAAGAGCACTGGACTGAGTCAGACAGACCTGTGCTCTAACCCCATCTCTATGGGCTTTGTGACAATGACTTTATTGGAGACTTGGTTTACCTACATGTGATAAGTGGAAAAAAATAAAACAACTGCCCTAACTTAGCACAGCTTGAGTCCCATTGGGAAAATGAAACAAATTAAGGGACATAAAAATGCTTACAAAATGATAAAGCCAATACAAAGCATTGCATTTCCTTTTTTGTTTGTTTCTCTTCAGAGGAAAACTTTATTTTCTTGTGACAAGCAAAGAAATCAGTAGGAAGAAATAGCTCCTTATAGAGTTTCTGGGGCTAGCTCTATGGTGCAGTGGGTTAAAACCACAGCCAACAGTGCTGGCATCCCATATGGGCACCAGTTTGAGACCCGGCTGCTCCACTTCCGATCCAGCTCCCTGCTAATGCACCAGGAAAAGCAGCAGGAGATGGGCCAAGTGCTTGGGCTCCTGCACACACATGGGAAACCTGGATGAAACTCATGGCTCCTGGTTTTAGCTTGGCCCAGCTTTGGCTATAGTGGCCATTTGGGGAGTGAACTAACAGATGGAAGATCTCTCTGTCTTGTCTCTGTCTCTCATTATCTCTGTATGCAACTCTGCCTTTCAAATAAATAAATAAAATATACAAAACAAAAAAGTATAAAATAATACATTCTGCTTCAGGCCAGCCTGAGGAAGGGCTGTCTAGGATCGTGGGTTTAAAAAATGATAAAAATAAAGGCCATGAACCTCAGGTACTCCCTTACCTGGAAATAGGCAAAGGCCAAGTGATCCAAGGCATCTTCCAGACTTGCCTCATCCTCTGTCTTCCACTCTCCATAAGATCCCCGGAAGAGACTGACAGCCTCCTCCAGCCATGGGATGGCGTGGTAGTAATCCCCCATGTCATAGGCTACCTGCAGGAAACACAGGGCCGTCACTCGGGACTTGGTCCACAGCTGGAGGAAATTAAATGTCAGATCCAAGAGTTACAGGGTTTTTGGAACCCAAGAAGATAGGTTTTAGTGTCAAATTCATTTTAATTCAGGCCACCAAGCATCTATTATATACAGGACACTGCATTAGGTGGAGGGCAGATACAGGGGTCTTGCATTTGAGGAATTTATAACCTGGAGCAGAAGAGAGAGATGAGCTCCAGTCACTATAACAAGGACATAAGGACATGAGTGCTCCAAGGAAAACACATCCCAGGCTGTGGAGGCCCAGAGAAGGGAGGAGGTGAGGATCTCAGCGGGCTTCATGGGAGAAGTGACATGAGCCTCCCTTGAAGACAGAGGAGGATTGCAACATGCAGACATTGGAAGAAAGAGCATTTTAAGACAAGGATACATTCACATAATTCATCGTGACTGAAGGGAAACTGAACACTAACTTAAGGCAGCATAGGGCAAGCAAATGACAGTCCTGAATGCCATGTTTTCATAAAGATAGCATCTTTAATTCAACACTTGCTGAGGTTTTATTATGTACCGGATAGTCCTCGTCCTTAAAGAGCTTAGGTCAAAAGAGGGGTGTATGTGTAAACCCATGATGAAGACACCGTAGTGAAGGAGGACCCGGGACGGCTGTGCAGCTCCGGGGCCAGAGCTGTTTTAGATGCTGGAATGCTGAGCAACAAGGCAATGCATCCCAGACACAGCTCCTGCCTCCGAACAGCTAACTAGAACACCAGAGCTGCAGATGGAATTTCCTGGAAGTCGGTGTTGGAGACAACTTGGCATTATAAAGTCGCAGAGTTGGCAGAAGTCTTACAAAAATGGTGGACTTTAGGTGTGCTTCCAGACAGGTCAGACTTAGAGGCAGTGAAATTCCACAGCCTGAATTATCAGTCAGCTCCTATCCCAGGTCCACCATCAACCTGCTGTTTATCTTTCAGATCTCAAGGTTCCTATCTGTAAAAATGTTGGGTTGAAAAATCACAAGAAAAAAAATGACTGAACTTTTCCACTTAACCACTTATTTCATTCAGATTTCCATGAAGAACTTCAAGTCTCACTAGTATGGCAGACTGAGGTAACTGAAATACTTCCAAATACTTAGATATTTTGAGTAATGTATAAAAACACTTTATCGTATTTTTCAAAAAAAAAAATGGGAAAAAACCAGGTACCAGAAACAAAAAATTAGCTAAAAAACTGAACAATATTTTTTTTTATAGGCAGAGTGGACAGTGAGAGAGAGAGAGAGAGAGAGAGCGAGAAAGGTCTTCCTTTAGCGTTGGTTCACCCTCCAATGGCCGCCGCGGCTGGCGCACCGCACTGATCCGATGGCAGGAGCCAGGTGCTTCTCCTGGTCTCCCATGGGATGCAGGGCCCAAGCACTTGGGCCATCCTCCACTGCACTCCCTGGCCACAGCAGAGAGCTGGCCTGGAAGAGGGGCAACCGGGACAGAATCCGGTGCCCCTACCGGGACTAGAACCCGATGTGCTGGCGCCGCAAGGTGGAGGATTAGCCTAGTGAGCCGTGGCGCCGGCCAACAATAATTTTTTTAAAGATTTATTTATTTATTTGAAAGTCAGAGTTACAGAGAGAGAGAGAGAGAGGCCTTCCATCTGATGGTTCACTCCTCAGATGGCCACAACAGCCGGAGCTGCGCCAGTCCAAAAGCAGCTGCTGAAACTACCTGGGATGCAGGCAGGGGATGGTCTAGGTAACCTTAGGCTATAATGCCCACACAAGGACAGAAAGTTAGCCTTCTGTTGCTCTCAAAAAACCTAGGCATTGGAATGAAGACACCATCATAAAACTGGATCACATGAAAAGCTGTATCTTAAGGGAAAGGGAGGCCCAGAAAACATCTTACCCATCGGCTTAGAAAGACAAGCAAATTGGTTTGTTTCTATCCGGCTTCTGTATAGGGAAATAAAATGGCTCCTTAGAATGTTCTCAACTTAGAGCCTATACTTCAATGTTAGTTTAGGGTTTAAATTTGCAATATTCATATGGTCAAATGCTCAGGCCAATAAATCACACAAAAATGGGTCTATTACAACCAGTGCTAATGCCAGAGTTCTCAGAAGAAGAAAACCCAAAACTCTCAGGAGGGCTATGCCCACAACTCTGGAGAGAGATTCTCCTGGCGGGGAAACGTCCTGGCGAAAAACCAGCTCCCAGTCGAACACGACAAACCACATCAGGAAATAAGCCCTCAGGAACAGATGCCAACAGTACGATGGGGATGGGCCAATTAAGAATTTCAGAAAATAAAAAGGCCGACCTGCTTTAAAACACTCCATGGCGGGGCTGGGTGGGGTGGGGTGTGGCGCAGTAGGTTAATCCTCTGCCTGCGGCACTTGCATCCCACATGGGCACCGGTTCTAGTTCTGGCTGCTGCACTTCCTATCCAGCTCTCTGCTAATGGTCTGGGAAAGCAATAGAACATGGCCCATTGGGCTCCCTGCACCTGCGTGGAGAGCCTGGAGGAGGTTCCTGGCTCCTGGCTTTGAATTGCTCAGTTGCAGCCATTCATTTGGGGAGTGAACCAGCAGATGGAAGACCTTTTTCTCTGTCTCTCCCTCTCTCTCTAACTCTACCTCTCAAATAAATAAATTTTAAAAATCTTTAAAAAAAATCCATGGGGGTGGACATTTGGCCCAGTGGTTAAGAAGCCACCCGGGGAGGGGGCAGCATTGTGGTATAGCAAGTAAAGCTGCCACCCGAGATGCTGACATGCCATATGGAAGCTGGCTTGTGTCCCAGCTGCTCCACTTTCAATCCAGCTACCTGCTGAAGGCCTGGGAAAGCATCAGAAGATGGCAGAAGTGTTGGGATCCCTGCACCTACATGGGAGACCGAGAAAAAGCTCCTAGCTCCTGGCTTCATCCTGGCCTAGCCCTTGTCATTGTGGCCATCTAGGGGAGTGAATCAGATTTTGAGATCTTTCCCTCTCTCTCTCCCTCCCTTTCTCTCTTGCTCTCTGTAACACTGACTTTCAAATAAAAAACAACAAAAAAAATCTTTTAAAAAATGCCACGTGGAATGCCCACATCACATATAGGAGTGCCTGGGTCCCAATCCCAGCTCTGCTCCCTATTCCAGCTGCCTGGGAAGCAACAATGATACCTCAAGTGCTTGGATCCCTGCCACCCACGTGGGAGAGCTGGATGGAGTTCCTGGCTCTTGGCTGTTGTGGGCATGTGGGGAGTAAACCAGAGATCTGTCTCTCTCCCTTTCAAATAAATTTTAAAAAATTTAAAACCCAACAGTCCAAGGGGGAAGGGATAGAGAAGTTCAGATGAAGCCAATTTGGTCACCTGTTAGTGACTGAAGTTTATTCTGTGACCTGGCAGTACCCCTTCCAGGTATTTATCTGAGAAGACTGAAACAAATGTCTACAAAGGAGATCCATAAGCGTATTAACGGCAGCTTTATCCACAGTCGCCCAAAGTGGGAACCATCCAAATATCCATCAACAGTGGACTGGCTAAACAGTCTGTGCTATACTGGAATAGTACTCAGCAATAAAAAAGAATGAATTACCAGCCAATGCAGCACTATGGATGAGTCTCAGAGACACAATGTGCCAGTACAATGTGCTGGGCTTCAGAAGGGAGGTACCTGTGGTCAAGACAGCGGGTAAGGATAGACTAGGAGGGGTAGTGCGGTGGGAGAGGTGAGGAGGAGGAGTGGAAGCTGAACACGTGTAACATCTTTCATAAAGATTTGGAAAAATATTTGAAACAGAGCGAAATTTGAACAGACAGTTCATTTCCATTTTAGATATAAGCACCTGTCATATTTTTCTACGTACTTATAGTTGAAATGTTTTTTCAGAATAAGTAGACAAATGCAGAAATAAAAATCACCAGTGAGACTTTTGGGATGTTACTTATTGAAATTTCAACATATGGCTTTAGTTCCAGAAAGGTGTCACTAATGAAGCTTATCCTGGTACCATAGATCAAGCCACGTTAACTCGATTAGCCATGAACGTGATGATTGAGCTCTGATCCCACCCAGGGTCTCAGGGAAGGCAGGAAGACACACAGAGAGGCTCAGGGCCATCCACTCTGCATGAATTCGAAAGACACAGGGTGTCAGGACGTGTGAGGTCCCCCTCTCACACCTGCCAACCAATACTGTAGGGACGGGGAGAACCCCTGCAATACGCATCCTCAGAATTAGGGAAAATTTTCTCCACTCCCTGCTGAGGCAAAGGCTGCCGAAGAGTAAACTGTAAAACGACCTCAGTGTGACTGTAACTGACCATTCGTCAAAGACCAATGATCCACCTCAGCTGGGAGGATCTGGAAGCCGGCTTCCTAAAGCAACGCTCAAGTGAGCAGCTCCAGTGTTGTTTTGCAGAGTTAGACAGTGAGAGAGAGAGAGAGAGAGACAGAGAGAAAGGTCTTCCTTCCGTTGGTTCACCCCCCAAATGGCTGCTATGGCCGGCGCACTGCACCAATCCAAAGCTAGGAGCCAGGTGCCTCCTCCTGGTCTCCCATGCGGGTGCAGGGCTCAAGGACGTGGGCCATCCTCCACTGCTTTCCCAGGCCACAGCAGAGAGCTGGACCGGAAATGTCAAAACACTGAAGCTGGCCGGCGCATTTATGCACATCTAGATTTATTGTTTGTTTGAAACAGTGTAATAAGGCCGGTGCCACGGCTCACTAGGCTAATCCTCCGCCTGCGGCACCAGCACTCTGGGTTCTAGTCCCGGTTGGGGCGCCAGATTCTGTCCCGGTTGCTCCTCTTCCAGGCCAGCTCTCTGCTGTGGCCAGGGAGTGCAGTGGAGGATGGCCCAGGTGCTTGGGCCCTGCACCCACAAGGGAGACCAGGAGGAGGCACCTGGCTCCTGGCTTTGGATTGGTGCAGTGCGCCGGCCGTAGCAGCCATTTGGGGGGTGAACCAACGGAAGGAAGACCTTTCTCTCTGTCTCTCTCACTGTCTAACTGCCTGTCCAAAAAAAAAGAGTCAGTGTTCCTAACGCTTAGGAAATGTTGCAAGGGATTCCAGAGAGCTTCCGGAGTCTTCAGAGTTTCCATGATCGGGCCAGCACATCGCCGGCTCTTACTCGCCTCCACACCCACCGTCCATCCGCTGGCGGGGTGCTCTACTTGGGGCAATGAAAGGTCCACTTCGCCCAGTTAGTGTCTGTTGCCCTGGTCTAATTAACCCCTTTCACTCCCAAGAGTGTCCTAAGTATATGATCACCATAGCTATCATGGAAAGAGAGTGGGATGTGGAGTTAAGAAATCAGGTTCAAAATTCAGTTCTGTTCCTTAAAATTGTGCAATCGGAGACCAGTTATTTATCCTCTCTGAAGCTTGGTTTCTTCCTCTGAAAACGGGAACGATATCCAATTTCCAAGTTGACTGTCAGTATTAGAAATATGTAAAAGCAATTGAGTCATGGCTATTTCATCCCCAGGAAACCAGAGCTGAGGCCCTGCCTCTGAGTATCGTTACCTTGCCTACTTGGAAGCAGTCGTCCGCCGTGAGGGAGAAGAGCCGCCTGGGGCTGTACAGGTCGGTGACGGTGGAGCCGGTGACCCTCTGAAAGACCCCGCGGGCCAGGCCCTTCACATTGAGCATGTAGACGTCCTGCAGCCGCATCAGGGCCCTTGCTGCTCCCTCCAGGTCCTCGAAGGCCGGGAGGTCGCCCTCCACCTTCTCAAAGCCATCCTTCAGAGCTGTGAAATATCAAAAACATGCATCTGCCATTCCAAGAAAACAGGTGCTGCTCATTGAGTACCTGCAAAGCGCGACCACCTGCCAAGTATTCCATGCGACAATGCTTTATTTTCCTTAGGGTTCCCAGCAGCAAGCACAGTTCCTGGTACAGAACGGATGCTTCAACACCATTTTCTGAATCAGAAACACCCAGAACGAGCGAGTGAGGAGTAAAGAGTAAAGCAAACACCTTCCTCATATTGCCCCTTCCTACGTGTCTCTGGGAAACCAACCCTTCTTCCTCCTCACTTCCCAAAACAAACTTCTTAGAGTACAAAGTGGAAAAAATTAGGAAAGTGATCTTGCTACAGATCACACAGTGCAGTGGCAATGATGTAATAAAACAGAAACTATGACAAGGTCTTACTTCCACCACATATGCAAATACCTGCTCTTCGCGGGACTGTGGTGAAGATCAAAGGAGAGAATGGACCTGCAAGCGCTTTCCTACGCCTACTCATCCGAGCCCATCGGCAAGGGGACCTGGGGCTTCGGACCCGTGAGAGCGCAGGAGATGAGGTGATCCCTACCCACTCCAGTACCCTCCTGCACATACATCTGAGCAGAACTTCTCTCTTCCTCCCAAGGCAGGGGACAGACGCTCCTCGCCTCCCCTCCAGCCCTGCCCCTGGTTACCTCGGATGTTCTCACTGGCCTCCAGACTGTGCACCACGTTCCTCCAGTCAGACTGCAGGCGTTTGATGAGGGTAAACGCAAGCAGGGGGTTAGCCACAGGGGTTGTTGAGTCCTCATGCAAAGAAAGTACCTTCTCATAGAATCTGAAAGAGAACAGAAGGATCTTACTTGCTGCTGATAGAGCCAGTCCACCTAGGGGAGGCTGGCATGGTGTACAGACAGTAAGAGCAGCCAGAATTGAAATGCTGAATCTCTTAAGATTCACAGAACGGTCTCACCAAAAAGCCAAGGGAGTACAAGGAATGAGAAAACGACACGTACAACAAAAGTGTGTTCACTCGTTTGTTCGCCGAGTCAGTCTGTACCAGTCAATTACTATGTATCAGGCACCATGCTAGATGCCAGAGACACAGGGCAAGATAGGGCCCAGCTCACAAAAAAGCTCCCAGACAAGTAAGTCTTCTCCTGTCTTGGCTCTGTGCCTGTTACCCAGTACCCAGTAGGAATTCAGAAACACCACTGACTTTATTACGGTAATTGCGATTCACGCTAGGAGAGAAGCGAGCCTGCAA
This sequence comes from Oryctolagus cuniculus, assembly GCF_964237555.1. NCBI lineage: Eukaryota > Metazoa > Chordata > Mammalia > Lagomorpha > Leporidae > Oryctolagus > Oryctolagus cuniculus. The sequence continues at coordinate 65,550,918 of NC_091432.1, forward strand.
CATGGCAGCTGTTTGTAAGCAGGCACCTAACACAGGTGGGAGGAAGGAGGGGGTCAGGGAAGGCTCCCGGGGGAGTTGGCATTGGTCTGCGTCTTGAAGGATTGGTTGAAACATGGGTGGCTACTGCCTGCTGAGCCCTGCCCGCATAGGAGGCGTCCTGTCTCACCTATCCAACACCGCCGCCCCCAAATTGAGATCGGACATTGTTTGTCCATTTTACAGGACAGGAGACTGAAACAAGGCTGGAATGTTACCAAGCAGTGGAGCCAACATTGAACCACAGACTGCCTGACCCCAAAGCCTGGGTCCTCAGCTGAGGGGGACCCTCCTGTTTCCCAGGGGACCAGGACAGAGAAGACGAGGGGAATATTCTCTAGTGATGCTTTTTCTGCAAGTGGGTGGGACCCTAGTCCTTAGGTGTGGGCAGGCCAGGAAGGCTTCCCGGAGTGGGAGGGGTGAGTGTGAAGGACAGAGGGATTGGCGGGCTGGGGGACTCCAGCTCTCTGAGGCAGAGTCTGACCTGAGCGTTTCTAAAGAGTGGGACCCTCGTCTACGAAAGGCAGCCTGAGACAGTGGACGCCCTGCCTCGCAGCATGCAGACAGCCAGCTGAACGCTCAATGCAACAGGAATGAAGGAACAAGAACCTGGGTCCCCCAGGGAGGAAACCGGCAGCCTGGCAAGTCCCAGGATGTCTCGGGTCCCAGAGACAGGGCAGTGTGTGTGCTGCTACCCTAGGGTTCTGAAACTGAAGCAGCCTCCAGGGTGTGGGATCTTCATGACTGCCCATTAGTTCCTGCTTTGCTCCATATGGAACTGCTTAGCGACAGATGAAGAAAACTTGCAGGCAGAGCCGGGGGCTGGCGTCCAGGAACAATTGAGGTTGCGCGACAGTTGGACAGGCAGGAGCTGGGAGGAGAGCGGAGACCCACCCTGAGCTGGGCTCCAACTATCCCTCAGTTTCCCCGACTGTACGGTGAAAGCACCCGTGGGGCTTAGGAGACCTCTGTGGATCCTTGTAGTGTGTTCCTCTTACCATTGATCCCCTCCGACTTTCCCACGACTCAATAAGGAGATTCCCCTGAGCTGGAGGGAGGCTAAGGTTTAACAGGCATCGCAGGAAACCGAGGCACAGAGGGCAAGAAGCACGGCAGAAGGGAGGCCCGCCAGGCCGACCATCAAAGCTTCCCACCCCTCGCTTCCCACCCTGGAGTCCATCTGTCCCGGCCAGGGATTTTATCTCTACTGCAGCCCACCCAGTCCACCCACTGTTCAGATATGCAATTTTTCTGTCACACAAAGAAAAAAGAAAAAAATATCTATCGCCTGATATCTGAGGCTTGTTTGGAATCTGAGCTGGCCCTGTGCCCAGCCTCTGAGCAAATAGCTGAGTTCCAGAGACTCAGTTATAAGACACCGCACTCAAACCCCAAGGTTTCCTAAGTGGGTTTTTTTTTTTTTTTTTTTTTTTTTTTTTTGCTTTAACAAATGTTGCTGAGAGTGGAATATCAGATTCTTTCCTTCAAGAATCTGCACATAAATTTTGCAACCCAATCTGTGCATTAAACATAGCCTGGCTGGGTTCTCCCACTGCAATACACGGGCCATTTCAATTCAATATGTTTTCTCTTTGAAATTCAGAATCGGCCTCGTCTCAGTTCTGAGACATTCTGATTGCCCAACTCCTAGCACAGAAATAACTGCTGCTGACATGACTCTTTCCCTCGTGGTGGTTTTGAAAAGCAACAAAAGCTCAAGGCTGACTACACCTATATAACTAATATGCAGACTATACTGGATATAACTATATAGACTGGCTAACTGGGATCATTTTTACTCCTTAACTTGGCATAGGAAGAAGTTTCAACATCAAAACCTATTTCATTTCTCAATTCAGCAATTCAAAAAAAAAAAAAAAAAAAGGAATGAAGGCCTTGGAAATAACATCTCCAGTTACATCAATCACCAGATTGGGAGTATAGAAACATGAGCAGCAACTGTCCAGAGTCTTGTTTTAAAAAGCAAACATTTCACTGGGCCCTAGAGCATGACCAGTGAACAGACCAGCAGTATCCAAAATAGCAAACTGAACTTCACCAAATGAAATGTTCCTAAGTCATCTGAGAAAAGAATCAGTAACATTTTATTAAAAAAAAAAAAGGTTTATTTATTTGAATGGCAGAGTTACAGAGATGGAGAGAGGGAAAGACAAAGAGCAAGAGAGAGAGAGAGAGAGAGACCCAGAAGCAGGAGCCAGGAACTCCATCTAGGTCTCCCACATGGGTAGCAGGAGCCCAGGTACTTGGGCCACCTCACCTTCTGCTGCTTTTCCAGGCTTTTTTGCAGGGAGCTGAATTGGAAGTGCAGCAGCTGGTACTCAAACAGTGCTCATATGGGATGCCGGCATTGCAGGTGGCAGCTTAACCCTCTGGGCCACAACACCAGCTCCAGAATCAGTAAAATTTTAGATTCTCTCTGATTCCTTTTTATCTGGGCTCTTACAATCCAAGTTAATTAATGCTTAGAGTCAAAAGTGGGACACCTCGGGCCGGCGCTATGGCACAGTGGGTTAAAGCCCTGGCCTGAAGCGCCGGCATCCCATATGGGCACCAGTTTGAGTCCTGGCTGCTCCTCTTCCCATCCAGCTCTCTGCTATGGCCTGGGATAGCAGTGGAAGACGGCCCAAGTCCTTAGGCCTCTACAGCCACGCGGGAGACCCAGAAGAAGCTCCTGGCTCCTGGTTTCGGATCGGCGCAGCTCCGCCCGTTGTGGCCATCTGGGGAGTGAACCAGCGGATGGAAGACCTCTCTCGTCTCTACCTCTCTCTGTAACTCTGTTTTTCAAATAAATAAAATAAATCTTTAAAAAAAAAAGTGGGACCCCTTTGACCAACCAGTCCTAAACATTGATCACAAGGAGTTAATGTTTGACAGGTAATTATTGCACACCAAGTGCAATGACACTTAATCCTTCCAGCACCCATGGAGAGGCAAGTACTATTTTTGTCATCACTTACAGATTAGGAAGCCAAAGCTTAAAGAGGTAAAGGAACTTGCCCAGGGTCAGAGACAAGGATTCACATAGAGGTCTGCCATACTGTTGAACACAGACTCCTAGCCACACGTACTATCTCCACTGATAAAACCTCATGTACTTTCATGGTCCACATGCTGTTGTGTCAGATAAAGCAAGCAGGAGGGCCATCACATGTGTTGGAAAGAACAGGGGATTAAGAATTGAAGAGTAAAGGCTGGCACTGTGCATTAGTGGGCTAAACCTCCACTTGTGGGTGCCAGTTCGTGTCCCAGCTGTTCCTCTTCTGATCCAGCTCTCTGCTTATAGCCTAGATGGGCCCCTGCCACCCACAGGGGAGACCTGGAAGAAGCTCCTGCCTCCTGACTTCAGATCAGCCCAGCTCCTACCACTATGGCTACCTGGGGAGTGAACCAGCAGATGGAGGACCTTTCTCTCTGTCTTTCCCTCTCTGTGTCTGTAACTCTACCTCCAAAATAAATAAATAAATCTTAAAAAAAAAAAAAACTCAAAAGGTAGAGGCTGGTGCTGTGGCTTAGTGGGCTAAGCCTCCCTCTACCTGTGGTGCCAGCATCCCTATGGGCACCAGTTTGAGTCCCGGCTGCTCCACTTCCAATCTAGCTCTCTGCTATGGCCTGGGAAAGCAATAGAAGATGGCCCAAGTGCTAGGGTCCCTGTACCGCGTAGGAGACCTGGAAGAAGCTCCTGGCTCCTGGCTTCAGATAGACCCAGTTCCAACCATTGCAGCCATGTGGGGAGTGAATTAGCAGATGGAAGAGTTTTCTCTCTGTCTCTCCCTCTCTGTGTCTGTAATTCTGCCTCTCAAATAAATAAATAAAATCTTTAAAAAAAAAAAGAATTGAAGGGTAAGCTAGTAGACTTTAATTTTCTCACATTTTAAATGAGTTCTCATCTGCTAAGAATATAATACTAACCTTTTCCAAAGTATTGTGTATGTGACAGAATCAAATATGATAAGGTTTGTGCAAGACCTCCCACTGCCAAAAGCTATGACAATGACAATGGTGATAAAATGGCAAAGGGACCTGCATGGGAGGGGAGAGGCGGCTGGCTAGCACTTTGATCAGATGTTTCACGCTTTTTTTTTTTTTTAAGATTTTATTTATTTATTTGAGAGGTAGAGTTACAGACAGTGAGAGGGAGAGACAGAGAGAGATCTTCCTTCCACTGGTTCACTCCCCAAATGGCTGCAATGGCTAAAGCTAAGCCGATCCAAAGCCAGGAACCAGGAGCTTCCTCCGGATCCCCCATGTGGGTACAGGGGCTCAGGCACTTGGGCCTGCTCTCCCAGGCCATAGCAGAGAGCTGAATCGGAAGAGGGACAGCCGGGACTAGAACCAGTGCCCATATGGGATGTCGGTGCTGCAGGTGGAAGATTAACCTACTATGCCACAGCGCCCGCCCCAAGCTCTCTCTTCTGAGCCTGCTTCCTGAGAGACTTGACACTGGCATTCTACCACCTCCCTCCCACAATCTCCATCTGAGCCACCTCAACAAAGAGATGATGGGTATGGGAGCAAACATACAGGTAGCAGGAGGCGTGCAGGGTTCTGAGTGAAGAACTGGGTGCAGCAGTTAAGTACTTAGGACCTCCACATCTCATCAGAGTGCCTGGTTCAAGTTCCAGCTATGCTGCTTCTGATCCAGCCTCCTGCTAATGTGTACCCTGGGAGGCTAAAGTACTTGGATCCTTACCACGCATATAGAATAGCTGGATGGAGTTCCTGGCTTCTGGCTTCAGCCAGGCCTACCCCTGTCAATTACAGGCATTTGGGGAGAGAAACAGAGGACAGAAGGTCTCTCCATTTGTCTACTTGTCTTTCAAATAAAATGAAAATAAGTAAAAAATGGTTTTCAAAAGAAAGAAATACGTCTATCTATTCCCTCCAATGCACTTGGACTCCATAAACATTTTGCTCTGTCAACATGGTCTCATAGAATATAAGGCAACCACACTACTCCAAAAGAATTACAAGATTTATTGCCATTTATTGTTAAAATTAACACACACATATATGTACTGTATACATACATTATATTACACTATTTCTTTCTTTCTTTTTTTTTTTTTTTTTTTTTTGACAAGCAGAGTTAGACAGTGAGAGAGACAGAGAGAAAGGTCTTCCTTCTGTTGGTTCACCCCCCAAACGGCCGCTACGGCTGGCACACTGTGCCGATCTGAAGCCAGGAGCCAGGTGCTTCCTCCTGGTCTCCCATGGGGTGCAGGGCCCAAGCACTTGGGCCATCCTCCACTGCCCTCCTGGGCCACAGCAGAGAGCTGGACTGGAAGAGGAGCAACCGGGACAGAACCAGCGCCCCAAATGGGGCTAGAACCCAGGGTGCTGGCGTCTCAGGTGGAGGATTAGCCTAGTGAGCTACATATTTAAGAAATGGACCAAACTGTCTTATTCAGTGACCAGTGAGTAAACAAGATCTCTCACACCTACCTCCACAAACAAATTGATTCCCTTCTACATGGTCTCTTACACAAAGTCATGGCACACCCCCCACACTTCTTCCCAGGTCCCCCAGAAGTGGCGCTGTGTTTGCATAGGATTTGCTCCCCCTCTCCCCAGCTCTTGCAGACATTTAATGCCCAAAGTGGAAAGTCAATGGCAGTGGGAGGGTGGAAACAATCCAATCACAGTGTCGAGGAGGCAGGCCTAGTAGGCGGTCCTTTGGCCCTGGGGGTGTGTCTTGGGAGATGGGCCCCGTGCTCTGTGCTCCCTGGCTCACATCCTGATCCTTCCTCTGCTCTGCCACTGCCATCTGCCATCTGCTGCCCTCATCAGAGGCCAGACCAGTGGGGCCCACCCAGCCCTGGACGGTGAACCTCCAAAAGGATGAGCTAAAACACTTCTTTATAAGCCAGGCTGCCTTAACTATTTCATTGTGGTAATGAAACACGAACTACTCCAATCAGTATTACAGTCACACATCGTCACTCCATGTGATACACAGCACGTGACATTGTTCCAACACCGACACGCTCACTACCACTGTTCCTTACAGTGTGGTGGGCTCCTCAGTGTCCCAAGGCAAGAAGGCACAACACAGGCATTCATACACCTGGGGTCAAACAGAATCACCCACCTTTCACAGCTGACCCGGTAAAATACACAATTACAGTGCCTAGGTGACCCAAACCTTGCTGCCTTCCCCCATGGTGTGTAGCACCAGGACCTGTTGACAGAATAGCAAAACACTATCGTTTCAACAAGAAGCGTGGGGCTTTTCAGAGTCCTTCACGGACAGGTCACAGCTCAGCGACCATTTACCTAGAACTTAGCTTGTCCAGGAGTACAGAGAAGGAGGAACAGAGGCAGGAGGAGGCAGCAGACAACTGCCCGGGGACAATCAGGATGCTGCAGACCCAAAGTCCCCAAGGGCAGTGCTGGGTCTTGTTCATCATTTTACCCCCAGGGTCTGCAGCAGTGCCTGGCATTAGTAGATGTTTCCAAAAATGTGTGGGGAAAAGTTATGAACACGAGGCATTATTCTCATAGTGACCTGTGCAGTTAGCCAGCGTCCCGGGGCACATGCACACAGGGCTTACAAAATGTCACCCAACTCTTGCACTAAACATCAGTTCGCTGGGTCACACCCTGTCTCTGGACGCCCGCTCAGGTCAGGACTCAAAGAGGTGCAGCACCCGAGTCCCCCCCGTACCCCCGCGTGCCCACGCCCTACGTGTGGACTGCACAGCCCACTGCGCCTGTGACGGTGACACGCAGCCTGGGGCCCCGGTCACCTCACTACACTTTCCCACAGTGGCTCAACCGCTCTGTGTGAAGCTGCACCCAGGGTGCCACCGGGCGGGAAGGCGTCTGACGCCCCACGCAGTGTGGCACCGCGCCCCAACACCTCACGCCACGGAGTCCCGGGGTCCGCCTCAGGGTCTCCGGCTCATGCCCGCGCGCGCCGCTCGCTCCCGCAGTGCCCTCACCTGGTCAGGTCCCTCAGCCGCGCCTCCTCCCCGCGCAGGTAGCGCCGCAGCAGCCCCAGCAGCTGGCGCTCGGGCACCAGGGCGCGCGCCACGCTGGTCAGCGCCGAGAACGTTTCCCCGCGCGCCGCCGCCCGGGCCGGGTCCCCAGCCCCGAGCGCCAGGGCCGCCAGCAACGCCGCCAGCCGCGCCGCGGGGCCCATCGCCGGCGCTCGCGCGTCTCCTCGGCCCGAGCCGTCCGCCCGACGCCGCGGCTCCCGGCCCGCCCCGGCCCCGCCGACTCTGCTGGGCCCGCCCCGCCGCGCCCCGCCCCGGCCCGCTGCGCCCCGCATCTCCCGCCCTCTTCGCCTCAGCTCCCCGAAAGTCACCCCAGGGGCCGCCCGCCCTGGAAGGCGTTTCCGCGGTCCTGGCACGCTTGGGTAAACTGAGGCACGGGTTGGCCGAGCGGTGGATTCCCTGGTGTAAGGCTGTACGGAGCCCAGGCGGCGCGGCCCGGACTCTGTTCTTAATCAGCATGGGGGTAGAGTGACCATGACGCTGGTGAAGCCTCGGCTCCGAGGCCCCTAATTCGCACCAACGCTTTCCAAGGCCCTTGGCGTTAGGGGAGAAGGGGCCTGGCAGTGTGGCCACAGGGTGTATGTATTTGAAAAATCTGCCCACGAAAGCTAGTTTAACCACAGTGCGTTAAATCATCCCTTCGCTCTAATTGGGGCCGGCCACGCTTTCCCCCATCTCCCTTCCCCTTTCTGGTGGGAATCCCGGAGCGGCCGCCAGCCTGTAGTTTTAGGAGGCTTTCTGCCCGGAGAAGCCTAGGGGCTGTGGCAGGCAGCATAATGTCCCCCTGAGATGTCCAGGTCCTCAGTCCCCAAACCTGTTCATGGCAAAGGGACTTACAGGTGTGATTAAGTGAAGGATCTCGACAGTGGGAGCTTATGCTGAGTTTCTTGGTGGCCTCAGTGCCACCGAGAGTCAAGGAGGGACTGGCATTGTGGCCTAGTGGGCTGGGCCACTCTGCCTTCACCCTGGCATCCCATGTGGGCACCACAGCCAATTGAGTTCTGGCTGCTCCACTTCACATCCAGCTTCCTGCTGATGCTCCTGGGAAGGCAGTGGAAGATGGCCCAGGTTCTTGGGCCCCTGCACCCACGTGGGGGACCTGTATGGGGCTCCTGGCCAAGGTCCTTTCACCTTGGGGAGCCTTGCCCTAATTCTGCTCGCCTCAACGCCTGCACTGAGTATGCCATCACCATCAACCAGGCCATGTCACCATGATGGCAACATTCCCATGTGCCCAGGTATCCCCAGGACCCTTAAGGCCCCAGCTTGGAGAAGCTGAAGAAACTGTAAGTACCTCCATGGACAAGGAGGAGGCCCCCTCCCCTGTGGCCCCAGTAAAAAGGTGGAAAAACAAAATTTGGGGGATTTCCTATCAGTCTTCTTGGAGAGAGCTCCACTAGACAAACGCCACATCTGTGTTTCCTTTCCAGGACAGGCCCTCCTCTAACTGGGGCTGAGGGTCAGGGTGCTGTGGTGGAATCTTAGAAGCACTGTCTCCGGGTTGAACTATGCGGTGCACCTCAAGACTCCTAGGGACCGTCTTGCCTGGCAGAGTCGAAGAGACCATGCTTGGCATGCCCTTACGTCTTTCCAGCCACCCTCCTGAGCGCTTCACCATTAGGTCGTGTTTGGTAGCGATCTGGATTTGTCTGGGGAGTGAAACAGCAGATGGAAGATCTCTCTGTCTCTCCTCCTCTCTCTGTAACTCTGCCTTTCAAATAACTTTTAAAAAATAATTTTAAAAAAAGAATATGTGGTCCTTGTCACTCACCATGTTTTCTCATACTTCAGTGTGTATTTCCTGAAAACAAGGATGTCTTCCTAGAAAACCACGGTACAACCATCAAAATTGGGAAGCTACCATTGATAAAATGCTAACTTCTAGTGTGCATGCCTTATTCCAATTCCATTGATTATTATTATTTTTTTTTTTTGACAGGCAGAGTGGACAGTGAGAGAGAGAGACAGAGAGAAAGGTCTTCCTTTGCCGTTGGTTCACCCTCCAATGGCCGCTGCGGCCGGCGCGCTGTGGCCGGCGCACCGTGCTGATCCGATGGCAGGAGCCAGGTACTTATCCTGGTCTCCCATGGGGTGCAGGGCCCAAGCACCTGGGCCATCCTCCACTGCACTCCCTGGCCACAGCAGAGAGCTGGCCTGGAAGAGGGGCAACCGGGACAGAATCCGGCGCCCCGACCGGGACTAGAACCCGGTGTGCCGGCACCGCTAGGCGGAGGATTAGCCTAGTGAGCCGTGGCGCCGGCCCAATTCCATTGATTATATCACTTACATACTTTATGAGTCTAGGATCATTGTTGCACTTGGTTGTACTCTGTATAATTCTCTCTCTGTATAACTGACTTTCAGATAAATACATCTTTTTTATAAATAAAATAAATCCCTCAGTCTTCCCTTAGTCTCTGCTATTTTTACAGTTATTTTTTAGAATGTCTCTCAATTTGAGTTTCCCTCATCTTACCACATGAGTAGATGCAACTTTGGCAGAAATATTAGACAAGTAATTCTTTGTTTTTCTCAGTGCATCATTATGGAGGTGCACAACGTTGACTTACCCCATGACTGGCAGTGTTACTTGGTCAAGATCATGTGTGCCAGACTTCTTCACCAAAAAATTAATGAATAAGTATTTTATATTTATTCATTAAAAGGTTATCACTATGTATTGGAATTCTATATAATATAGAGCTTTCTCTTCTGTTTATTTGTACCAGCACATATGAGTTCATCAATGCTGTTGATGGATTGTAATTCATTAGTTTAATTATTCTGATGCTCAAATTGTCTTAGAGTTGGTGAATGGCATCTCCTTCAGCACAGCTATGTGTCCTTTTTGAGATGTCCCCCTCAAATCTATATGATCTGTGTGGATTTTCTTATTCTGGGCATTTCATGGAAGTGGCTTTTTTTTTAATTGCTGCTATCTTTAAATGGAATTGTTAAGTTTATTTTCAGGTTGTTCGTTGCAAGTGTATAATTGATTTTTGTGTATGATCTTATATCCTGCTTCCTTTTTTTTTTAAAAAAAAGATTTATTTATCTGAAAGTCAGTTATACAGAGAGGAAGAGAGAGAGAGAGACAGAGAGAGAGAGAATTATCTTCCACCTACTGGTTTACTCCCTAAATGTCTACAATGGTCAGGACTGGGCAAATGGAAAGCCAGGAGCAAGGAGCTTCTTCCAGGTCTTCCACACTTGGGCCATCTTCCACTGCTTTCCCAGGTGCGTTAGCAGGGAGCTGGATTGAAGTGGAGTAGCCCAGACATGAACCAGCGCCCATATGGGGTGCTGGCATTGCAGGCAGTGGCTTTACCTTTCTGTTTTCTTGTTTATTAAACTTAACAGGTTTTTTTTTTAATGTATTCCTTATGGTTTTAAGTACCATAAACATAGCATCTGAAAATAGAGACAGATTACTTCTTCTATTCCATTCTAGATTCTTATTGTTTATTTGGGTTAATTGACTTGTCTAGAATCTCTAATATATGATGAACTGAAGTGGCAAGAGAAAACATCAGGATTTTATTTGAGATCTTGTGGAAAGCTTTAAGATTTCTATCATGAAATATGATGTTAGCTGTAGGATTTTTGTCAATATCTTAGTCAAGTTAAGGAAGATCCATTCAGTTCCCAGTTTGTTGAATGTTTTTAATCTAGTCAATCAATTTTCTATATCTCTTGAGAAGATCATGTAGTTTTTGTTCCTTTTTTTTCTTTAGGACTTATTTATGTGTTGAAAGGCAGAAATAGGGAGAGAGAGAGAATCTTCCATTTGCTGGTTCACTCCCCAAATGGCCCCCACAGCTGGAGCTGGGCTGATCCAAAGCCAGGAGCCAGGAGTTTCTTCCAGGTCTCCCACATGGGTGCAGGGGCCCAAGGACTTGGGTCATTCTCTGCTGCTTTCCCAGCATCATCAGCAGGGTGCTGGATTGGAAGTGGAGCATCAGGGACTCCAACTGGTACCCAAATGGGATGCTGGCCCTGCAGGCAGAGGCTTAATCTGGTACGCCACAGGGCCAGTCCCTGTCCCTTTTTTCTTAATCTATTGTGTGTTATGTTGATTGATTCTGTATGTTGAACTAACTTTGCATTCCTGAGATAAATCCTACTTGGTCACGGTGTATTATCTTGTCCATATGTTGCTGGACTCAGTTTTCTAGGATTTTTTAAAAAGATTTTATCTATTTATTTGAGAGATAGAGTTACAGACAGTGAGAGGGAGAGACAGAGAAAAAGGTCTTTCTTCTGCTGGTTCACTCCTCAAATAGCCACAACAGCTAGAGCTGTGCTGACCCAGAGCAAGAAGCTTCTTCTAGGTTCCCCACGGTGCAGAGGGCCAAGCACTTGGGCCATCTTCTACTGCTTTCCTGGGCCACAGCATAGAGCTGGATTAGAAGAGGAGCAGCTGGGACTAGAACTGGCACCCATATGGGATGCAGGTGCTGCAAGCCAGGGCTTTAACCCACTGTGCCACAGCGCCAGCCCCATTTTCTAGGATTTTTATTAAGAATTTTTTACATCTGTATTCATAAGGGAAGTTGGTTTGCTTCTGGTATCAGGATAATAAAAGTCTCATGCAATGAGTTGGGCAGTGTTCTCTTTTTAAATATTTTCCAAGAGTTTATAAAGGATTGGAGTTAATTCTTCTTTAATGGGGAAATGCACCATTGAAATCAGTTAAGTTTGGGCTTTTGTTGTGGGAATGTTTTTGACTATTGATTCAATTCCTTTAGCAATTCTTGTGCAAGTCTGCTGGCAATGAATTCTTGTAATTTTCTTTCATCTGAGAATGTCTTTAGTTCGTCCTTTTTCCTGAAGTTTATTTTCACTGGATGTAGAATTCTAGGCTGACAGTTCTTTCCTTTCAGCACTTTAAAAATATTCTGGCTTCCATGGTTTCTGATGAGAAATGCAGTTACTGGAATCACTGTTCTCCTATAAGTAATGCGTCATTTTTCTCTGGCTGGTCTCAAGACCTTTTCCTTTGTCTTTATTTTTTAGCTGTTTGGTTATGATGTGGATGGGCATGGATTTCTTTTGAGTCTATCCTGCTTAGGGCTCGCTGACCTTCTTGGTTCTATAAGTTTGTCTGTGTTGGCAAGTTTGGGGAATGCTCAAACATTATTTTTTCAAAATGTTTTTTCCTCTTCCGGAATTCTGAAGGTATGAATCTGATAGTGTCTCACGGGTCCCCTGAGATTCTGCTCATGTTTTAAAAATATATTTTTCTCTCATTCAGATTAGGTCATTTCTTTTTTTTTTTTTTTAAGATTTATTTATATGAAAAGCAGATACAGAGAGAGATTAGATCATTCCTATGGATCTGTTTTCAGGTTCACTGGCTCCTCTTTCATCACTATTCTTTTTTTATCATAATTTATTATTATTATTATTGTTACTGTTATTGTAATTAGCCCAGCTCTAATATTTCCATTTGGTCTTTCTCTTTAAAAAATTATTGATTTTTATTTATTTGAGCTGCAAAGAGTTGGGGAAAAAGAGATAGAGCACGCCCATTTGTTGAGTGACTCCCCCAAATTTGGGAGCCAGAAACTCAGCCCTAGCCTCTCACGTGCCTGGCAGGGAGCTATCAGGAGCCACCACCTGCTGCCCCCAGGCTGCGCATTAGCAGGGAGGTGGAGTCAGGAGCAGTCAAGATTGAACCCAGGCACTGTCCTATGGGCTGGGGGTGTCTCAAGCAGCACCTTAACCTCTGGGCCCAGCACCTCTCCTTGGTGCCTCTCTATCTTCTATTTCTCTAATCTTTTCTACCTCCCATTCACTTCACCAGTGTTTGCCCTTCTGTGCTGGGGCCGTTTCCTTACAACAGCCTTCAACAATCTCAGCATTAGTGGTTTCTTACCCTGAACATCTGCTATTTTCATGCTAATTGAGATTATTTACCCCCTCCCCAGTTCTTTGAATGCTGGGTAATTTTGGATTCGATGCTAGCCATTTTGAATGTTACAACTGTCTAGATCTTTTTTAAAATCCTATGAAGAATATTGATTTTTGTTTTGTTTTACCATGCATTCAGGGATACAGGTCCTGACCTGCCTTTGCAGATGTGGTCCCGATTCCAGTTCAGTTTCCAAGTCTTGCAGTGCTATTCCTACCTGCCCTGGTGGGCACATCCAGAGGCCAGTGCTGGGTCTGCACAGCGGTCTTTCCTGTATCTTAGTCCCAAAAGTCTGTGCTGTGCGGTTTAGCCTCAGATTTGTGCCCACACAGCTCATGAGTGAGCCTAGGAATTATGAGGCTGCACTCCCCAGCGTCCCTCTCTTTGTGATCTGTTTGGTATTTTCCAGTTCCCCGAAGCTCTGGCCAGAAACCTAGGCCTTCCGTTATCCCACAGTCTATGCACTTTTCAGGACTGTGCACATCTGGAGCCAAGTGGCAAAAGGACAGAGTGCTCAGATGCCTGCCCCACGCACTCCGTCCAGGTTTCCTAGCTGTGCTCCGCGAGCAGGACAGGGCAGAACATGTCTGTCTCAGCAGCCCCACAGCCAGAACTTCTGCACTGTAATTTTATTTCAACTCGCATCAGAGAGCAATTCTTGAAGCCACTGTAAGTAAAAGTAGGATTCCAAATTTAACTCAAACCAAACTAAAATTTAACAATTATGCTACAAGTACAAATGATTCTGTTACTTTAGAGTAGGTATTTTCTTCCTTTATTTTAAGATTTATTTATTTGAAAGGCAGAGGCAAAGAGAGAGAGGTCTTCCATCCACTGGTTCACTCCCCAGTTGGCCACAACGGCCAGAGCTGTGCTGATCCGAAGCCAGGAGCCAGGAGCTTCCCCTGGTTCTTCCCATGTGGGTGCAGGGGCCCAAGGGCCTGGGCCATCTTCTACTGCTTTCCCAGGCCATAGCAAAGAGCTGGATTGGAAGAGGAGCAGCCAGGACTTGAACCGGCACCCATATGGGATGCTGGCACTGCAGTGGCTGCACTACCTGCTACACCACAGCACCAGCCCCCTAGCATGGGCATTTTCTAAGCAGAGCTAGGTGTGTGAGAACTCAAATTTGTTTTCTGTTCATTATTTAGCAAGATGGGATGTCATCTTTTTTTTATTTTTTTTAACCTGTATTAATTAGATCATACCCGTTTCTGAATGTTCAAAGCTGAATATTAGCTCTGAGGCAGTGCGCGCAGTAACATTTACGCGAGGGAATTCTGAATCAGAAATCACGGATGAAAACCAGGCAAAAGTGGGAAGGAAATTGAGGTAGAAAGGAAAGCACTGAGGAAGATCAAGATTCCCAAGTAAAGATGCAGGCAGAAGAGAGAGAGTCTCCCCCGGAATGCGAGTTCTCGGTTCTCTCGCCCTGCTCCCTCCACTCAGCCGTGGGCTTTGGGTCTTTGCAGATTCATCCTGTCTCCTTCCTCGGAGACATTTTACTTGTCTGCCCACTGGGTTCAAGTGCCGCTACTGTTCAAAACACACCCCGCACTTTCCCTTGGATATGTTCCCTGCAGCCATTCTTTCTTATTTATGTGGTCGCTGGCGGGCGAGACTGTGTCTGAGCGCCAGGCAACAGCGAGCAGGAAGGGAACAAAGGCCTAGACGGTGCACTCACACTGTCGCGTCGCCCAGGCTCTTTATCAGGGTCCTCTATGTGCCAGTCCTCTGCCCCATCTTTTTTAACAGTATCCTCCTCCCCTGCCTTTTTTCTCCCTCACAATAAGGTATTATTCTGCATTTTACCTTCTGTCTACAGTTGAGAGAGCTGAGGCTCACCGAGATTAAGGATCTGTGATATTGCGCTGTGTTTTATGGTTTCCACTCCTGGTACCTGACTCCTAACTGCCTGCCCCTGCCCAAGAGGCCCTGCACCAAAGCCAGCGGGAAGGAACCCCACCAGGCCTCGCTGGAGCCATCAGCCCCGTGCAGTAAAGTCACCACAGAACCTGAAAAGACGAGGTTCCGAGAATTCCTGGGCAGCTGAACGCACACACGCAGGTTCCTGGAGGTGGTGGCCTGGGGAGAGCAGGGAAGTTCTGCATTGCTCGCCTCATCCCCCCCCTCTGCAACCCCCACCCCTGACAGGCAAAGGACACAGCAGCGTTTCCCTGAGTTCTGTGAGCTGACGGGACAAATTAAGTGACCCTAAGGCAGGGGCTGTGGGAACCCTAATTTATAGCTGGTAAGTCAGAAGCACAGGACAACTAACCTGGGTCTTGCCACAGGCATCTATCTTGTGGTGGGGGTGAGGTGGGAGGGGGTCACCTTGCGGGGTTGAGCCTCCAGGCTGTGGGATCCGATGCTGTCTCCAGGTGGTGGTGTCAGAACTGAGCTAGAAGCTGCCCAGCCCGCGTCCACTGAACTGACCTGCTTGCTTGGTGAGTGGAGGAAGCCACACACGCCTGGTGTCGGAAGTGACCAGGGCTGGGAGTGCACAGCAGAGAAAGTTTGAGGGGCCGGTGTTGTGGTGTAGCAGGTGAAGATGCCGCCTGCAGTGCCGGCATCCCATATGGGCACCAGTTTGAGTTCTGGCTGCTCCACTTCTGATCCAGCTCTGTGCTATGGCCTGAGAAAGCAGTAGATGATGGCCCAAGTCCTTAGGTCCCTGTACCCATGTGGAGACCCAGGAGAAGCTCCTGGCCCAGTTCCGGCTGTTGCAGCCATCTGGGAAGTGAACCAGCAAATGGAAGACTCTCTTTCTGTAATTCTGCCTTTCAAATGAATAAAATAAATCTTAAAAAAAGAAAGGGTGGGGGGGTGGCACTGTGTCATAGCATGTGAGGCCACGGCCTGCAGTGCCCTGGCTGCTCCTCTTCTGGTCCAGCTCTCTGCTATGGCCTGGGAAAGCAGTAGAAGATGGCCTGAAGAGTTAAAATTGTATATGTACAGGTGTCAAAAGTTAAGCTTAAGCTTACAGGTTTAAACCTTCCTAGTGCAGCTGTAAAAATAAAACAGTGAAGTAGCACCTTGACAGTAGGGACTCCATTTTGGAGCACTTGAGACTGCATTCTGGGAAAGCAACCCCACCACCGTGAGACTCTGGTCCAAAACTATAATCTCAAATAGTCGGACAATAACAATACACTACATCACCCTTGGCAACGCACAAAAACCCCCTAGCATGATTGCTCAAGCTTAAAAGTAAAAAGGTTACACCTGGGTTACCTGGGCTAATAATAAAGATGTGATTTGTCTATGTCTTAAGATCATAATTGCTGATTGTAAGACTTTAGCAACCTCTTAACAACCGTGTATTCTCTTCCCCTTCCCGGTTTTGCGGTTTTTGCCTTTATAAACCCTAACCTTTGGTTATTCAGGGCTGCTCTGCTCATGATGATCAGACAGCCCCAGCATGCTGGATAATCAATAAAGCTTCCCCTTGCTGTTTGCATAAGAGATGTCTCTTGGTGACGTTTTTCGGGCGGTCGACTCTCACAGGCCCAAGTCCTTGGGCCCCTGCACCTGCATGGGAAACCCAGAAGAAGCTCCTGGCTCCTGGCTTTGGATTGGCACAGCTCTGGCCATTGCAGCCATTTGGGGAGTGAATCAGTGGATAGAAGGCCTCTCTCTCTCTCTCTCTCTCTCTCTCTCTCTGCCTCTACCACTGCCTGTCTGTAATTCTGCCTTTCAAATAAATAAATAAATCTTTTCAAAAAGAGTTTGAGTAGAGTTGTGTTTCCCTTCCAGGGCTTTAGAGGGACACAGCTGTGAGATGTGAAGGCTGAAGCTGAACCCAGGCTCTTAGGCTCTCCTCTGAGTGCCCTTTCTACTGCGTCATTATCTCAGCTTGCCCGTGATTCGTCCTGGGCCAGCCTCCCTCCCACCCCCAAGGACGGTTTTGGTGGACTCACTTCTGTTCAGCCCCCTTGGGCTTCTGCTGTGTGTTGACAAAGGGACCCGTGTGTCCCAGGGTGACTGGCGGTGTTTGCGTCAGTATCGGCAGGCTCCTGGGGTTGATTCCTCTGTGTGTCTGACTTGGGAACACTTCATTGGGTGACCTTCTGAGTTTCTTCCAGCTTTGACAGCTTTTGCTTCTAGGACTTTAGATTTGGAAGCTGTGTCTTTGCATCCCCATCATCTTTTACAAAGGTTGGACACCACACGATGACATTTGGACTAGGGAGACAGATTCGAGTCCCTTCTTGGCTATTGAGAAACAGTCATTTCCTGGGGAAAGATGATTTAATTTCCTTGACCCTTCGAGTTGTCATCTTGAAGGTGGAGCTGATTACAGTCCCCACCTGGCTCCCAGCAGGTGGCATGGAAGATAAATTAAAGCGTGCTTGTGACAGCTCTGGTGACGACTCCTAGTTGGAGAGCTGCTGAAGCCCAGGGCGGACGCCAGCAGGCACAGGGGCCACTGTGTCCTTCAGACTAGCAGGTGCTCAGTAGGGAGCTTATTAAAGCACAACACAACAGTAACAACAACACACACCTTTAAAATCCCGGTTCCAGTCAAAGTAGGTTGGGCCATTCCAAGGAAACATGCAAGTTTATAGGAGAATCAGCGGCATTTTGCTAGTGCCCCCTGGTGGAATGTAGAAGCCAGTGCAAATCCACCATCCAGGTCAGACAGGTGCTGGTGGCTTAACAAAAAGATTAATTCATTAATGCAGCGTTGGCCCCTTGTATCTGTAGATCAACCAACTGCAGATCAAAGATATTGAAAAATCTGCATCATCCTGAACAGGTATAGACCTTTTGTCTTGTTATCATTCCCTAAACAATACAGTACAGCAACATTTACAGCATTTGTACTGTATTAGTAATCTACAGATGATTTAAAGTGTATGGGAGGAAGTGTGTAGGTTCTAGCATATTCAAGAACTACAGCTGCTTTGTGTAAGAAATTTGAGAACTTGTGGACTTTGTTTACCTGCAGGGAGTCCTAGAGTCAATTCCTCACGACACCAAGGAACCACGGTTCATATGTGTTCCCCACCTGGACTAACAACTTTTTGTGGAGTTCCTCTTTGTCCCCAGAGCCTAGCATTCATTCATACACGCATTCATTCAACCACATGTGCCAGGAAGGAGGAAGTGCAAGGGACGATGGAGGCCACGATCTGTCTTGAGATCCTGACGCAGGGTGGGAGGATGGGAAGAACGAGGCATGAAGTATAAACAAGGGCCTGATGGGGAGACTGACTTGATTCATGAGTCTGGGTCGCATCCTAAGGTCGATGGCAGACGAGTGAACAGCTTGACGCTAAGGAATGATTTAATTAGATTTTTGTGGTTTTTTAAATTTTTTTTTATTTGAGAGAGTTACAGATAGAGAGAGGGAAAGAGAGAAGGGTCTTCCATCTGCTGGTTCACTCCCCAAATGGCCACAACAGCTGGAGCTGGGCCAATTTGAAGCCAGGAGCTTCATCCTGGTCCCCCATGTGGGTACAGGAGCCCAAGCACTTGGGCCATCTTCCACTGCTTTCCAAGGCCATTAGCAGAGAGCTGGATTGGAAGAGGAGCAGCAGGGACTAAAACCAGCGCCCATATGGGATGCCAGTGCTGCAGGTGGAGGCTTAGCCTACTATGCCATAGTGCCACCCCTAGGTTTTTGTTTTTTAAAGATCACGCTGGGTAATATGGCGGAGCTGATTACAGAAGGCAAGACTGGAGGCCAATCAAGAAGCTGCTGCCTGGCCCAGGTGAAAAGGAACGTTAGGGGCAGACATTGGGGTGCAGCACGTATGATGCTAGGATACCTGCATCCCGTGTCAGATGGCCAGTTTGAGTCCTGGCTACTCTGCATCCAATCCAGCTTCCTGCTAATGCACCCTGGGTGGCAGCAGATGGTTCAAGTGTTTGGGTCCAGGAGACCTGCATGGAGTTCCTGGCTCCTGGCTTTGGCTTGGCCCAGTCCTAGCTATTGTGGGCATTTATAGAGTGAACCAGCAGTTAGCGCTTGCGCCCTCTCTCCCTCGCTCTCGCTCTCCATCTTTGTTGCTCTGCCTTTCAAGTAGCCAAAAATAAACAAAAACTTTTTTTTTAAGAAAAGGAACCCTAGGTCATGCATGCAGAATGTAGTGGTAACATTCCACTTCTTTTCCTAGATTGTAGGGAATTTCTGATATGGAAATTGGTATCTGAAAGCAAAAATATTTTATTCCTTATACCTTATATTTATACTTTGCAAATTCCTTCCATAAAATAGTTCATTTGAAAACTTGAGTCATAGAAAAATACTGTATATTTTTGATGTATACATGTCATATAAACACAAAAATGCCCGCCAACACCTCAGAGGAGGGAGACTATGAAAGCAGCCGTGATCTGCATTCTTCCCTGAGTCCACACCCTTTGCTGTGTGACTTCGTAGCTCTCCCCCCAGGAAGAGCTGGAATCCAGTCCCTCTTCCTTTGAACCTGTGAGCCCTTACTGCTTTCTTTGGCCAATACATCACAACAGAAGGGACAAGGTGTTAGTTCCCCACTGAGGCCTCAAAAGGCTTTGCACCTTTGCCTGTTTTGGATCCCTGCCTGGGCACCCATGTGAACAAGCCTGGGCTGGCCAATGGGAGCTACATGGGGCAGAGCTTGGCCAACCCTGGTGAGGCCATCCTCACCAACCAGTACCCGTCCACCATCAGACAAGCAAACTCAGCCAGCACCAGGAGAACCCCTCAGCCAACCCACCCGTCCATCAAAACTGCCAATCTGCACAACTGTGAGACTCATAAGTAGTTGCTGTTGTAAGCTACCACGTTTTGGGATAGTTTGAAAAAAAAAAAAAAGTAGACTGATATGGAAATTGGTACCCAAAAGTGAGATGATGCTACCTTGAACAAAACCCTAGAGTTCATGGCGTTGGCTGTGGGGTTGCAGGTGGGTGAAGTCTGGTGGGTGGATCAGTGGAGGAGACCACCACTAGACGTTGGCGGAATGGAAATGTGATCCACAGTGGCCAAGCAATGGGAGAAACTGTTGCCTCTGGTCACTTAGAAGATGCAGGAGGGCACTTTAAAACCGCTGGGATGGTGGCCATCTTGCTTCCATCAGAGGAGCCTCCCTGTGCCCAGAAAGAAAGAAGAAGAAAGCGGCACAGGGGCCCAGACCCCTCCACTGTGTCCCAGGTGGTGACTGTCCTGGGGTGCAGGGGACACATTCCATCCTGTCTCTGCCTCATTTTGTAAAATGAGGAGAAAACACAAGCTGGTTGTTGGCACAGCCGTGAGAAGACGGTTGTGCCTAGCGAACGTGTGTTAAGACCTTCCGGAAGCTTTGAAGTTTTGTGAGCCTGCTATTGAGTGACAGCTGACTGTGAGTTAGCACTGCTGGAGGGGTATTCCTAGAAGCTTGTGTCACCTTACAAATGTGAAAGGCGACCCGATGATGACAGCTGGGGCTTTGTCCCTCCCCTCCTAGCGGTTCACAACTAACCTCAACTTCAACCGGGACAAAAAAAAAAAAAAAAAAAAAAAAGCCCCATGTGTTGAACAGCATCAAGATCAGTGCATGGATAGTCAGGTCTTTGTGTTTAAGGAATGCTTAGCACCGTGTCAGGTGGCTTTCAGTATGGTTTGCATCTAATCTAATTAAAAGTATTTGTTGACTGCCCATGTTATTCCTGGGGCTGTCAACTTCTCATGAAAATAATGTGCAAATTATTTTATTTTCCTATCAAATAAGTAAAGATCACTCTGCAGTGGCGGTGGTGGGGAACCCTTTTGGTCTGGCTGAGGAGCTGTCTAGGCAGACTGTCGAAAGGGTCAGCTGAATGCTCAGAGAGGTATCTGAGTCACAGAAAGAACTGGCCCATTCAGAAAAAAATTCAGGGGTGGTGTTTGGGGCGGTACTTAAGATGCTGGCATCCCGTGGTTAAGAGTGCTTGGGTTCAAGTCCCTGCTCCACTTCTGATCCAGTTTCCTGCTAACGTGTACCCTGGGAGGCAGCAGAGGATGGCTCAAGTGCTTAGGTATCTGTCAGCCACGTGGGAGACCCAGACTGAGTTCCCAGTTCATGGCCTTGGCCTGGCCCAGCTCTGACTATTGTGAGCATCTGGGGAGTGAACTAGAGGATGCAAGCTCTCTCTCTTTTTCTCTTTGTCTCTCTGCCTTTCAAAACAATAAATAAATAAAAAGATTGTGAAGAGTAGAAAAGAACTGAGAGAGAGAAGAGAGGGTAGGACTAGGTTTAAAAATGAAACCCTTTTATCTTCAGGCTCTCTAGCCAGCAAAGGAACCTCACAGTCAAATACAGCCTGGAGATTTGGCTTCCAGGGAAAGTACGGCTAGAAAACACTGAACAAAGTCCTCTGAAAGAATTACACAGATGTCCTGGAGAGACCTGGACGAAAAGAACTTCATGGCCTCTTAAGAGCAGGATTCCACGGAAGCCCAGTTCCAAAAGAGCAGTGATAAAATCGAGAGAACGAGTAGGAGTGTGTCATGTGGAGGAAGAAATACACACACCCAGCCGTGTCAGAGGCCCACAAGATTCTTAAATGAGTCGTTCGTGTGAAAGCACCAGCACCCTGGATGAGAAGGGACTGAAGTGATTCAAACTGCTACTCAGCTGCCAGCACGGGCCACTTCTTCAGTAGTGGCCAAGGAGAGGGATGGACAAGGAAGGGTGTTCCGGAGGGTGGACCAGGGAGCCATCCCGGGGAGTAGGGACATCCCCTCCCGCAGGATAAGGGGACCTGGAAGTCGCCCAGCTGAAGTCCAGCACCGCTGTGTGTATGGTCGACCGTGTGCCTCTGCTCCGGTTGTTTGATGGACGTCTCTACGGCGGTGGCACTGCCGTGTTCTCATTTAGAGCAGATGTGCGGGCGGGATTATCTTGTTTTTGATTTACAAGAGCAACGTCCACCAAGTCACAAACCCGACGCGGCTCCAGGACCGCAGACGGCACCGCTGACGGCCCTGCAAGAGACTGTGGGGGCTCTGGGCTGCTGGGAAGCATTTTGTTTCCCGCAGGAGGAAGACGAGGAATTGGGGTCCCGTTCATGCTCGTGGCCGCTGGCGTGAGGCCGTGGTCCCTCACCGCGGGCCCTCTCCGCGGGCTGCCTGTGAAAGGGCCGGCTGCATTAGAGGAGGGGTCTGAGGAAGAGCAGCCAAGGTGGAAGCCACACATTTTGGTGACCCAGTCTTGCAGGTGGCCGGCGTCACTTCCGCCAGACTGGAACCGGGTTGGGGGGGGGGTGGCTTGAGAGTGCTTACACTGCTCCAGGTCACAGAGCTGTCCATTGGTGGAGGTGGGGATTTGAACCTGTGCTCTTAACTCCTGCAGGGCAAAGGAGAAGAACAAGCATGGCTTTTCTATCCGCTCTCCATAAAACTCCACGGTAACTGAATTCGCTTGGCCACGACGGCTGGACCTGGATGGCCGAGGCTGTTAGAGGGGAAGGTAGGGGGAAGTGGGTCAGTGACAGACAACTCCAACTCCGGAACCTACAAAGTGGAGGTCGGGTTCCCAGTGTTCTCTCGGGCTATGCGGTGAGCCCCCACTGAACGGGCATCACCTAACCAAGCGAGTTCCAGAACCTGAGCCTGCCCAGACTGCCAGCCAGCCTCGGAGGCAGCCATTGTTCCCAGGCGGCGCCCAGCCCAGTGGAGGCTGGACAGCTCTGGATGGCACCAACACACCCGAAAGTCAAGGCCAGCTCCACACCCTGGTTATCGTAGGACTCTGGATTCCACTGTCTCACCTCCATCTTCTTGCATCCATAAAGGGTTTTTATATATTTAGGGAGCAAAACTGGCAGCACCAGGGGCCTCAGCCTGGTGTAGGGGGCAGGGGAGAAAGAGAAGAAAAACCCTGGAGGAAGTCTCGGAGCCACGTCCATGCAGCAGGAGCAAGCTCACGGCAGGTGTTTGGGGGTGGGGGTGTCAGGAGGGACAGGGAGAAGCAGCTTCAGTCTGGCTGCTCAGCTTGGGGTTCCCATGGTACGTCCATGTAGGGGTGACTCGAAAGCTGTTGGATGCGTGTCCTGAGGTCGCCAGCTTTGGAGGGCCTGCTGCGACCTGGGGCTCTTCACTCAGCTGGAAGGTGAGGTGTCAGACACACCACTGGCCTGGATCCAAAACCCACGTTCCAGTGTCTGCCAGCCCCTGGCTGCTTCCTCCTCTCTCCTGCATCTGCTGTAGCTTTTTCCTTTGCATGGCAAACACACCTGCTCGCCCTTCAAGGTTCAACTTAGTCCTAGCTCTTTTTTTTTTTTTTTTTTTTTTTTTTTTTTTTTTTTTTAAGATTTGTTTATTGGAAAGGGAGAGTTACAGAAAGAGAGGAGAGACGGAAAGGTCTTTCATCCGCTCGTTCACTCCCCAAACGGCCACAACAGCTAGGACTGAGCCAGGCTGAAGCCAGGAGCTTCTGCTGGGTCTCCCACACAGGTGCAGGGGCCCAAGCACTTGGGCCATACTCCGCTGCCTTCGCAGGCTCATTAGCAGGGAGCTGAATGGGAAGTGGAACAGCCAGGACTGGAGCTGGCGCCCATAGGAGGTGCCAGCCTCACAGGCGGCAGCTTTACCCTCTGTGCCACAGCTCCCCCCAACCCCTGCCAAGTTCTTGAAGCCCTCCCAGCTCCAACATGCGTCCCGTCCTCTGTCGGCACCGTTTTACTCTATTATCTCACTTCTGTTGCCTTGTGCTAGTGTCTCCTTAAAGGCATGGATCACAATCACCAGCTTTTTAATCCACTCTCCTGCTCCTAGTAGCTTGGTAAGTTAGAAGAAGGGGCATGCTAGTCAGCAGACAGAGGCTCAGCCCCAGCTAGGCCACTGGCTTGCTCTGTGACTGCGGGAAAATTGCTTCTCTTTTCTGGGCCTTGGTGCTGTGTAGAAGCAGGGAGCGCCCCCACCTGGCTGGAGGACTAAGAAAATCATGGATTGAATTCACCCAGCCATCCACAGGCTGTTGGAGAAGATAGCTTGGGCTGGCTGGGCAAGTTCTGTCACCCGCCTATAAAGAGAATTGTTGGGACCGATGTTGGCTTCCTTCTAGAGCACAGCTGTCTAGATCCTTACCCACCAGGGGGCAGCATGCACACATGGGAGCAGTGACCGACTGGAGAAGGCTCCTCTTGCTCAGGGCTGCGTTTTTCTTACTCCCTCCCCACAAGGGAATCCATCTCTGTAGCCCTACCTGACTCCAGATTTCCTTGTGTTGCCTTAGCCAAAGCCCAACTAGCTGGAATCCGTCCAGCAGTCTCGGCATTCTCTTTGCATCCCATGGGCACCTCCCTGCTCCTTTTGTTTATTCCCAGCCTTTAAAAACTTAGCTCAAATTCTGCTTCAGTTCAACCTTTTCTTTTTCTTCTCTCCTCCCCTCCCTTCCTTATCTCACTTGTTGTTCTGCTGATTTGCTGAGGGTTCATCATAGACTTTTTGCTGTGTTCTGGGTGCCAGGGGTACCGCACCGAGCCAGGCAACTCCAGCCGTCAGGGAGCCCACAGTCAACTGGGGGAGTCCAGCACACAGATGGCATCACTCTGGTGCAGCAAGCGCTCCAGTGCAGGTGGCAGAGGAGATGTGGAGGCCAGGCCTTGCCCAGCACAGTTGGGGCAACAGGCAGGAAGGATTTTTTGGAAGGGGTGGTGCATGAGTTGAGAGTGAAAGGAGGAGTTGTGGGCAGAGGACTTAGCCCTGTGTTGCAGGCTGAGCCCCCTCTGCCCCCTCTGCCCATGTCTGTTATGCTGCCTGCCACATCAGGTGGAAATCCCACCTCTCTCCAGTCTGGGCTGCTCCCGCCATTTCTAGGGTGTATTAATTTCCAGACCCAGCTTTTGAAAATGTGCTTTCTATAGGAGGATTGGGAAGGTGAAGGGGCCCCAAAACTGGGCATCCAAGGAACGGGGTCTGAACTGCGCACATTGGGACTGGGGGCCAAAGACTGAGTGGAAAGGAAATAGCCTTGGGTGACACTGGGTGTCTGTGTGCAGCCAGAGCCTGGGAGCTGCAGGAGGCAGATTTTAGCAGAATACAAGGAAAATCTATGTACTGGCCATTCTTTAATAGAAAAGAACCAGCTTGCCTTGGCCAGTTGTTCCTGGCATGGTTCAACCATCTGGCCCACCTGCCAGTCCTATCACAGAAACCAGGGGCGGTTGGCTCGGATGACTTTGAAGATTCATTCTAGTGTGGATTCCATAGCCACCCCGCCCCCACCCCTCATCATCACCTGTGACTGAAGTGCAGCTGGACAGCATGCTGGTCCCCACGCACGACCAGGCTCTCCCTCTAAGAGCCACAGTCAGCCACTTGGTGGCTACACACTCATGCCGTGTTCTGTGCTGTGTTTCTTCTCCAGCACTCTGCTCTGGCATCATGGTGGACTTGTGGTCTGCTCTGATGGGAAGCTGCCCTCCCCCTCTGTGGCCTGCCGCCCTCTGCCATGCAGAAGGAAGCTGAGGGGTAGCCAGGAGGCCGGCTTGCAGCAAGATCCCAGCCTGCTGGGCCTCTCTCAAGGTGCTGTGCATCCAGAGTCACAAGGAACAAAGGTGATTTTCCGCGATGTGATGGCAGTGGCATGGGGACTGTGGATTTTTTCCCCTCCTTTCTAGCTTCCTGGAGTGCTCCTCATACCTACCTATTTCCAGGTTAATAAATATTCATAAAACAAACGAGGGGCCGGCACTGTGGCGTAGCGGGTGAAGCTGCCACCTCAGTGCTGGCATCCCATATGGGCACTGGCTGTTCCACTTCCAATCCAGCTCTCTGCCGTGACCTGGGAAAGCAGCAGCAGATGGCCCAAGTCCTTGGGCCCCTGCATCCATGTGGGAGACCCAGAGGAAGCTTCTGGCTCTGGATTTGCCCAGCATTGGCCTTTGCTGCCATTTGGAGAGTGAACCAGCGATGGAAAATCTCTCTCTCTCTCTCTTGCTGCCTCTGCTTCCCTGTAACTCTTTCAAATAAATATTTTTTAAAAAACAACAAATGAACAAAACAGAGGGATGAAGGCCAAATATTTAATTTAGAGCAAATTATGTGCATGTTGGACCACTTAATGATCAGAACCAGATGTAAAGAGGGAAATGGAGCATGGTCACCTCAGTAGCAGAAATGAGGAAGTGCTGGTTTAGGGAGGACAGGAAGGGGGGAGAACACATTACAGACTTGTGTTATCATCCCCTTCTCCAAGAATTTCCACTTACGGAGGCGCCCACTCTTCTCCTTTGGACGAGTTGGCTTCTTGGTCTCTGTGGGTCTCAAGCCGGGGTCCCGCCCTTAGCTCCACAGTGTTGAGGAACTGCTCAGGCAGCACATACCCAGTAGTAGGAGAAGTCAACGATGGTTTTGAGATTTCAAACCAGGAAGATGAGGCAGGCACCTGGTGCAGCGGCTAGGATGCCACTTTGGATGCCCACATGCCATATCAGAGTCCCTGGTTCGAATCTTGGCTACTCTGCTTCTGAGCCAGCTTCCCACTAACGTGTACCTGAAAGGATCAGATCATGGCTCAAATACTTGGGTCCCTACTGCCCAGGTGGGATACCCGGATAGAGTTCTGGGCCTCTGCCTTTGGCCTGGCTCAGCCTTGGCTATTTCAGGTACTTTGAGAGTGAACCAGTGGATGGAGGATCTCTCTTCTCTCTCCTTTTCACATAAAAATAAAAAATAAAAAACAAAAAACAAAACAAAAACAACCAGGAAGGCACAGGGCCACCCAGGAAAGATAAGAAAACACTGAGCTTGAAGAAAATGGCGGCAGCATATGTGCTGTAGACAGAGAAGACTCAGTGGCACCAAGAAATCTACCGCATATTTTCACCATGTGCAGCCCTGTACATATGCAGAATCAAGAATTCAGTGTTTGGGGCAGCACTGGTCTGCTTAAGATACTGCTCAGGACACCCAGTTCCCACATCAGAGTACCTGCTTCCACACCTGCCTCCGGCTCCTGCTAATGCACACCCCGGGAGGCAGCAGTGATGGCTCAGGTAACTGGGTCCTGCCACCCACACAAGACCTGAATTGAGTTCCTGGCTTTGGCCGTGTCATGAGCATCTGGGGAGTGAAGCAGTGGATGGGAGCTCTCTGTCTCTCAAATAATTAAAATTAAAAAAAATAATTGAGAGTTTTTCTTCTGCAAGAAAACATGAGCTAGGTTCATGCATTAGATACATACTTATTGAGTACTATATGGCATGCTACACTCATGATGACAGATACTACTACTTAAATTTGTCCACTTGTTTATGTGCTATAAAGAACAAACTGGGTGGGGGGTAAGTTTGGTTCTCACAATACTCAATTTAGAAGGTGATGAAAAGACCCTGTCTTGGGGCCGGCCCTGTGGTGTAGCGTGAAAAGCCGCCACCTGTGCTGCCAGCATCCCACATGGGCACCAGTTTGTGTCCAAGCTGCTCCACTTCTGATACAGCTCCCCACTAATGGCCTGGGAAAAGCAGCATAAGATGGACCAAGTGTTTGGGCCCCCACCACCCACGTAGGAGACCAGGATGAAGTCCCTGGCTTCAGCCTGGCTCAGCCTTGTCCATTGCAGCCACTTGGGGAGTGAACCAGTGGATGGAAGATCTGACTCTTTCAAATAAGTAAATAAATGTATCTTTTTCTTTAAAAAAAGATGAGACACCCTGTTTTCCTTTTGAGCCTGATCAGAGGGACTGGCAGACACCCTGGACCAGGGCAACAGTCCTAACCACCACATCACATATCAACAGTCATGACCTTGAGGGATTCCCGAACCTTTAATCCTTCCGTCTTATCATGCCAGCTAGTGCTACCATGGGCAGACAAGTTAGGTCAGCTGCAAGAGAGAAGTAAAGCAAGATGCAGGGAACCTAATACATCTGGGACTTCTGATGAACCAGTCAGGAATATTTACCAAGTGCTGGGCCAGGAGATTCATTTAGACTCAAAACTGATTCTTGAGTTTGCTGTGCATCTATCTTAAGAATATATTCGGTTTGGACAGTGAACTTCATGAACTACCCAGTATCTAAGATAATAAAAATTACACGGAAACTCATGTCTATGAAGAGACCTGTTTATTACTGATAACACTTCATTTGGCTAAAACCACAAAAAATCCACACACAAATACATAAAGTGCAAATTCTCACAGGCAGTACTTATAATACACCCTGGTGTTTTTGTAGAGAAAAAGGAGGACATTGACAGAAACTGTTAAAACAAGGGCACAATTTTGAGCTACTGCTACACACTTAGAAAAATAATTCACTCTTAACTGTCTATTTCTACCTGGCATATTAAATGATGTATACCACGAGTCCATTCCAGCCTGGACAAGAAGGTCTCACCACATACAGATGCAGACACTTGCTTGAAGGGCTGATGAGTTGTAATACCAGACACAGACACACCAAATGATACCAGATCTGCTGCGACACACTTGGAAGCAAGGCGCAAAATGGCACTTACAAGAGTGATGTTAAGTCTACACAGATATTACTTCTTAGCCTTCCCAGCCAACACCTTGCTTTGAGTGTAAAATACTAAGCGTTATATACAATTTCCACATAGAAATAGTCTGCTCGCTCCAAAGAAACTGAGCGTTAAAGGGTGTGCGTGCTTGACACACATCACTTATCAGAAATTTCAATACTGGGAATCATTTGAAAGCTGAATTAGAAAATCCTTTTTATTGTTTCTTCAACTATTTGCTTCTTTAAAATAAAACCTGCGAAACCCTGTTATTGAGCGACCTATGACAGGTACTGAATTAGGTGGCGTGAATTCAAAAACCAGTAAACCACGATTCCTGCCCCCAGGGAGCTGGCAGCCGGCTGCTCCTTCTCCGTCAAGGAGTGGCAATGAGTTACGAAGAAACAGGCCCAGAATCTGAGGCTCAGTGCTAACAGGAGTGTTTTGGGTCAGTGTAACTTGGCAGTAATACTTCAGAAGCTCAGCTTCTAAAGGGCAGGGAGTATCCTAGACGTCTTCTTTATATGCCTCACACCAGAGTCTGCGTGTGCCCCTGGGGCTAGGTGGCTGCTGGGTGTGGGGGCACTGGAGGGGAAATGGGAGAGGCCACGTTGATAAACCTGGTGTTCCATTCTGGCAGCACCAGTGTGAGTCAAGATTAAAGATGCCGCTTTTATGTTAGAACACTTTTATCATTTTATGTGTTATGAATTCAAACTTCATTTGCAACTTAAGCGCGAACATGGAATCTTCCTTCCCCCTCCTTCATGCTCCTCTGCCGGTTGTGGGTTCAACCATCACTCGTAACACTCACATCCCACGTCAGAGTGCCGACTCTAGTCCTGGCTGCTCTGCTTCCCATTCAGCTGGCTGCAAACGTGCCCAGGAGGGCAGCAGAGGACAGCCCAAGTACGTGGGCCCTGGCACCCACACAGGCATCAGCCTGGCCCAGTTCTGGCTGTTCCAGCCACTTGGGGAGTGAACCAGCAGACGGAGGAGATACATTCATTCTCTCTCCCCCTCTCCCTCTGTCACTCTTTCAAAATAAATCAATCTCTTAAAAGTTTGAGAACCAAACTAGGTATGTCATTCTGCCCCTATCTTGGTCACTTGACTCATTCTGGTTGGTTCTCTTTTTTAGGTACATAGTCTAGTAAGAGGAAAGATGACACTGAATCCAACAGTACAGTGAATATTTTAAAGTAACCAATATTCAATACCATGTTTCCAACTGGAACGTTAGCCATGCTGTGTACAGTCAGCAAAGAGCCATTCTCTTTGTATTTAGACTTCTTATGATTATGGTGAGATGCTAAGATTTCCTCAAATTCTGTATTTTGGCTATCCAAGGTACAACAAAACCCCAAACTGCTAGATTAATGGACCATCATTTTGGTCAATATGATTCTTTCCTCATAAGTTTCTAGATCAATTTAAGAAATAAAAAAAAATTTCAGAATTGTAAAAGGCCATAATAAATTAACATATAGTAGTATCCAGACAGACCAAAACAAGTTGTGAAAGAGACTTAAAATTACAAGTCTTATTGTCCATAATAACAAAATAACAGAAAATCTATAAACAAACACAGTCTATGCATAAGTTTAAAGCATTCTGGATGAATACAGTTAAGATTTGAGGTAATAGGGCCAGAGCTTTTCACAGTACAAAATATGGAAGGGCGCCTAGGAGAAGAGGGAGGTAGAGAGAAAAAGGCATAAAATTAAATTGATTCAAGAGGAATTTGGATTTTTCAAGCATCAGAAGCATCAATGGAAAACATCTCAAAAAAACCAAACACAGGCATCAATTAGCAGCAGTTCATAGAACAAGTTCTCCATTAAACTCCAGCTAACATCTCCGTTGCATCAATTCCAGAAGCGATCTCCTTAAGAAATAGGAGGTCATTCCTACATGAAGATATCCCCGAGTACCCAATCTCTCAGAACAGCTGTCTGCTGAAGTTACTACACCTAAGTAACAATATTTTGTATCTAACACAATAGCCTCAAGTATCAATAATGCTATACATTCTTAAGGATGCACAAAATTGTGTTCAAGTCTCACTAAATTTATCAGGTTAAGTGAAAAATAATACCCAGCAGGCCTTTAGGCATTATACTCATCCTTCTACTAAAAATATATAAAAATTATTTTGTGAGCTAAATTCTTCTAGATAGAGCAAAACTCAAATGTTACTTTTAGTGCTCTTAACAACATCATTTTTGTTTCAACTAAAGTTTAAAAAAAGAGTGTTGAAAGGAAGGAATCTTAAAAAGACCAGTTGGGGTTAGAGGGCAGTGCTGTGGCACAGTAGATTAAGCGTCCACCTGCATAGCTAGCATCCCATATGGGCACTGGTTCATGTCCCGCCTGCTCCACTCCCAATCCAGCTCTTTGCTTATGGCCTGGAAAAGCCACAGAAGATGGCCCAAGTGCTTGGGCCCCTGCACCCATGTGGAAAACCAGAAAAAAGCTCCTGGCTCCTGGTTTCGGATCGGCGCAGCTCTGGCCATTGTGGCCATTTGCATTTGGGGAGTGGATCAGCAGATGAAAGACCTTTCTGTCTCTCGCTCTCTGTACTTTGCCTCTCAAGTAAATAAATAAATCTTAAAAAAAAAAAAAAAAAAAAAAAAAAAAAAAGGCCAGTTAGGGGACAGGCACTTGGCCTCATGGTTGAGCTGCTCATATCTCATATTAGAGTGCCTGGCTTTGATTCCTGGCTCTGACGCCTGACTCCAGCTTCCTGATAATGCACACTTTGGGAGACAGCAGTAACGGCTCAAGTACTGGGTTCCCGCCATCCACAAGGAACCAGGGTTGCTTTCTAGCTCCCAGATGTGGGAGTCTGGGAGTTTGGGGAGTGAATCAGAAGATGGGAATTCTCTGCCTCTCAAAAAAAAAAAAAAAAAAAAAAAAAGGTAGCAATAAGCATTTAAAATTTCTATTCCCTTAGTAATGAAAAATATTTCATATAGAAGATTTAATGGTGATTCCCAAAGAAATTCTTAAATCTTAATCTGACTTTTCATGCACTTTTTCCCCCCAAATCCAACACCCCTCGCCCGCCCTGTCCTCACTACAAATGGAGAAGAGCATGACACAGCATTCCTACTGTGAACCCTTCAATAAACATGTAATTAAGAACTTAAAAATTTAGTTAACTATTGCAGCAGCTTTCTCTGCTCCAGAATTAAATGATCTGAATTCATTGAACTTCTTCTCGGAGGTCTTACTTTCTAATTTCTATTTTATTTTTTTCTGAAATGTCAACTGTCCTTTTTTAAATGTCTACTCTGTCTCCTTCCAGGTTTTCACATATTCTGACAGAACATCCTAGCAGGAATTGAACCTGTGGGAGGGCACTTTTTCTCACCTCCTAGAACCTGGCTTCTTTTTGGTGATCACTACCAAAGGAAACAGCAGGTTCACTACCTGCACGAAGCTGACTCCCCACCTTTACAGCGGCCGGGCTGCCCTTCATAAGGAGCATGTCCTGTGCCATCTTATCAACCTTTCCAGTGTTTGTTCATTTCTACTGTTTATTTCCAATTTATGCTTTGATTTCGTTCCACTAATTCTTCCCTTTTCCCCTAAAGCTTCAGAAAATCCCAGTTTTGACTTGCACGCTCAATGAGAACGCGTTCATTTCCATGACATTGTTCAAAGAGAAAAAGACAAACAATGCAGTGCCCAGGGCTGAGACCCACTGGCCAGCACTTTTGTCCCTCCTGGCTGGCTTGGGCTTTCGCTGAATTTATCCTTTTAAAGCGTGCACCTGCTGTCAGGTTCATGTTTAATATTATGCTCAAACTCAGAGCTTGGCTAGAATCAAATATCCCCTCAATCCATGTACTTCAGGAGGCTCTGTAGAACTTTATTAATTTTAACTTTGGACTTTTACATTTTTGAGACAAGAATCCAAACTTTGATAATGTCTCACCTTGATTAAGATGACTAAAATCCTGAACTATGTCAAAGTTATCTGGCTTTAGTGATTGTGGATAGGCTGCACTGGCACTCCAGTTTCATCAGTCACTGAGACACAGGTACTAAAACCAAATATGCTTTTCATACCTACAACATTGTTCATACCACTTTATAGAATCTATGCATTTCCTGAATTACAATCTACATTCCTAAAGTAAGTAAAACAAAAAATATTTTACACTGTTTTAAAATAAAACAAAAAATTCTACATTTTTCTACAGTGCGAAGCCTTCGAAGACAAACTCAGGGCAGTGGTGCTCTACATTCAGCTAGCTGTGTATTACCTATAGTCATACAAGATCCAGCTATAAGAAAGTAAGGAGAACAAATTAACAATAGTGGCAATACAATAATTTGAAAGTCATGTTTAGATTATGTAAGCTCAACTGAACATTAGCTGACAGCTGCAACATACCAAACCATGATTTAATGAATGTTCTAATCAGTTCAAACTTTGTTGTTATTATTTTTAGGAAAGAAATTCTCTAATACCAGTGCAATCTGCTAGAGGCAATCTGTTTATTAGGATCACACCCAAGATCTTGTCATTGCCACTTTTTAACTAAAGCACGTACATGTTCTGCAAAGTATACAGGACGATATAAACCGTAAGGAGGTTCACTAGCTTTCTCTGTATGTCTTCTCAAGGGACTAGAATCAGCCCAGAGTGATTTTCATAAAAAAAAAAATGTTTCCCCACTGAAAAAATAAAAATATAAATAATCACCAAATGATCAGAAATTCTACAGAAGCCTGCAAGAGGTTATACTAAACTGGACTTTAGTTTTGAAAGTATAGTTTTAGTGTTTCAGAATACTTAAAATCTGGATGCCTTCTTTGTAAAATTAGCATGACTCCATCAAATAAAGAAATAATTGTACTTACAAGAATGTAATTCAAAAGTTATACTGTCAAATTCAGAGCTTATTTCTCAGTTCAGATTTTTTCCTTAACGGTTGTAACTGACACAGTTCTAATGTGAAGATTCTTAACCACAGTTACCTTAAGCCCACTTTTAAATGACCTTTATTTACAATCCTAAGATTTTCAAATCAGCAAACCCACTGGATACAGAGGAAGCACCTATATAGTTTGGAAGATTTTCCTTAACTCCTGAAAACTGACAATTGATATCCAATGCAGAAATTGTTTCAGTTCACACCAGACCCTGAGAAGGCATAGGAACACTCTAAGAGAACAATGCCACTACTGTTTCTTGTTCAGTAAACATGTTAAATATTACAGGAAGTCCACACTGCACCACAGGCACCTGAACCAGCTGCTGAAACACACAACATCTGCTCTAAGCTAGAAATGCTACAGACCCTATTTTAAATACTCTAAGCTGTAAATGAATATCTGTGATAAAACAATGATACTTTTCCATTATGATCTTGGAGCAGTTTCTTATTCCTGCCAATATTATGGATTCCCATAACTAACCATATAATTATATAACATTTATCAGATTTTTTTACCATGCTATACACAATTACAAGATATGGAACTAAGCTTAATCACACTTTAATAATAAAACTCACTTTTGTATTATCATGTTTCTATTCAGGAAGAACGACGTGTTACTGTAATACTTTTGATGTAATGACTTTTAAAATACCAAAAAAAAATTTGAATCACTTCTCTCCGGACTATTTCACTTGAAATTTATGCAGTGTTTTAGTCAGTTAACTAAAAAAAAAAAAAAAAGACAGAAAATAAAAGGAAAATGATACTTGGCCGAATGCGAGAGAGAGAAGGCTAACACGAGGTTCAACACATGGGAGTTCTCCGTTGCTCCGTTCCGTATGCCAGGCAAGGACAGGATGCACAGGCGTGCCCTAGACAGAGCGCCAGGTCAGTCCATTCTTACTGGGTTCAAGAAAATTCTCAATGAGGGCTTCAATGAGTTTCTTCAATTCTTCTTCCAGTAAGGCTGTGTCACTAAGGAGAAAGATTAAGTTTTGAAGTGTTTAATTTAAACAAATTTTAAGGCTATAAAATAATCTTTGCTTTTTAAAGAGGGCATATACCTGAAGAATGATTAAGAAATTGTTAACAAAAGAGAAATTTACTCAGTTAAAACACACACACACACACAATCACAAAGGAAACACCACTATCACAAACTGAAGGTAAACTGCAATAATAGGCATTCCTTGGCAAATGATAAATGGATGAGTTACAGTAGATCTAAGGAATTCTCCTAGGGGTTGGCACTGTGGTGCAGCAGGTTGGGCTGCCACCTGCATTGCCAGTATTCCATATGGCTGCTTGTTCAAGTCCTGGCAGCTCCACTTCCAATCCAGCTCCCTGCTAATGCACCTGGAGAGGCAGCAGAGGATGGTACAAGTGTTTGGATCTCTTTCCCTCATGTGGGAGACCTAAATGAAGCTCTTGGCACCTGGCTTTTGCCTGGCCCAGCTCTGGCTGTTGTGGCCATTTGGAGCATGAACCAGTGGAAGACTTCTCTCTCTCTCTCCTCCTCTCTCTGGAACTCTGCCTTTCAAATAAATAAAGCAATCTTCAAAACAAAACAAAAAAAAAGAATTATGCTAGATCTTTGAGCATTAATATCAGATGGTAAGATAAATGGTCTCCTGAAATACTCTGAAGAATATTCACACAGATGTTATAGGATAACATGACACATCTTTCAGGCAGCAGAAGGAGGTATGGCTAAAAGAATTTGAGGTTTAAAAAAACGCATAAATATGGAACCAGCATTGTGACATGGCCAACAAAGCCGCTGCCTGTGACACTGGCATCCCATATGGGCACTGCTTTGTGTCCCAGCTGCTCTACTTCCAATCCAGCTCCCTACTTATGGCCTGGGAAAAGCAGTGGAAGATGGCCCAAGTGCTTGGGCCCCTGCCACCTACATGGGAGTCCCTGATGGAGTTTCTGGCTCCTGGCTTCGGCCTGGTCCAGCGCTGGCCGTTGCAGCCATTTGAGGAGTGACCCAGCAGAAGGAAGACCTCTCTCTTTTTCTGTCTGTACCTCTGACTTTCAAATAAATAAATAAATAAATCTTTTAAAAAACCTACATATATAATTGTAAGTAAACCCTTCAAAGTCATCCCGAGGAGCTGCTGTTGTCTAAGCATCTCTGGGAAAGACTTTTAAACTGCATTTGGGGGGCAGACATTTGGTTCCATGGCTATGATGCCACTTGGAACACTCACATCCCAAGCTGGAGTGCCTGGGTTCGAATCACGGTTCTGGTTCTTGACTCCAGCTTCCAGCTGATGCAGACCCTGGGAGGCAGTAGTGATGGCTCAGGTAGTTGGGTTCCTGCCACCCACAGGCATCTGGGGAGTGTAGGGGATGATGGGAATGGTTGGTCTCCGTCTGTCTGTCTCTCTTTGTATCTCAAGTAAGTAAATAAAAATTAAAGAAAAAAATAACCATCTTTCATTTTAAACCAAATATAGCATTGCCCAATTTGGTTGACTTTAAACTCTGTTCTTAATGACTATAGGAGTTATTTAACTTTTCCCTACAGGAAATGAAATCTTAATGCAAAGACGTGGGAAATAAAAATAATGTACCTTTGTTGGAATCTGAAGGAAATTCCAAAAAAACTCATCTTCTCCAAAATATAGGGATCAATGAAAACATTATAGGAGATATTTCTTTTAATAAGTTTAAACAGCCTTGAATATAGTTATTAGAGTCAAATTAATTTACTCACAATTCATACACTTAAAAGGAAATCAACTGGGATGATTATGTAAAATCATAGCAGGTGTGGAA
Organism: Oryctolagus cuniculus; assembly: GCF_964237555.1. Lineage (NCBI taxonomy): Eukaryota > Metazoa > Chordata > Mammalia > Lagomorpha > Leporidae > Oryctolagus > Oryctolagus cuniculus. The sequence continues at coordinate 65,587,042 of NC_091432.1, forward strand.
AATGAGTATTTGGCCATAAACACAGTTTCTGTTGATCATTTCTTTATGTTCATCATATAGTAGTTAATGCTCGGAAAGTCTTCTAACTCCATGGTGTGCGAGGAATGTATATACATACATAGATACAATGTATATATATTATTTCTCAATCAAGATTTTGTGTATATATCTAAGAAAGCAATTCCCACCTTTGGTCAGGGGAGGCACACATCTCTGCGTAATACTTTATCTTTGGTTCTGTCCCGCTTGTCCGTAGAGTAGCAACACAGCCATTCTGAAAGGTGAAGGTAATCATCTGGCTGCTTTTGCTCACAGGCAGCACCTAGGCAAAGGGCAACAACAGCTGGATTATACATTCGCTCCTTTTCATTTTCAAGACTATAAAATACATCCCGCTTCTATGGGTTATCTAAGGTAGGCAAATTCACAGCAAGCAGAATGGTGGCTGCCAGGGCTGGGGAGTTAATGGGCACATTGTTTCAGTCAGGCAAGATGAAAACGGTCTCGCGATCTATTGCACAACAATATGAATGTACTTAACACTACTGAATTTACTCATAAAAATGGTTAAGATAGTCAATTATATATTTTTTACAAGAATTGAAATTTTTTTAATTTAAAAGAATTACAAAATACAAAAGAGCTGTGGCCAGTGCTGTGGCATAGCGGGTAAAGTACTGCCTGCAGTACTGGCATCCCATCTGGTTTGAGTCCCAGCTGCTCCACTTCTGATCCAGCTCTCTGCTATGGCCTGGGATAGCAGTAGAAGATGGCCCAAGTCCTTGGGCCCCTGAGCCCACACGGGAGACCCATAAGAAGCTCTAGGCTCCTGGCTTCGGATTGCCTCAGCTCCGGCTATTGTGGTCATTTGGAGAGTGAAGTAGCAGATGGAAGACTCCCCACCCCCCCAAGCCTCTGCCTCTCCATAACTCTCTGCCTTTCAAATAAATAAATACATCTTTAAAATAAATATAAAAGAAGATAATGTATAGTACACAAACATTCCATTTCCTGGACTCCTGTGATGGTCCAAGCATCGGGTTATCTGTCTTACATACATGATCTCCAGCTCTCAACACTAATCCTGCAAAGTAAGTACTGCTGCCACTTCATGGACAAGGCTCAAAGAGAGTAAATGACCTGCTCGAGACAATCAACTGAGTGGTGGAACAAGGATTGGAACCACGTCTCTCTGCTCCAAAGTCCAAACTGCCTCTGTGTTTGCCAAGCACTTCGCAGTCTATCAAAGGTCTCCAAAGAGAAATGCATGCCTTTCAGAGGATATGCAAAATAATACTCTGGGGTACACAAAGGCTACTTGTGTTTTTAAATGAAAAATTTAAAAAAAGTGAAGCTTTACTGACACTGAATATATGGGTCAATACTGGGACTGTTCTTAGCCCCCGTGTCAGGCTGTTGAGGCTGGGGATCTTATTTTGGCATTATTCTGGGGTTGACAGTGGTACACTTCCCCAGGTGTTCCCAGCCTGGTCCTGTCCCTGGGACCTCTCTCTTGGTCAGTGGTTCCACACACCACTTGCTTAAGATAGAGACCTTCTCCTTCTAAGATTTATTTTTTATTTATTTGAAGAGCAGAGTTAGAAAGGTCTTCCATCCTCTGGTTCACTCCCCAAATGGCCAAAATTGCCAGAGCTGAGGTGATCTGAAGCCAGGAGCTTCCTCCAGGTCTCCCACATAGGTGCAGGGGCCCAAGCACTTGGGCCATCTTCTACTGCATTCCCAGGTGAATTAGCAGGGAGCTGGATTGGAAGTGGAGCACCTGTGGCTCGAACTGGCGCCCATATGGGATTCCGACACTGCAGGCCAGGACTTTAACCCAGTGCGTCACAGTGCTGACCCCCCTTCTTTTTCACTCACAGACCATCGACAAGTCCTGTCTATTCTGCCCTCTATTTAACTCAACTTTGTCCAAGTCTCTTCATCACCACTGCTATCATACTGAATTCAGGCCTCCAGTGTCCCAGCTGGCCTTCCTGCCTGAAGTTCGTCCTTTGTGACCCACTCACATCCAGGTCTTTCCTCCTCTCACCCCAGCACCTGTTACAGACAACTGCCTGTGGTTCTCTGAAGAGCCTCTGAGGGGCCTCCTCTTCTCCAGACCCTGCACTTCATTTACTCCATTTACTGAAGTGCCTTCACTTCCTCCTGTCTCTGGGTAACTTTTTTTTTTTAAAGATTTATTTATTTCTTTGAAAGGCAGAGTTACACAGAGAGAAGGAGAGACAGAGAGAGGGAGAGGTCTTCCATCCGCTGGTTCACTCCCCAATTGGCCGCAATGGCTGGAACTGTGCTGATCCGAAGCCAGGAGCCAGGAGCCTCCTCTAGGTCTCCCACGTGAGTGCAGGGGCCCAAGGACTTGAGCCATCCTCTACTGCTTTCCCAGGCCATAGCAGAGAGCTGGATCAGAAGAGGAGCAGCCGGGACTTGACTGGGTGCCCTTAAGGAATGCCAGCACAGCAGGTGGAAGCTTTACCCGCTATCCCACAGCACTGGCCCCCTGGGTAACTTCTAATCACACCCGAGAACTCACTGAGAAAAGCCTCTAATCTTCCATAAGCTTCCCTCCACCCCTGAAATCAGAGTGAGGGGTCCTTCCCTTGCTCTTCCTCAACACCTGACACATCCCTGGTGACACTTATCATTGTGTAAAGTAATTGCTCTTTGCTTGTCTGCTTCTCTGCTAGACTCTTGACTGCAGAACAGTGCCCCTGTGCCTGCAGCACACGGGGTTCTCATACACGACACCAATGAATGTCAGGTGGGAAGGTAGAGAGAACTCAGAGGAAGTCTTTGGTAGTTACTATGTAACCATGCAGATAATAGCATACATGCAACCTGCCTTAGAAAACAGTTGTATCAGAGAACAAATGAAGAAACATCTTGAATAACCAGCATTTTTTTTTTTCGACAGGCAGAGTGGACAGTGAGAGACAGAGAGAAAGGTCTTCCTTCTCCATTGATTCACCCCCCAAGTGGCTGCTGTGGCCAGCGCACTGTGACCGGCACACCGTGCTGATCGAAGCCAGGAGCCAGGTGCTTCTCCTGGTCTCCCATGGGGTGCAGGGCCCAAGCACTTGGGCCATCCTCCACTGCCTTCCTGGGCCACAGCAGAGAGCTGGACTGGAAGAGGAGCAACTGGGACAGAATCTGGCGCCCCAACCGGGACTAGAACCCGGGGTGCCAGTGCCACAGGCGGAGGATTAGCCTATTGAGCTGCAGCGCTGGCCCGATTAACCAGCATCTTAAACTTTAAAGAGAATTAAGAGGAAAAAAGCATTACACCAAAGACTAAGCATAGCAACATTAGAGAAATGAAGAGATTTTGTTCTTTTTTTTAACTTACAAAGACAGAAACATAGACACAATACACTTATACACACATATATAGAATATCAACCAGGAACCAATTTTTGTCAATTGTATCAATACACAGAAGTGGAATATGGGTAGTATTCTATACAAGAAGCTGCAGATGTCTCAAAATATAGTATGTCCCTAGAATCTTGAGGCAATATAAGAATGCTACAAATGGAAATTTAGGCTAACAGACATCATCATAACAATAACAAAATGAGTACGATTAGTAATCTGTGCCATTTAAATATTTGTTCTTGTGCACCTGGAGTATAGGCAGGAGCTGTGAGAGGTACAAAAGTACATTAGAACTGGCCCAGTCACATACAATATAACAGTAACATGAAATAGGAACAAGTGAGAGGAGGAAGTTATCCAAGGTAATGGAGTCTTAGGAGAAAGCTATCTGATTATGGCGTCTGGAGGTTGTGTGGTGGAGCTAACATTTCCCTTAACTCTTGATGGCTGAGATATGGACCTATTATAGCAGCAAGAAGCAAAAGTAAACTCAGGAAACAGCTTGATCAAAAATACTGAAAGTGAAACAAACACGCATGCATGTACGGAACTCAGAGTTGTTTTGTTCGGCTGGAGGTATAGAGAAGAGGTTAGAAAGGGTTAAAATCAGAAAGATACATGGCTTTGAAAGTGCAGGCTATCGGACTTTATTTTCAGCATAGTTAGCATCATTGCACAGTTTTTCTCTCTCTCCTCCACCTCTTCTCCCTCACCCAGGGGAAGTATAAATTATCTGGGGAATGAGGAGGATAAGATCACCATCACAGAGACCCGTGAGTGGGCTTGAAACTGCTCTGGAGAAAACGAATGGGTCTGAAGTTCCACTACTTCACTACAGTGTGAATTATTACAAATTGTTCACAACCCTAAGAACAATTAAGAACACCAGGTACGGGGTAGGCATGTAGCCTCGCGGGTAAGAGGCCAGTTAAGACATCTACATCCCAGGTCGGGTGCCTGTGCTTGGCTCCTGATTCTTCAAACTATGCACAACAAAAAAGCTCCCCCCCTTGCTTAACAGCAAGCTTCCCTTAGCTGCCTGATTAGTAACAGCTTATAATTGTCCTTTGCCTGTCTGTTGCATGGTAACTTGCCAACCCATAATAGTTGTCTTTGCTAAAAGTTTGCTGAACTGCCTTTTTAGGATCTCTGATGAAGGCAGATACAATTGTTTACACCAAAACTGTAACTGGAGCACCGTTCAGATCAAGGCTGACGACCAGAGCGTTGGCGTAGAGTTCGCTCTAATGTTAAATGACACCCTCAGTGACACTTCAGCAGCCATCTTTGAATGTGCAATGTCTGCGGGCAAGACTTGGTGCTGCGTATGCTCAGAGGACTTTCCTCATCCCCTTCCTCACCCCATTTACCCTAACTCTCTGAATTCCCAAACCCTTTCTCAGCAGGGAGATGGGTCTGGGTTTTGCTGCTTTTATTTTTCCTGTCTCCCTTTGTGCCTGTAATAATAAATCTCCTCTTGCTCAGAAGACACGTGTGGTGTTTTAGCAACATAGTGTGTGAGCAAGTGGTGAGCCTGTGGCTGGACAGCACCTGGCTCCCGACTCCAGCTTCTCGCCAGCACAGACCCTGTGAGGGCACGTGAAGGCTCAAGTTGCTGAGCCCCTGCCACCCAGATGGGAGACCCAGACTGAGTTCCTGGCTCCCCAGTTCTGGTCCAGCGCAGCCTGGCCATCGCAGGCATCTGGGGAGTAAACCAGAAGTCTGGAGTTCTTTTTCTCTCTCTCAAACTAAAAAATAAAATGAACAGGAAAAAAAAGATTAAAAATAGGTACTTACAGGAACTTCCAGGGTGGTGAACCCATGTAGTTGTTGGGAAGGTGGTGGCCCTGAAGACGGCACGGAGCTCCAGGCCCCACCAACCTCCCAGTGTGGAGCCTTATGCATCTTTTCCATCTGGCTGTTCCTTACATTGTAATCTTTGTAATATACCAGTCAACATTTTGAGCTCCATATGAAATATTTTCTGCCTCTAGGCTTCTTGGTGTCATGAACCATTACTTTTTCCTCATCATTTGGAAAAGAAACATTGTACTTACTGATTTCTTATTCGGCTGGCTGCTGTCGTATCCAGTGGTAATGTCCCGTACATGCAGTATAGCAAATGTCCCACAAAACTTTGGATATTCTTTTGGAGAATCAAAATTGCGAAGCCTTTCAAATATACTTTTGATGGTAGGTGGATCATAACACAAGAAATATGAAGTTTTTGAAATATGATAACCATATCTGTACAAAGATTTAAAGTGCTAAAATCAGATTTCAGATAGCACTTAGAGAACCATACATTAAAGATAAGCATATTATAATATTCTGTGGAAAGTGGCAATTCTTAATTCAGACAGTTGTAACTTTAAAAAAAAATGGCACTTCCTCCAAAACAAATTTAGAAAGCCAAGGGTAAGACATAAGAATGAAAGACAGAAAAATCCAGCGTGTGAAATGACGGCAGAACTTACTTTTCATAGACATTAATCAGCTGCTGTTTCAGTGTGATGTTCATGGTCTCCAGGTAAGATGCCATTTCAGCGACAACAACGGCGGCACTCACCCCATCTTTATCTAAAACCGAAGTTCCACACAGGAAACCTGGGGACGCAAAGCACCTTCAGAAAGAGGCAGGTCGCATTCAGCAGCTCCCCATGTCCTCTGAAGGACCCTGGGGACAGACAAAACCCACCCAGGCCAAACTTCCCGGGGCTCCTTTCTTTTTCTTGTTAGCTACCCACTGACAAGTTCTCTGAAATTCCTATTTATAGAATCATCAGATTTTAAAAATTCTCTCAATCAGGTCTCAAACATTAATATTTTACTACATACCAATAGACTCTTCAAATGCAAAAAGGACTTCTTTTCCATTGTCCAGGAGGTCTTTTATCCTACTTCCGATCCATTTAAAACCTGGTAATGTTTCCTGAAATGCAGAGGAGGCCACTCTAGTTAAGAGACTCTCACAAACACAGATGAAAGAAAAACTTATCACTAAACACACCTAATACTCTCTTGGTGACCTTCTGGTATAGTCTACACACCAGATTTACACAGTGACCATAAAGCGCCACGAATGCATACGCTGCCACTACTGATGACCTATATTATGGAATATCGCATCAGGTGATTTATACTGAATATAAGCTAGAGTTTGTAAATGTGATGCATCCAGTCACAACGTCACATAAACACACATAATCATCACCTATTATGCTCAGTACTCTAATATGTACTGTACAGCATCATTTTTTAAACGTTCACACTCCTTTGCCGGACAGAGGCTGAGCCGCTCAGCTGCTAATTTTATTCGCCTGAGATCACGCTGCTTGTGAGAGGAAAGCAGCTTTCAATCACACGGCCTCTGACTGTCCTCCATGCCACATTATGGCTGCCAATGTTTGAGTGCTTATGAAGGAGATTTAGTCTCCTCGGGTTATCAAAGATCTTGAATTTTTTGAGTGGTGCCCTTTCAATATTATCACAATCTATGCTTGAACCAAGTGTACCTTTCCATAACACGGTAGCATAAATAAAACACCAAGGTAGTTACTAGATCTTTCTTTAGTAATTAGTTTCGGAGATTTTTCATTTGGTAGCTACAGCTCACTTAAAGATGTGCCCTGTTTCATAGTCAACAGAAAGGTTATGTGTAAAATACTCATTCTGGAGCTTATCATTTGCAAATTTTAAAAATTATTTCTTTTTTCTCTTTTGTATTCATACATTTTTTCTTGCCAAAGATATAAAGAAGGAAAATATTAACATTACTGTAGATCAACATCTTTCTATTTTAGAAAGTCTTAAGATTGAAAGCTCTATTTCATAAAGACATTTTCTAGGGGCCGGCGCTGTGGCGTAGTGGGTCAAGCCGCCGCCTGCAGTGCTGGCATCCCATATGGGCACTGGTTCGATTCCCAGATGCTTCCAATCCAGTTCCCTGCTGTGTGCCTGGGAAAACAGCAGAAAATGGCCCATTTCTTGAGCCCTGGCACCTACTTGGGAGACCCAGAAGAAGCTCCTGGCTTCTGGTTTCAGATCAGCTCAGCTTTGACTGTTTCAGGTATTTGGGGAGTGAACTAGTGGATGGAAGATCTTTGTGTCTCTCCCTCTCCCCCGTAACTCTGCTTTTAAATACATAATCTTTAAAAAAAAATTTTTTTTCTACTACTTAGCTAATGGTGTTAAGACCTGTGGCTTGACTTTTGACTTGAGAGAAAAGCCTAGAAGTGATATTCTCATTGCTATTTAGCAAAGATGGCCTAGGAAAAGCAACATAACTGATGTTAGTCAAAGACGCCTGAAACACATGGTCAGTCTGACTGCCTGAGGGTCACAAAGGTTAATTATTTGGTGTGAAGGATAATCACTACTTGTTTTGTAGATGTATAATCTTAATTTGCAATTTAGTGGATAAGTCTTAAGACTGTGCCTGAACAAGGAGTTGATGACACCTTTCTAGAGTAGAGCCTGTGTTACTGATGAGGTCACCAGGAACCAGATTTTCCCAGTGGGAAAGCCAGATATTACTCTGTGAAATAAGTGTTAAAGTATTTTTAAAAGAGTGTCTCATCTTAGTCCCAGAAATTCCTAGGTGAAACAGTAGATGAGTTTGGCTCAAGGTGTCTAAATTATAAAAAAGAAGAGTTAGCAGAATTAGGAAAAAGTATGAGAATTATAATAAATGAAGTAAGTGAAAGTCAGTTTTGGTGGGGAGATGTCTTTGACATATATCAAGAGGTGTAGAAAAGTAGCACTCGGGAGCCGGAGTTGTGGGGTAGAGGGTAAAGTTGCTGCCTGCAATGCCAGCACTGCATGTGGGTGCCAGTTCGTATCCAGGCTGCTCCCTGGTGATGGCCCAGAAAAAGCAGGAGATGACACAAGTACTTGGACCCCTGCCACCCACGTGAGAGACCTGAATGAAGCTCCTTCTATGTTGGCCATTGTGGCCATCTGGGGAGTGAACCAGCAGATGGAAGATTCTTTGTCTCTCCTCCTCTCCCTGTAACTCCTTCAAGTAAATAAATAAAATAAATCATTGAAAGAAAAGCACACAAATACTATCATTCTTACTTCAAAATGAAATCCTTCTTTAAGGGCAATTGCCTTCAAAATTTTAGAAGAGACTGTGGTGGCTAACATGTACACATTCTTCACGTCAGCATTTCTTGCTGTAGTTTTCTTCCAGCAGTCAAACATCCACCACCCAAACAAAGCTGCCAGCTCATTCCCTGTGAAAACTTTCCAATGACCACTGCAGAGAGAGTAAAAATTCACAATCAAGACCTTTCCAACTTATGTAAACTTCTTGACTCTAAGACAGCCAAAGACCCAGAAAATATTATGTGGGGGTTTTTGAGAAAAACATTTACTACCAATGATTTGCTAATGATTCAGGGATGTTCTTAGGGTGGGAATAGCTGGAATATCTTTTGGAAAATTATTACAATTCTGCTTTTATACTTCTTCATGTGATGAAAATTATGATAAGTGTTTAAGCTTTTCTATGTAGGGAAATTTGTCACATTATAATGGCAAAAATACCTAGTAACCCAGAGGACCAAGACTAGAAAATCTAATCACTGATAAAGCAATCTATTGGGATATTTTCCTGTTTTTAAAATATTTTCAAACAATATATAAATTTTCACAGTAAAACTGAAATAAAAAATAATGAAGCTAAAATATTATGTGCAGTATGATCACAATTTCATCAAAATTGATATATCTTTAAATATTTGGGTAAAAAATACAGGAACAGAACGTCCAAGTATCAACTTTCCTGGTTATCTTGGGATGGTGGGCTTACAGAAGATTCATGCTCTTATATTTTCAATGAGCCTGTAAGACTTGAAATCAATTGCTTTTCAGAGTTCAAGCCTTTGACCAAGTGACAGACCGCACTTACTTCTCCTGGAGCTCTGCCGCGGCGAGTCGGTCTGCATCAGGGTCCGTGGCGAGCACTATCCGGGCATTTTCTTTCTCCGCCAGCCTCAGGGAAAGTTCCTGAAACAGTGACCCAAAAGGCTGAAGAACCTAAATTTGAGGCTAATATCTCTAAATGTTGGCACTATGGCAGGTGAATTTTAGAAGGCATATAGTTCTGCTAAATTTAAAATAAGGAGCCTACAACAGGGATACCCACCATAAGGATTGTAATCAAAACACAGCCTGTGGCTCCCATATAATTTAAAAGATGCAAATTTCAATGGTTTCTGCCTTTGTGAGTAATCTTCGAATCGCCAATGAGTTCTATCTATTCTGATGGCTATTAATTAATGAGTAATATTTTAAATATTAAAAAATACCAGCACAGATTCTCCTTCCTCAGGATTCGGGCATTTCACGGTAGAAAAGTCTGGATCAGGATCTTTTTGTTCTGGTACTGGAATTGGAGGCTTGAAACCAAACACTTGAAAAGCCGTCTGTACATAGTCATGTCCGACTCCATGGAAAGATGTGTGCACAAATTTCAAGGTGGTCTTTGAGTTTAATTCCCTGTAAAGTAAAATCACCATTCAATCAATACCAAAAAGCTTGTCACCTATGACATAATTTTAAAAAATGATTACAGCCATCAGCAGAGCCTTAAGATATTAAACAGAAATGATGGGATACTAAAGATTAAAATATTTTGAACTGAACTGTATTGTTCTTTGTGGCTCGGCTTCCTGATTTGCGCAGCTCCCCTCCAGGTGCTGTGCTGTTGCCCTAAACAAGCCGCCGGTCAATCCCGTCTGACCAGAACCGTCTTCTGAACCCAGCTTTCTCACCTTCTAGCAGACCTCTGCTTTCTTCACTCCACCGAAGTCCAGCTCACATTCCAAGGCATGGAATTTCATTCCCCTTCCTATGTATTACTCTGCTTACCCTGACCTTTCAGTACTCCGACTCTAGCTGAATACAAAACGTACATTTTCCAAACATGAACCAAAATAGCTAAACACTGAGAGTGAATCTCATAAAAAGATTAAATAGCTTCATTTTTAATGGAGCCTCAACAGTGTAAAGCAATTCTATTTTTTTTTTTTTCAAAAAGATTTATTTATTTGAAAGGCAGAGCAAGCGACAGAGACAGAGCAAAAGAGAGAGAGAGAGAAAGAAACAGGTTTTCTATCTGGTGGTCCACTCTCCAAATGCACACAACAGCCATGTCTGTTTCAGGCTGAAGCTGGGGGCCAGGAACTCCACCCAGGGCTCCCATGTGAGTGGCAGGGACCCAAGCACTTGAGCTATTATCTGCTGCCTCCCAGCTGAAATAGTGGGACACTGGATTGGAGAGTGGTAGGGACTCAAACTGGCACTCTGATAGGAGGCAGGTGTGCCAAGGGGTGACCTCACCCACTGCACCAGGATACCTGCCCCAAGCAATCCCTACTTTGTTACCACAGAAGCTCACACTTTTTACTCTCCAAGGCAGTGATTTAATTAATATATTCCCCTGTGACCTTATTTCTTTCTTCCTCCTTCACCTCATACACTGAGACAGAGAAGCCATCTGATGGAACTGCCAAACCCTTTCACACCAAATCCACAGCCTTGTAGCATCCACATGTAACTTTTCCTTCTCTCATTCAACAAGAGCAAGGAAGTGCTCTCTCTATCCAAGGTCAAGCCCTCTGCTTCTGCCCTGGTCCCATCTCTTCTCACTCAAGAATTTCAGTACTTCAGGTGTGCACCTGGGCCATCTTCCACTGCCTTCTCAGGTTCACTAGCGGGAAGCTAGATGGGATGGCAGGTAGAGTGGCAGGGACTTGAACCAACATTCTGATATGGGATGCCAGCGTTCCAAGAGGCAGCTTAACCCACTGCACCACAACACTAGCCCCAATGCTAAATGTTTTAATTCTCTCTAGTGAATTTTTTTATATGCAATTGTCCAACTCTGGTTTCCTGGGAGTCCCCTTCAAATTGGCTCCTATATCCTTTTGCTGTAAGTATCACTAATAATTTCTTGTTTTATGGCTTAAGAAAAATGGAGATATTCCAGGCACAGTACATTTTCTGCTCCAGTCCAATAACCACAAATTTCTCTAAAGAATTCTGGTTCCTTTCAGTGGGAAGTGGTATTTAGAAATCACAACCTGGGATTTCCAGGAACTCACAAGCCTTTTTAGTAACAGAAGTACTATTTTAGGAAAAAAGTAAACAAATCATTAGTTTATACTAATATCCCAAGTTCATATTTAAAATTATAATTTAGAAATTAATTTTCTTGATTTTACTTGTACTCCTCTTAAAATCTTAGTTCCTGGTGACGTAACATAATATCCATTTGTTTAATAACAAACACATATGTGAATATGTGAGGGCACTTCAAAAAGTTCATGGAAAAATGGAATTAAATGATTATTTTAGTACAAAACAATTTTGAAGGCCATTTACAGTTTTTTCCACAATACACATTTTCCATAAATTTTTGATGACTGCATAAGCATAAACTATAAAGCTATAACTATTACTAACAAACTATAACTACTAACAAACTACCAAATATAATTTTTTAAAAAGGTTTATTTATTTGAGAGGCAGAGTTGGAAAGAATGAGAGGGAGGCAGAGAGAGAGAGGCAGAGAGAGAGAGAGAGGCAGAGAGAGAGATCAATCTTCCATGGGCTGGTTCACTCCCCAAATGGCCCTAACAGCCAGAGTTGAGCCAGCCAAAGCCAGGAGCCAGGAGCTTCATCTAGCTCCTCTACATGGGTGAAGAGGCCCAAGAACTTGGGCCATCCTCCACTGCTTTCCCAGGAGCATTAGCAGGGAGCTGGATTAGAGGTGGAGCAGCCAGGACTCAAGCCAGCATCCATATGGGATGCTGGCATCACAGGTGGTGTCTTTACCCATTACACCACAGTGCCGGCCCCTCAAATACAATTTGAGATTTCTTTGTGTTTCTTTTATCTTTGGATGTATCCTACTAGAAGTGTACAAATTACTTTATTGTAAAGTCAGGTGAAATCTCTGATTATACTTTCGGCTTGAAATACAGTTAAGTTCATTTGTTAAATTATTTTGCTCATATAAATGAACAAAGACAACAAAAGGATCAAATTATTTATAAATTAACTATAGCAAGCAGCATTTAGCTAGAATTATTATCACTCACTTCTCATTTCAGAAAGAGAAGCGAATAATTAGGACCAGTGTTGTTGTGTAGCAGGTTAAGCCATTGCCTATGCTGGCATCCCATGCTAGCTGCTCTACTTCCTATCCAGTTCTCTGCTAATGTGTCTGGGAAAGCAGTGGAAGATGACCCAAGGACTTGGTCCTCTGCCACCCATGTGGAAGACTCAGATGGAGGTCCAGGCTCCTGGCTCTGTCCTGGCCCATCCCTCACCGTTGCAGCCATTTGGGGAAGAAACCAGCAGATGGAAGCTCTGTGTGTGTGTGTGTGTTTGTGTGTACATGTGTGTCTTCCCCTCTCTCTGTAACTCTGCCTTTAAAATAATTAATTTTTTAAAAAAAGAAAAACAATTGATAGTTTGATGGGCATACTTTTGAAAACAAAATAAACCAGAGGAAAAATGAAATTCTATTTTGTAGGACAAGGAAAATATGCTCAGCAATCAGAACTCTTTCTAGCAATGATGTTAGCTATTAATGGTAATGGAAAAGTTAAAGAAAAATAAAATCTTGGGGCTGCTGCTGTGGTGCAGTGGGTTAACACCCTGGCCTGAAGTGCCAGCATCCCATACGGACGCCAGTTCAGGACCCGGCTTCTCCACTTCTGATCCAGCTCTCTGCTATGGCCTGGGAAAGCAGCAGAAGATAGCCCAAGTCTTTGGGCCCCTGCACCCATGTGGGAGACCTGGAAGAAACTCCTGGCTCCTGGTTTCAGATCGGCGCAGCTCCAGCTGTTGTGGCCAACTGGGGAGTAAACCATCGGATAGAAGACCTTTCTCTTTCTCTCTCTCTCTGTGTAACTCTTTCAAATAAATAAATAAATCTTAAAAAAAAAAAAAAGAAAATCTTAAAGAAAATTAACATGGGGAAATACATATAATTCAACAGCTTTATAGAGATAAAATTCACAAACCATACAATTCACCCATTTAAAGTGTGCAAATTAATGGTTTTTCTCTATATTCACAGAATTGTTAAGCCATTACTATAATCAATTTTAGAACATTCTCATTCCCAGAAGAACTTTGAACCCCAAAACCGACTCCCCCAATCATCTGGATAGTTCACATAACAGAACATGGTTCTCTGTGGACTGGCTCCTGTCACTTAGCATATTTTCAAGGTTTATCCATTTTGTAATATCTATCAGTACTTCATCTCTTTCTTCTGCTGAATAATATTCCCCTGTAGGGATACACCACATTTCATTTATATACTCGTTGGTTGATGGATATTTGGGTTATTTCCAATTTTGAATAATAATTTTGAATAATAATTACTTAGCTATAATTTTAACAATTAATAGTCTACTCATTTTTATTCATTTTTTTCTTCCCTCACTTGTTAACATTATTCTAAGATAACACTATCCTATATTCATTCCCATTGGATACCTGTAAAAACAGATCTTTTTCAGATCTTCCATGTATCTCCTGCAAATCTCCTGCAGAGGATCTCTCTTCAGTGGGCTGGTATCCACTAAATTATCATTCCAGGAACCATTCCAGGGTTCCACACATTCTTCTATGCATTTCAGAATTTCTTTATCATGAGGAGATGTGATCTGAGCACCAGTTTCCCAATAAACCTAGATGACAGGGAAATATGTCTAATTACTACAAGGCTTCTCAGATCTTTCCTTAGCTATAAGAGAGATCCTTGGCTTTGTAAAGAATAAAAAAAAATCAACATGGGACTAATTTAATAACTAACAAAAAGTATTGACAGTAACAATTCCATAGGAGTTCTTCAATAAAATGATCATGTATTACTTTGTCTTTCTGAAGCATACTTTAATAACAATAAAAGTTAGACATCATTATGACAACATTATAACATGTATACAGTGTCCAATCATACTCTCAGCTCTGTTAACTACATACTAAAAATAATCTAAGAAACCATGGAATAGTCCAGAAAACTTGATACTATTACATTGAACATTACAAAGGGGTTCTATTTTATAATATAGAAGAAGTCATTTTTCCATTATAAGTGAAAGTTGAATTTATGTCACATCAAATAAAATCGGCATCAGGAAAGAACGTTAACATGTTAATGACCCACATACACTTCAGAAAATTACCAAAAAACAAAAAAATTTCATTCTAACAATTCACAAGATCCCCAAGTTCAGAAGGGACTCCGCTTAGAGAAGGTCTGTGTTGACTTCTGCCATGTATCTGACACAGTTTTCCTCTACTGAGTATCCTGAATGAAGCAAATGAGAATTCTGAACAGGTATTATGTACTAAGCTTTGTGCCAAGCAATGTGGTAAACTAGATGACCTAAAAATTCTTCTATACGATAAATACCTCAAAATACCTCAAAAAATAAAATAGACAAAACATGATCAGAATGCATAGCTTAATTCACAAGAGGAGAGGGAAAACTCTGGGCAGTACAAAAAAAAGAGAATTAAAAACTCAAGTGCTAAGTTGTTGGGACTGATCCAGTGGTTATCTGAGGTTTGAAAACTATTTGCCCACAAGCAAGATAGGGACTTGGAACTGAAACCCCTAACAACAATGATACCCCAGAAGTAATTCAGTCTCGGTACGTAAGTTCTGCCAATTACACAGATAGATGATGAGGGAGCATGTCTTTCTTCTTGAGTTCTAGCTCATTTTTAAAAATTTCAAATTTGGAGCCAATGCTGTGGCACAGCGAGTAGAAGACCTGGCCTGCAGTGCCAGTATCCCATGTGGGTGCCAGTTCAAGTCCCAGCTGCTCCTCTTCTGATCCAGCTCCCTGCTGATGCATGTGAGAGAGTAGCAGAGGAAGGCCCAAGTCCTTGGGCCTCTGCACCCACATGGGAGACCCAGAAGAAGCTCCTGGATCTTGGCTTTGGATCAGCTCAGCTCTGGTCATTGTAGCCATTTGGGGAGTGAACCAGCAGATGGAAGACCTCTCTCTGTGTGTGTCTCTACCTCTCTAACTCTTTCAAATTAATTGAATAAATCTTTTTTTTTTAATTTCAAGTTTGATGTCTGCACTTCAACTATTATAGGATAAGAACTGATAAATTAACACCAAAATTGTTCCCAGTGAGACCCGTGAGGTTCTGGAAGAAATGTAACAAACAAAACTGCTCTGGAGGGAGGCCTGCTCTTTAAGGAGGCAACATCTGAGCAGGCCCCTGAAGGATGAAAAGCAGCCCACTGGCAAGATTGGGGGAAGAGCAGTCTAAGCAGAGAAAACAGAATTACCACGGCTCCGAGGTGGAAAGAGGCCGGTACACTGGAGGAGCTGGGGAACAGAAAGGAGCAGCAGCGTGACTGGAATGCAGCGAGCAAAGGAAGGAAGGAAGAGGATGTGCAGACCACTCTAACCCAGGGCAGCGAGCTTGGGCTTTAGCTGAAGAATGAGAAGCCACGGAAGAGGCTCATTGAATGAGTAGCCATTTAAGCAGGGGAGTGATAGGATTTGTTTATATTTTAAAAGATACTCTGTTTGCGGCCAGCGCCACGGCTCAATAGGCTAATCCTCCGCCTTGCGGCGCCGGCACACCGGGTTCTAGTCCCGGTCGGGGCGCCGGATTCTGTCCCGGTTGCCCCTCTTCCAGGCCAGCTCTCTGCTGTGGCCAGGGAGTGCAGTGGAGGATGACCCAAGTGCTTGGGCCCTGCACCCCATGGGAGACCAGGAAAAGCACCTGGCTCCTGCCATCGGATCAGCGCGGTGCGCCGGCCGCAGCGGCCATTGGAGGGTGAACCAACGGCAAAAGGAAGACCTTTCTTTCTCTCTCTCTCTCACTGTCCACTCTGCCTGTCAAAAAAAAAAAAATTATCTGTTAGCTTTTTGGAGAATGGATTCTAGAGGAGAAAAATGCAGGCAGAGGAGAGATCAGCTAAGGATGCTGTGGTTCAAACAGAAAACAACGATGGTTTAGAATGGTGACAAGGGAAGGTAGGGGCAAAGATAAACATATTTACTATATATATATAATATATATTTTTAAGGTTATTTATTTGAGAGGAAGAGGCAGGGAGAGAGGCAGAGGCAGGGGAAGACAGAAAAGGGAGGGTGGGGGGAGAGAGAGAAAGAGAAAAAGAGAGAGGCCTTCCATCCACTGGTTCACTCTCCAAGTAGCTGCAATGGCTGGAGCTGCACCAATCTGAAGCCAGGAGTCTCTTCCGGGTCTCCCACTCGGGTGCAGGAGCCCAAGGACTTGGGCCATCTTCTACTGCTTTCCCAGGCCACAGCACAAAGCAGGATTGGAAGTGGAGCAGCTGGGACTCGAATAAGCGCCCATTTGGGATGCCGCCACTGCAGGTGGTGGCTTTACCCGCTAAGCCACAACGCCAGCCCCATTTACCATATATTTTAGATTTAGAATTTGTGAAACCTGATGATAGATTTAATGTTAGGGAAAAGAGAGCAGTCAAGGATGATTTTTGGTCTCTGGGTGGGTGGGTGGTGGTAATTTATGGAGATGGGAACATGGAGGAGACCACATTTGAGTATACATGTGGCAGGTTATAGGGGAATCATGACTTCTTTCTCTCAAGTAGGCAATTCGATATAGAAGCCTGGTGCTCAGAGAAGTGATCTGAGTTCCTGGCTCTCCTTGACAGCTGACCTGCAATTCCTTACAATTCTTATTCTTTGGTTTTAAGATCAATCTACTCTGGTCTTTCACATACCTACAGCTTCTCTTCCTCCTCTCTCCACTTACAATTGATCTCTTTTCTTTTTGCTCTATACTATCTCCGGGTTGCTCATCCAAATAAAGGACTTTCAAATCCTCTTATGTGCTCTAATGTGTGTGGCGATCCCAAAATCTCAATCTTTAGCCCAGATTTCTTTCAAGTTACAGAGCTAAATATCCTATTGCCCAACTGCTACCTGGTTGACCAATAAATGCCTCAAATCTAGTATAAGAGTACTTCAGGGGCCGGTGCCACGGCTCACTAGGCTAATCCTCCGCCTGTGGCTCCGGCACCCCGGGTTCTAGTCAAGGTTGGGGTGCCAGTTCTGTCCCGGCTGCTCCTCTTCCAGTCCAGCTCTCTGCTGTGGCCCGGGAAGGCAGTAGAGGATGGCCCAAGTCCTTGGGCCCTGCACCCGCATGGAAGACCAGGAGGAAGTACCTGGCTCCTGGCTTCGGATTGGCGCAGCACACTGGCCATAGTGGCCACTTGGGGGGGTGAACCAACAGAAAGAAGTCCTTCCTCTGTCTCTAACTCTGCCTGTCCAAAAAAAAAAAAAAGTACTTCAAAAAGCTCAAGGACAATGAAATTAAAAGATTGTTTTGGTATAAAACTTTCTGAACCCCATGCGTAGGTTTTTATATGTATTTCCATGAATTTTGAAGAGTCCACATGTGTTTGGGGCATTTAGCCCAGCAGTTAAGACACGTGGGACACCACATCCCGTACCAGAGTGTCTGGGTTTGAGTCCAGCTTCCTGCTGATGTACATCCTGGGAAGCAGCAAGTAATGGCTTAAGTCCTTGTGTCCCTGCCACCCATGTGGAAGATCTGGAATGAGTTCCAGGCTCCCGACTTTGGCCTGACCTAGCTCTAATTGTTGTGGGTATTTGGAGAATAGATGAGTAGATGGAAGATATCTCTCTCTGCTTCTGTTTCTCTTCCCTTCTGTCCCTCTGCCTTTCAAATAAATAAATAAATAAAAATTAAAAAGAAAATGGAATTGATCATGGCTTTTCCTCATACCTGTGATTAGTAACTCATCTCGTCAGACCCTAAATCCTAGATTAGTACTGAATCTCCTTTTCCTCAGTAAAGCAGATCCCAGTATATCTGAAGTCCTCCCACATAAGAAGAAAAACATGTACAAGACATGGGCTCATCGCCCAGAAGCCCCAAACACTGGTCCAGCCCCATGCTGTGGATCTTCTATTTGCTCCTCCAGAGCCATGGCTCACTCTTTCCCACTGGGCTTTCTGCCACAGAGACTGACATGTCAAATGGATCCTGTGGCCAATGGGGAGCACTGGCAGAAAGTTGGGGGTGGGGAGGAAGGAGAGTAAGGTCAAAGTACTATTTGTCTGGCTCCCTTCCCACAAATTCCCTTTCATTCTTCACGCTCTAGTACAATACAACTTTATTTCTGAGATGGTAGAGCAGATGTATTTGGGATGGGATGCAGAAATCAATGGTAATTAGCAGTGAAAAGATCAATGAGGAAACTTGTAATTAAACACACTGAGAAGTAGGAAAGGCCATTAGGGATACAGTCTTTGAGGGACAGCCTCAATATTTTCATCACTTTTCTGTCCCCAATGCCAAGCCCTGTTCTTCAATGTAGAAAATATACTTAACATAAATTATTTGAATAAATCAGAACTATATGCAGAGGCCAGGAGTTCAAGGCTTACCTTATATCCATTGTCTTCCTTACGGTTGTGAGACGCGGTAATCATCACACCTGCAACTGCTTTCAGTTCCTGGACTGCATACGGCTGAAAAGATAGCATTGCAATTCCATTGTGCACCCTAGCTACTCAAACAGTTGATAAGAGAATAACTGTTTAAGTAATAGGAAAAGACATTATGGTATAAATGGCCAAAAACTTTTTCAAGTTTAGGTTTGGGTTAGGTTCATTTCTAAATGATGAAGCCCAGCAACCTTCCTACTTTGAGACTGGCTTTCCTACTCTGATCTCCTTTAACTTAGTCCAGTAACATTCCTTTTTCTTTTTGTTATTTGACAACATTTAACAAACACCTGCTAAATGCCAGGTACTCAACCAGTCTGCAGTTATCAGTGACAGATACAATCATAAAATGTTAGAACTGGAAGTAAATTTAGAAACTATCTAACTCATTATATTTTACACTGAGGCTTATCCAACATTATGCATTCATTAGGTAGAAGATTCAAAGATATGGAACATAGGTCTACTGCCTTCCAATAGGCTGCTTTGTGGCAAAGGGAGCAATTCACTGTCTTCTCTTCCAAAGTTAACTACCTCGTTGGATTTCCCCCTTTTCTCTGTAATAGTTACTATTTATCTTATTTATTCTACCATCAAATCTAGCCCCTTTCTCTTTTTCTCTCTCTATATAGAGATGGCTCTTCAAAATATATATATACACACACACACACACACACACGCACGCACGCACACACAGAGAGAGAGGAGAGAGAGATGTAGAGAAATAAAAAGAGACAGAGAGAAAGATGAATGAATAAGAGACGAAGAGAGAGAACTGTAGGAATATAGAAACAGAGACAGCAGGTAGGTAAATGACCTAATCTATTACCCTGACATGATTCAGAGACTGGCTCGTAACCCAAGTCTGACAAGATTCTGATCACTGGTAAAAGACTTCATATTCAAGGAATTCTAAGAGATATTTTACCACATTGAACATAACATAGGATAAAATGTTAGAAGCTGATACAGAGATGTGTATAACAGTTTGCAGAAAAAAAGTATGCTCATATTGTAAGTTATATGACAAGAAGCACCATTCTCTTAATTTTTTTTACAAAGAAATGAAACACTTTATTTTTAAATGTTTCTAATATCTTAAATTACTAAATAAATATTAATTCTACCATTTTCCCCTTATAGAGAAAGGTCCCTCCACATTTTTAACCAGATTAAGGGTACTTTTAATATTTTGGCAAAAAAAGTTTAAACGTTACAAGACAACTGTAGTTGCTCCCATTGATCATTAAGATCACTTTGCATAGTTTTAGTTCGCACAGAAATCTTTACAGCTCTGTTTCCCATGCACAGCCAGCAGGGTACAGCACATGTACCCCAGGGCTGCCAGCATTTTCTAATCTCAATTCTAACAACTCCCATAATTCATAAGGTACTTAAAGTTTTAAAAATTCCAAACATGGAGTTTGTGAGCCTTTTTTCTTCCTAATTCTATTGCACTGGGGTCCAGGCATATGGCTTGATCAATGGTTCTTCGGCATTTGCCGAGATTTCCTTTGTGACTCTGCTTAACAGTAATGCATAGCTTACCATCACTGAATACAGGGTTCTCGCTCTCACCCACCCCCCAATCAAGCCTATTAACAGTGTTTTCAAACCTATCCTTAATCATCTTTGTCTGCCTGATAAATCAATTTCTGCAAGAAAAATGTCAAAATATCCCACTATGACAGTGGACTTGTCAACCTTTATAGGTCAAATTCTTAGGTAATTTAACAAATGCTTGTTGAATGAAAATAAATTCAAAGCAAAATTTGTTTTCTTCCTTTAGTACCTTATATCATTCAATATAGAACTATATTCATGAAAAAAACTTTGAAAACTAGTTGACTTAAAGCTTTTAAAGAGCAGCAAGTTGTATGATCACTAACACAACATACTTACTACAAAAGGTGTAGGAACATATCTGGAAAAAAGGTACACAGGGACATCTTTAGCCAGTAAGACTGCAGCAGTGAGTTTAGCAAGTCTAAAACAAGAGAGAAATTTCACTTAGTTCCTAGATTATCATACTTTTTTAAAACCAACCTCCCATCATAACTGTTCACACCATAATTATTCTGAATATATAATAGCTTAATACAATCAATTCTAAAGAGTTATTTATTTAATCTTCATGCTCCAATTTTAAAACATTAAGTAAATCTAGTTTTTATTGTAAGGGGCTTAACAATTCATGAAACTTACATTTCAATTTCCTCTTCCCTCATTCATCTTTTTTTCTAAAAAATAATTTTTATTTACTTGAAAGGCAGAGTTAGACAGAAAGAGACAGAGATCTTCCATCTGCTGGTTAACTCTGCAACAGCCAGAGCTGGGTTAGGCTGAAGCCAGCAGCTAGGAGCTTCTATCAGATCCACCACATGAGTGCAGAGGCCCAAGCACTTGGGCCATTTTCCACTGGTTCCCAGGCGCATTAGTAGGGAGCTGGATCAGAAGCGGAGCAGCTGAGAATCAAATGGTGTCACAGGTAGTGGCTTAACCCATCATGCCAGGACACCAGGGCCCACCACTGCCCTACATTCATCTTTGAATGGCATTTACTAAGAAATACAATCAGCAAAAGGCAAGGATAAAGGAAAGTGAAAGCACTTGGATAAACCCAATGTGCATGATTACTCCCTGAAAAAAAGATCTCATTACATAACGATCTATCAATGAAAATATCCTAAATCTAATCAAATAGGACACTATTGCAGGAATACAAGTAACACCATTACCTTATGAGAATATTAAAATTATAGGCTATGGTGACATTCTAAATATAGACTCCAAACATTTTAAACTTCTCCTTTCTGTAAAATCTAAAGTTTATCTTTGAAATGTTCTTCTATTTCATCTTTAAAATATGCACTGGCATATGTTCACATTCCAACTTGATAGTCTCTTGTTTTAGAAATCCTATCACTGGGCCCAAAAACTTTGTTTTAAATGTTTTATTCCACACCAACTTAGTCTTTGAAACAATTGACACTGTACCTCTGGCTGCTGCAGCTGCTGGTTACTTGGCCCCGCGTGTCATACCCAACCACAAAGCCTCTCTGCTTGAAATCTGAGAAACACCTCTCAAGGTATGTGTACATCCCCTGAAGCAGATAAACACAAAGATGAGTTTCTGATGAATGCTGCCGTCGCAGATGACTTGAGATCTGACTTGGGCGCTTGCTGTGCAGCTTACTGGCTCCCAGGGCCTGCCTTCTGCCTGTACCCCTGTGTTCACTAACGTGGGAGCAACTCCACTCAATCCACAAGTGTGAAACAGCAAACATTTTCTGGACACATTTAATACTACAGAGAGAGTGATTCAGTAACCATTAAATCCAATACTGAAAACATTAGGAACAAAAGAGGGTACATGAAATTTCGTTTAAAAAAAAATTGTTACAAGAGCCAGAAGAAACTATTTCTTGCTTCAAGGCTCTAGAGAGAAGAATTTTGACCATGTTAGGCCCTTGCTAAATCCTAAGACTGAAGCTAACCAAAGGATCTGACCTATTGATGACACAAACATTTTTAATCAGCAACACCGTTCTTCACTACGGTATTTCTTAAGATAGCTGATCCATCTGTAATTCCTTAGTTTTAAAAATCTCAGAAAAAGGGGCCAGTGCTATGGTATAGTGGGTAAAGCTGCTGCCTGCAGCAGTTGGCATTCAAGTCCCTGCTGCTCTACTTCCGGTCAAGATAACTGCTAATGCACCTGGGAAAGCAGAACTGCTTGAGCCCCTGCCACCCATGTGGGAGACCGAGGAGAAGCTCTTGGTTCTTGGCTTCAGATGGCCCCCACTCTGGCCATTGCAGCCATTTGGGGAGTGAAAGAGCAGATGGAAGATCTCTCTATCTCCCCTCCCCCCTTCTCTCTGTAACTCTGCCTTTTGAATAAATTAAATCTTTAAAAAAAAATCTCAGAAAAAAACATTCATAGACTAATGTGCAGTCAAGAGAGACAAAAAACAAAAAATCACAATAACTAAAATCATTTTGGATCTTCTGAATGATTTGCTAATTTTAACAATTTGGTTTTCAAAAATAACACTTCATATTGTTATAGCCCTTTAAAATTATTTTTACAAAAAGATGAGGCATTAAATCTTTACAAACACCCTGAAAACAGAAATGCAAAAACCATTTCTGTTTTGTTCGGTTTCAATATCTTTAAGAAAGGAGAATAAGATAAATAATATTAAAGCTCTTTTTAAAATAAAAAAGATTTATTTATTTGCCAAGCATAGTTGCAGAGAGAAGAGGAGAGACAAAGAGATCTTCCATCTGTTGGTTCTCTCCTCAAATGGTACAATGGCCAGAACTGGGCCATCCCGAAGCCAGGAAACTGGAACCCCACCTGTGTCCCATGTGGATGGCAAGGGCCTAAGCACTAGGGCCATGTTCTGCTGTCTTCCCAGGCATGTTAGCAGGGAGCTGGATCAGAAGCAGAATAGCCAGGATTCCAACCACTGCACATGTAGGATGTCCAAGTTGCATGTGGAGGCCCAATCTGCTGTCATACAATGCCAGCCCATTAAGCTCCTTGTAATAACTTGCTCAGGGCCATTCATTCAATTAAAATTAAGTTATACTGATTTACGATTATTGAAGTCCTACTATATGGCAAGCACTGCTAAGTAAGTAAATGGAAGCACCAAACACGTCCTCAGTGACTTCCAATAATAGATCTTTCAAGTATACAATTGTTTTTCTCAACCTTTTCCCCCTGAGTGGGAGTGAGGGGGAAAATATATCTCAACTTGGCTACTTTTACCAACTTATTTTGAATGATACTATCCTAAAACCTCATAGAATCTCACATTATTCTCTGCGGTGAGACTCTATCTTATCCTCCTAGATCTAAAGTCTGAAAAGGACTAAGGCTTAAGAATTAGATTACATATGGCTCTTCTATTTTTGCACAAAATCCCAACTCTTAAGAAATTTGCATTTCTATAGAAATTGATTCTCAAACATTTCCTTCACCCCTTTTTGTAGAGTCAAGGGATTTTAATTTCAAATGAAAACTTAAGAAATTCCATATATATAAAAAAGACTAAACTCAAGCCTCCCAGGCTGAGAAACAGAAAGGAGATGGGGAGGGGTGAGCGGTGAAGGTAACAAGTGTCCCACTCTGTCACCCCTCCCTGTGCATTAGCCCCAGGCTTTAGAGAATTCTCTGAGAACAGTGATTCATTGCTAGGCACTATTGATTAGAATTAGGTCTCCTGAGCAATTTTCTAACCCAGAATTATTTTTAGATTATGTCAAATGCATTACTGACCTCAAACATTTAGTTCATTGCAGCAGTGAAGCCAATTCACTGGCAAGAGAAGCAATTTGTTTCTAGAATAAGTTGCATAAAAATGAAGAGAAACAAACAAATTGTATCATCTACAACTATCTTAAGGAACTTTCATATAGATGTGGCAGATCATGTTTAAGGCAAACACTGTGAATTAAATTTTCCAAATACTCTGGTTAACTCTTACGAATGATCATAAGCCAAAATGAATAATCATCTTTTCATCTAAACTTGCTTCTCTGTATTAACTGGATATGTCAATATCCATGCCCTGGTTTCAAATGCAAAGTTAACATTGTCAGGAAGTTGATGATAGCAATCAAAATAATAACTCTTAATTGGGAAGTTAACCTGCAAACTTGAATATTCATAAATAGCTTATAAGATAAACCTTGGGTAAGACCAAAGGTCAGAATTTAGTCTACAGTTATTCAGTTATGAAGAGACTTCAAAAAGCTCATGGCAAAATAAAATTAAAAGTTTATTTTGGTAAAAAACTGTTGAAATTCACACATACGTGTTTTTCATGAACATTTTGAAGAGTCCTTATTCACATGGATTTCAAAAATTTTGGTACCAAAACAAACTGATCTTTCTTCCCCATAAATGTAAAAGAAAAAAACATTAGTTGATAGGCAGGAACCAGGAACTCAACCCAGGCCTCCCACAGCAGTGGCAGGAACCCAATTAGTTGAGCCATCACTGCTGCCTCACGGTATCTGCACTAGCAAGCAATTAGAGTAAGGAGCCACATCTGGGAACTGAACTCAGGGACCCTGACGTGAGGCTTGGGCATCTTAATCACTAGGATAAATGCCACCCCTAAACTTCTCTTTTAATTCTGTTTTCCACAAACTTTTTGAAGTTCCTTCATATTACTTACATGAGACAATCTTCATAAAGTTCCATAAAGGTTTTCAAAGGATCTACTTAAATTTATTAAAAAAAAAAAAAAAGAAAGAAAAAGCACACACATAGTACTTCATAATACTTACTTGTGTTGACTGTATTACTGTAAGGTCATTAATGTAGCAAAACCCTGCCCCCATGGCAGAACGAAGTCCTGCAGTCCCAAAAGTCATCCGGTAACAAAGACGATCTCGCAGTTCCTTGTTCATCCCATTCCGCAACAGATTTTCGATCTGCTCTTTTGTTTTGGGATTCTATTAAAAAAAGAAAAATTAAGTATTAAAATTTAGAAGGGTGAATATGCATACATCACAAGGTTCTACATTCACCATAAATTCTATGGTGTTATTTATTAATAAAAATACCTGACATTTACTAAGTCCCCCAAAAGGGTCGGGCCCTATTGAGGGTGACTCTCTGTCCAATTGTTAAGGGATTAGTAATTTATCCAAGATTGTACTTTATAACAATTTGATAAATTAAAGGACTATGAATATAAAACAAACCTCTTAATCAAAAAATTACAACGAAGCTAGTGAATAAATGCCAGTGAAACGTGCTTACCATCTACTTAACCTTTACAATTCAAATCGATTAAGATCAGTCTTACTACACGTTAAAGTTACAAAAAAAAAAAACATTCAATTTATTTACAACACAAGTTGAGACATAATAAAGCGTCACTGTCAAGTGTGAGCTTAGTTAAAAATGAGAATAAAATTCAGTGGGGGGGGGGGGGTGCTGGCACTGTGGCGTAGCAGGTAAAGCCGCCGCCTGCAGTGCCGGCATCCATATGGGCACCAGTTCTAGTCCTGGCTGCTCCACTTCCGATCCAGCTCTCTGCTATGGCCTGGGAAAGCAGTAGAAGATGGCCCAAGTCCTCAGGCCCTTACACCACGTGGGAGATTGAATAAATCTTAAATAAATCTTTTTTTAAAATTCAATCCAAACATGGCTTTGTGAGGTACATTTTGGGGTTCTACTCATTAGCATGTACTATAACTTCTTAGAAATTTCAAGGCTATCTATGACTTAAAACAGGGCTTCACAAAAGAGTAGCAGGTTTCAAATAGAAATGCCACTATACAAGAATAAAGTTTAAGTGGAATTTCCCAGTATTTTCTTTTTAGGAGAATCAAGTATTAAGAAAACAATGAGCCGGCGCCGTGGCTCAATAGGCTAATCCTCCACCTTGCGGCGCCGGCACACCGGGTTCTAGTCCCGGTCGGGGCGCCGGATTCTGTCCCGGTTGCCCCTCTTCCAGGCCAGCTCTCTGCTATGGCCAGGGAGTGCAGTGGAGGATGGCCCAGGTGCTTGGGCCCTGCACCCCATGGGAGACCAGGAAAAGCACCTGGATCCTGGCTCCTGCCATCGGATCAGCGCGGTGCGCCGGCTGCAGCGGCGGCCATTGGAGGGTGAACCAACGGCAAAGGAAGACCTTTCTCTCTCTGTCTCTCTCTCTCTCACTGTCCACTCTGCCTGTCAAAAATTAAAAAAAAAAAAAAAAAAAGAAAACAATGTGACTTGGGCCCTGCACCCGCATGGGAGACTAGGAAGAAGCACCTGGCTCCTGGCTTTGGATCGGCGCAGCGCACTGGCTGTGGCAGCCATTTGGGGGGTGAACCTACGGAAAAAGGAAGACCTTTCTCTCTAACTCTGCCTGTCAAAAAAAAAAAAAAAAAAAAAAGGAAAGAAAGAAACCAATGCGAAACACATTTCTCTCTTCAAGGTCAGTATAGATTTGGTTTGTACTGACTGACTATTTATATCTTCTATCTCTACAGTCTATACTATGATAATGAATTCAAAATGGTAAACCAAAGTGCTTCAAATATGCTAAATAGTATATCCATATTTTCAAAGACATAAAACATATTAATATATTTTTTAAACAAAACAGCTTTCTTGAGTAGTGGAAATGAAAGAAACCAGAAGACTCAAACTAATGAGAAGGCATGGAAATTTTGATTCTTTGAAATTTCAACCTGCTTAAAATTGATGGATGCTAACATATACATAACTTATACTGAAGGAGTTTATGTTTTATAAGTGGCACACACTAATAGATACACGGCCTACGTAAAAATACAAATAGCTACCAAGAAAAAAGTCTTAAAAACAACCATCTGGCTGCTGTATTATTCCAATGTCCAAGAAACAACCAGATTAGAGAAAGTAGAGACCAGGAAAGGATTAACATTTAAAAACAGGCATAAAAATGACAGAATTGAATATATTTTTCTTCCATATGTGAAAGATACATGGTACTGTCATATGCTGTTAGCAAGATTCTAAATTAGGATGGTTTTTTAAAGAGTGATTTTGCAGCAAGTATCAAATTTTAAATTGGACATGTCTTTTGGCCCATAGGCTTGCTGTCCACAGCAATACCTTCACATGAACAGAAAGGTTTATTCATACCAGAATGTTCACTGCAATATCCTTACTGAGAGTTTTATTATTACTACTGCACAGGCAAAGAAGCTAAGATTTACAAAGGGAGCCCAGCATCACTGAGCTAGTATGGCAGATTTAGACAGGATTTGAACACAGGTTGGTCTGACTATACCTGCACCATTTCACTACAAATAAGAGAAATTGTGTCAGTGGGCTAAAATGCTTCTAATAATAATCTAACTCTAGCTACAAAGCAAAACAATTTTCCTTTTTATTAGTTATATAAATAAATGAGTCAAATATATGCCATGCAGATACCGAGTATACTACTTAATGTTCAACTACACAGCTGCTAGAGTAGGACCTATAAATTCCCTAATACAAACACCACAACCAGAATTGGCTGAATTCCAGGCTCATTAAAAGCTTGTAAGGTAGAAAAAATGAGGAGAGAGACTCACAATGTGTTAGACAGATCAAGTAAATGTGTATGGGAAAAAGAGCTGAATGATTATAAGCCTGTGAAATTTACCTTCAACTCAGACTTTTCCACTAGTTAATACTGAGACATTTAATCAGATGTTAATGTTAAAAACTTTTAAAAGTATATCTTAATAACTCTTCTATGGAGCCATGATTATTGCATATTTTCAGATGATAAAATTACATTTGTATTTTGTTGCTAAAATCTTTAAATCATTATGATTTTTGGGGGCTGGCGCTGTGGCATGGTAGGTTAAGCCTCTGCCTGCGGCACTGGCATCTCATAAGCACGCCGAAGCCAGGAGCTAGGAACTCCATCCTGGACTCCAACGTGTGTGGCAGGGGCCCAAGAACTTGGGCCATCTTCTGTTGCCTTCCCAGACCCATTGGCAGGAAACTAGATCAGAAGCAAAGTAGCTGGAACTTGAATAGGCACTCCAATACAAGATTCTGGCATTGCAAACAGTGGCCCATTCTGCTACGCCAGAATACCAGCCCCTATCTTAGAATCCTAATAATTATGTAAAATTTTGGAGATACTAAAAAGTCCAAAGATATTTTAATGACTACTTCATTTTCTATTCTTTATCAGGAATAAAACTAATTGTTTAGTTTGAAATCAGTATGCTAAATAAAAGAATTAAAGCCATGAATTATTTTCAAATTTTACCTGCATACCAAAAATTTTTCTTTAGGTTCTAATCCTATGGATTCCTGTAACTTTACATGCCAAAATGAAGAAAACAAAGTGTCTTCTTACATGATACTCCTGGAATTTTATTTTTCCCATATTGGAGAACCATAAGGCACAAATCAAAGAATACATTAAGAAATTGATTCAAAAAGCATTTTATAGAAGTGCTTCTTTTAACAAACAACTTTTAAAATGTTCATAGCAAGAAAACTGCACATTAGACCAAAATCTGCCTGCCATCAAGTGAAAATATTAGCATTCACTTATTAAGGATCAGTTTAGATTGACCCAAGCTCTTCTGAACCTATTCTGTTCATAATCAGTAAATACATCATTTATGTATATAGGGGTTTATGAAAATATGTAAAATTTGTAACCAGGTTTCCCAATGAGGAAACCTGTAAATGATTTACTTGTAAATCTTTTCTACTTGTTTTTTAAACCTTATATTTTTATAAGTCTTATACAATTTGTATCTATTCCATTATTTTAGTATTAAACCAAATAGCTTAAAAACAATCTAAAACATGCATTTTATTGCTCAGAATATTAGAACAGATCTAAAAGAACATAATATATGAGTACATTAACAATTCCCAATCCAAATCCTGTTATACATCTAAAGGAAAACAATATTCAAAATTGACTTTAGTAACTAAGATATATCTAAAATTGCAAAACTATGAATGACATTTTTAAATGTTACTGATAGAGACTTGAGTCAAACGATAAACACCAGTTTTATGTAGCTACAGAGAACAAAATTCTCAAGTTTATTTCTAAACAGAAGTTAAAATAGGAAACTGCAATCTGAAAACCTAAGGGAGAACACAGATGGCATTTACCTCTGGGGGTCAGCCAGCTTCAAGATGCAAGGCCAGCGGCTAGAGCAGGACAGTGTTTCCAAAGCAGAAACTTCCTTATTAAGTACAAATTAAATTTGTGCTAAAACAGTAATTTTTTCTTTACTTAAAGGATATTTATGTAATTTTAAATGTAGAAATTGGCATAAAGTTGGGCAGATTAAAAAAAAGTCTATACTTAGCATATAAAGGAAGATTTTCTTGAATTGCTTAATGAATCAAAAGTCATATCCAAAAATGAAGATGCTAACTATGCCAAAAATAGAAAATAAGCTTTGATATATCACATATTGTTATTATTTAAGTACAATACTAGATATGCCAAGACTAGTACAAAAGATAAAGCTAAAAACATTATTTTATCTCAAAACTTAAGCCTAGTATTTTAAAAATATATTTTTTTTAAGATTTTATTTATTTATTTATTTGAGAGGTGGAGTTACAGACAGTGAGAGGAAGAGACAGAGAGAAAGGTCCTTCCTCTGCTGGTTCACTCCCCAAATGGCCACAATGGCCGGAGCTGCGCTGATCCAAAGCCAGGCTCTCCCGGGTCTCCCACATAGGTGCAAGGGCCCAAGGATCTGGGCTATCCTCCACTGCTACCCCAGGCCATAGCAGAGCTGGATTGGAAGAGGAGCAGCTAGGACTCAAACCAGCGCCCACATGGGATGTCGGCAGCACAGGCAGAGTATTAACCTATTGCTCCATGGCACCAGCCCCCAAAAAACCTTTTTCTAACAACAATACACTAAGTTGAACTTAACTGTTCAACATACTTTGACAAATCAATCATTTATCCAATAAAATCTATTTGTTTTCAAAAATTTTTAATAATCAAAAGCAATTGTCAAAATAGCTTCTATAAATATAGACCAAATCCAATCAACAGCAACATGAAAAGCAATATGAAAGCTGGTGCATTGGATCAAAAGTGGAAGTCACATATTGAGAACGGCACAACCACTCCACCAGCCCTGGATTGCCACTGTCCTTTAAATGTTATGAGAGAAATTATCTTTCCTCCGCTGTAAGTCATTTCATAGCACGCTCTTTTCTTTAGGACTTTAGATTGTTCCCTAATATGTGTGCCTCATGTGAAATAAGACCAAATCTGACAACCCTAATGTTTTTACTATACACTGGATTCTATCATCTATCAGTCTCTCCTGCCTGTCTCAAGCATTATTTTTTTTAAAGATCTATTTATTTGAAAGGCAGAGTTACAGAGAGGCAGAGGCAGAGAGAGAGAGAGGTCTTCCATCTGCTGGTTCACTCCCTAAATGGCTACAATAGCCACAGATGCGCCTATCTGAAGCCAGGAGCTTCCTCCAGATCTCCCACACGGGTGCAGGGGCCCAAGGACTTGGGCCATCTTCTACTGCTTTCCCAGGCCACAGCAGAGAGCTGGATTAGAAGTGGAGCAGCCGGGACTTGAACCGGTGCCCATATGGGATGCAGACACTGCAGGAAGCAGATTTACCCTCTATGCCACAGCATCGCCCCCCTGCCAAGCATTATTCTTGCCATTCATACACTTAAAAAAAATTCACCAAAGCCCTTATTTTGCAAATGTTTTGAGGGAGACCACTATATATTCTTAGTATGCTATATTATTCTTAAGTGTCACTCAAAAATAAGCATTAGAAATATAATATTCATTTTCCATGAACATTTATTTATTATTTATTTTTGACAGGCAGAGTGGACAGTGAGAGAGAGAGACAGAGAGAGAGGTCTTCCATCCGATGGTTCACTCCCCAGATGGCTGCAACGGCCGGACTGCGCCGATCTGAAGCCAGGAGCCAGGAGCCTCTTCCCGGTCTCCCACTTGGGTGCAGGGGCCCAAGGACTCGGGCCATCCTCTACTGCTATCCCGGGCCATAGCAGAGAACTGGACAGGAAGTGGAGCAGCCAAGTCTTGAACTGGCGCCCATATGGTGCTTCAGGCCAGGGCATTAACCCACTGTGCCACAGCGCCGTCCCCAGCACTGAAATAATTTTAAGAGATTTTTTTTAAAAAGATTTATTTATTTATTTATTTGAAAGGCAGAGTTACGCAGAGGCAGAGAGAGAGAGAGAGAGAGAGAGAGAGAGAGAGGGAGGGAGGGAGGTAGAGGTAGATCTTCCATCCGCTGGTTCACTCCGTAGATGGTTGCAATGGTGGGAGCTATGCCAATCTGAAGCCAGGAGCCAAGAGTTTCTCCCAGGTCTCCCACGAGGGTGCGGGGGCCCAAGGACTTGGGCCATCTTGTACTGCTTTCCCAGGGCATTGCAGAAAGCTGGATCAGAAGTAGAGCAGCCAGGACCTGAACCGGCGCCCACTTGGGATGCTTGCACTGCAGGTGGAGGCTTTACCTGCTATGCCACAGCACCAGCCCTGATATTTTTTTTTTCCATAGGAATTGTTTAGAAGAGGATCCAAGATGGCTGAACAGAGAGGCCCCCATACTTAAGCTCTACATTGAGAAGAACCGTAACAAAGGAGGGACCATGTTTCCTGGAGACTGAGGGAAACTTCAGCAAAGTGAGGAGAACTCTAAATAAGAGAGGCTCCGAAAGCTGACAGAAAGGACCAAAGCACACAGCAACTCCTACACAGGCTCTCCAGTGAAGGACACCATCTTGCCAGGAAGAGGTAAGCAGACCCCCCCCAACCCGCCCAAACATACCTCCCATCACAGACCAGCAGCCCTAACTAGAGGAGACTCCCACGGTTCTCACTGGCTTTAAATTCAGTATAGGAAGCCAACTGGGGTTTGAGCAACTACTTTGTTCCAAAAAAAAAAAAAAACAAAACAAAAAAAAAAAAAACAAACCAACAACAACAACTCACATTCCTCCCCTCTGCCCCCAAAATCCTGGACCTGAGCTGCTGTGGTCTTGGGAGACAGCAAGCAGCCCTGTTGTTTCCAGAAGCCCCCAGAGCCACAGCCAGGGTACTTCACAGGATAGACAGCAGGCCCCTCCACATCCCACAATTGTGGGACTGCTGGGCTTAAGCCGTGGAGCCATGCTCACTCTGCCTGATACAGGGAAACTCTCCTCTGCTTTTTTGGGGCTCAGCAAAAGCTGCAGCCAATACACAAGCCTGGAGGACCAGAGCTGAGATAGGCCTCTTCTGCATCTCTTTGCATAGGGTGCTTGGTGGCCAAGGCAGAAGCCCCAAGGTCATCCTTACATGCCCCATGGTAACTGTAGGCAGTTCCTTCTGTGTCCTGTAGCTCTGGGACCGTAAATCATACCACCAGCGGGACCTAGAGGACTCTATTCCTCTGCTTTAGGCTGGTGGCTGCCAGTCCACAAGCCCCAGCATAACTGGCACTTGACCTATGAGATCTAGGTAAGGATCGTGGCATCCTGTAGTTCTGGGATCATGACTGTTCAGTAAGTCCTAGGGACACCTGTGCTCCCGCTGTGGGTATAAGGAGTGCCTTATCTGCCTTCGTCTGCTCCAAGGCTGTCCCTGCTAGTGCACAATTCCCTGCATAACCTGTGAATAACCTGTGAGATGTAAGGTGGCCTTTGAGTCGTGCAGCTCTGAGTCTGGGATTGTTGGAGCTGCGTTCCAGAGTCACCTGAGTTCTTCCCATGGAAGCTGAGGAGGACTTTGTCTGCATTCCACTACCTCAGACTCATGTCTGCCAGGGCACAATCCCAAGCATAACCTATGCATGAAACGCGAGACCTGAGAAGTTTCCACTGCGCCCTGCAGCTCTGGGACTGTAAATACTGACTCCCAGGAACGCTTGTATTGTCCTGTGAGGCGTGGGGAAGGCTCCATCTCCATTCCATTGCTGCAGGACCACAGTTGCTAGTGCACAATCAGCATAACCCATGTTTCTCTTATGGGGCCAAGAGAAGGTTCCCTTCCTGCCCTGCATCTCTGGGACTGATTATCAGTCCTGCATTCCTCAGAGACACTGGAACTACCTTGCAGCACCTAGGGAAGACTACCTGCATTCCGTGCACCTTCTCCAGCACAGCATGGATTTGCTCCACGGTACCAGGGCAAGGTCCCCCTCAAATCCCTCCATGCTAGGACAAAAGCTTTTGGTGTTAAAAGCCCAAGCATCACCCACACCCACCCAGGACGACCCAGGAAGATCCCATCCACATCACATAGTTCCAGGGTCAGAACTATTGGTGCCACAAACCCCAGCATCTCTCAGGCTTGCCTGGTGGGACAAGGGGCAGCCCTCCTCTGCATCCCACAGAACTGAAAATGTGGCTAGAGTCACCTAGAGTCATCACAAACTCCACTGTGATTTACACCCAACTCTCTGGGGCCTGAAGAAACCCCTTTGGAATCTCACATCCACTTCAAAATCTCATTACTGCCTCCAAAAACTGCGGCAGACTAGACGATTGTGGCGTAGACACTGCTAACACTGAAGACAGCTCAAGAAATCACTCAGGGGTTCTACTTCCGGGCTCACCTAGAACCAAAGCCAAAGCAACTACTCATCTGACAGCCCACATTCAACCTAAAACAAAAAGAAGGCTTCCAATGAAAGCCACTCCATAAAGAAGAAGGAACTGCTACAAATACAGACGTCAGCACAGGGACACAGGAAACATGAAGAAGCAAGGAACCATGACATCTTCAAAAGAATACAACAGTTCTCCAGAAATAGATCATGATTTTCAGGAATACATTAAAGGTCTGAGAAAGAATTCAAAATAATGATCCTAAGGAAATTCAATGAGATGTAAGGGAATACGGAGAGACAATCAAAGAAATGAGAAAAACAATGCATGATATGAATGAGAAATTCAAGATATAAAAATCATTAAATCACTAAAAACAATTAGAAATTTTGGAACTGAAAACTTCAGTGAAATAAAAAAATATAACTGAGAGCTGCAATAATAGACTAGATCAAGAAGAAAGGATTTCTGATCTTGAGGACAGACTTTGAAATAACTCAGACAAAAACAGAGAAATGTAGCACTATGGGTAATGCCACTGCCTATGATACAGGTATATCATATGGGTGCCAGTTCATGTCCCAACTGCTCCACTTTCAATCCAGCCACCTGCTGACCACCTGGGAAAAGTAGGAAGATGGTCCAAATACTTGGGCCCCTGCCACCCATGTGGGAGACCCAAATGGAGCTCCTGATTTTGGCCTGGCCCAGTCCCAGCTGTTGTGGCCACTTGGAGGGTGAAGCAGTGAACGGGAGATTTCTTGCTCTCTCTGACTCTCTCCCTCTGTCACTCTGCTTTTCAAATAAGTAAATTTTTATGTACTCTTCTCTGAAGGGAGGAGAGAACTTCCACTTCGCTTACGGCCCTGTCTAAATACTGACAGTTTGTGGACTCAAAAGGCTTCCATATGCTCGGCAGCTCAGTCAAGAGCCTCAGTGATCACTGACGTCATAAATAAGAGTGTCAATTATTAAATCAACAGCAGGAGTCACTGTGCACTTAGTCCCCATGTAGGCTCTCTGTCCTTAATGAGTTGTACTATGAGAAGTAACTATAAAACTTGCTTTCAAACAGTACTTTATACTTTGTGTGTCTGTGTGGGTTCAAACTGTTGAAATCTTTACTTAGTATAGAGTTGGTCTTCTGTCTATAAAGTTAATTAAAAACGAATCTTAATGACAAATGGGATGAGAGAGGGAGTAGGAGGTAGGACGGGAGTTGGGGTGGGAGGGTGGTATGGTGAGAAGAACCACTATATTCTTTTTTCTTTTTTCTTTTTCTTTTTCTTTTTGACAGGCAGAGTGGACAGTGAGAGAGAGAGATAGAGAGAAAGGTCCTCCTTTGCCGTTGGTTCACCCTCCAATGGCCGCCGCGGCCGGCGCGCTGCAGCCGGCGCACCGCGCTGATCCAATGGCAGGAGCCAGGTACTTATCCTGGTCTCCCATGGGGTGCAGGGCCCAAGCACTTGGGCCATCCTTAAAGCTGTACCTATGAAATCTGTATCATTTGTGTCACAGCTGTTCCACTACTGATCCAGCTCCCTGCTATGGCCTGGGAAAAGCAGTAGAAGATGACCCAAGTGTTAGGGCCCCTGCCACCCACATAGGAGACCTAGATGAAGCTCCTGGCCTTGGCCTGGCCCAGCCCTGGATGTTGTGGCCATCTGGGGAGTGAACCACTGGATGGAAGACCTTTCTCCCTCTGTTTCTCTCTTTCTCTGTAATTCTGCCTTTCAAATACATATGTAAGTCTTTTTTTTTTTTTTAAATATATACATAAATATACATAGACTGAAAATAAAGGGTTAGAAAAAGATAAACCATACAAATGGAAACCAAAGATGAGCTGGAATAGCTAATTCATATCTGATAAAACATACTTTTAAATTTAAAAAATGTAAAAAGAGGCAAAGAAGGACATTATATATTGATAAAAGGATTGATTCAGAAATAAGATACACAAATCATAAATATTTCTGCACCCAAAACAAGAATACCCAAATATATAAAGCAAATACTAGCAAGGGACTCCAATACAATAATAGTGGGGGACTTTAACACCCCACTGTCCTCAGTGGAAAGATTGTCCAGACAGAAAAAGCAACACAGATTGGTTAGCCTTGAACCATACCACAGAGCAAATGAACTTAATAGACATTTATAGAACATTTCATCCAAAAGATATAATTACAAATTCTTCATTAGCACATGGAATATTTTCTAGCATAGACCACATATTAGGGCACAGATCAAGTCTCAGTAAATTTTTAAAAATTAAAATCATAACATGCATCTTCTCAGACCATAAAGAATAAAGCTAGAAATCAACAAGAATTACAGAAAACTTACAAATACATGGAAATTGAATAACATGCTCCTGAATGATCAATAGATAAAAAGAAATACAAAACATCTCTTGAAACAAATGAAAACACAACATATTAAAATCTGTGGGATACAGCACATGTGGAATTAAGAGGGAAGTTTATGATAATAGGGGCATACATTTAAAAATAAATTTCAAATAAATAGCCTAATGATGCATATGAAGGATGTAGAATGGCAAGAACAAACCACACCCAACATTAACAGGAGGCAAGAAATGAGGCTCAGAGAAAAATCTAAAAATAAATAAACCAAAAATCCCACAAAAAATTCACAAAATGAAAAAAGGTTTTTTTTTTAAAGATAAGCAAGCTAGAACCTCAGCAAAACTAACATAGGTAAAGAGAAAAAAATTGAAATAAATAAAATTAGAGACGAAAAAGCAGACATTTCAACTGATACCACAGAAATACAAAGGATGATAAGAAACTACCATGAACAACTACATGTAAACAAACTGGAAAACCTCAGAGATGGGTAAATTCCTGGACACATATAACCTACCATCATTAAATCAAGAAGAAATAGGAAACCTAAACAGACCAATACCAAGTAGTGCTATTGAAGCATAATTAAGATCTCCCATCAAAGAAGTCCAGTACCAGATGGCTTTACAAACGAATTCTACAAAACATCTAAAGAGGAACCAACTCTAAAACTTATCAAACTATTCCAAAATATTGGAAAGGATACAAATCTGCAAAACTCTTTATGAGGCCAGCAATGCTGATACCTAAACCAAACAAAAACACCAAAAGAAAACTACAGACCAGTATCCTTGATGAACATAGATTCAAACACTCTCAACAAAATATGAAAGCATCTGGTACCATGTCTGGCACACGATGACTCAACAAACTCTAGTATTCCTTCCCTTATTCTTACCTACCGCAGTACTACAGCACACACGAAATATACTTAAGTTAAAAAAGCAATCACCCACACGGGAGACCAGGAGAAGCACCTGGCTCCTGGCTTCGGATCAGCGCGGTGCACCGGCCCCAGCGGCCACTGCGGGGTAAATCAACGGAGAAGGAAGACCTTTCTCTCTCTCACTGTCCACTCTGCCTATCCCCAAAAATAAAAAATAAAAATAAAAAAGCAATCTCTTTAAGCTTCCTGCATATCTCCTGCTCTGTTTAATTTTGTACTCTATTTCCCTTTAAATTTCCTGCCTCCCTATCTGTTATCTATTCTTATCCTACATTAACCACCAGCTCAAAATCTGTAAGAACTGGGGCCAGTGTTCTGGCAGAGTAAAGCCACAGCCTTCAATGCCAGCATCCCATATGGGCTCTAGTTCAAGTCTCACCTGCTCCACTTCTGATCCAGCTCCCTGCTAATGGCCTGGGAAAAGCAGTGGAAGATGGTCCAAGTGTATGGGCCCCTGCCACTCATGTGGGAGACCTGAATGAAGCTCCTGGCTCCTGGCTTTGGTCTGGCCATTGTAGCCACCTGGGGAGTTAACCAGAGGATAGAAGATCCCTCCCCCTCTCTCCCTCCCTCCCCCCTTCCTCCCTCCCTCCTCCCCTCACTCCCTTTAACTTTCAAAATAAATAAGTTTAAAAAAAAAATTCTACAAGAACCTCTGACATAAAGTCTTCCTGAGTTTGAACTCCAAACATACTTAACAGCCTGTGTCACGGGTATGGTTGGAGTAATGGTTAAGATCTGCTTAGGTGGGCACCATTGTGCCACAGTGGGTTAAATCATCACTTCAGACACTGTCATCTCATATCAGGGCGCCAGTTGGAATCCCAGCTGCTCTGTTTCCAACCCGGCTTCCTGCTAATGCACCTGGGGAAGCAGCAATGATGCCTCAAGTGTTTGTGTAGCTGTCACCCACCTGGGAGACACAGATGGACTTCCTGGCTCCTGGCTTCAGCCTGGCCCAGCCTTGGTAGTACAAATTTGGACCATAGACCAGTGGATGGAAGATCTCTCTCTCTCTCTCTCACTCTAACATTCTTTCAAATAAATAAGAAAAAAAAAAAAAAGATGCTGCTTGGGGCACCTGCATCCCATCGGAGAGCATGGGTTTCAGTTCAGGCTCTACTTTTGATTCTAGCTTTCTGCTAATGTGCGCTGTGGGATACAACAAGTGATGGCACAAGTACTTGAGTTCCTGCCACTTACATGGAAGACCCAGACTGTGTTTCCAGTTCCTAGTTTTGGCCTAGCCAAAGGTATTTGGAGAAGAGAGCCAGTGGGTAGAAATTCTCTTTCTCTCTTTGCCTTTCAAGTAAATAAAACATATTTTTAACAGAGGGTAGGCATTTGGTACAGTCGTTAAGACACCACTTGAAACATCCTCATCCCATATTGAAGTGTCTGAGCTTGAGCCCAGACTCTGCCTCTAATTATAGCTTCCTGCTTCCACACTGTGAAGCGCAATAAACGGCTCAAATACTTGGGTTCCTGCCACCCACGTGAGAGAGACCCAGATTTTGTGTTCTGGACTCCTGGCTTTAGTCTGACTCACCCCTAGCTGTTGAGGGCATTTGGAAATGAATCAGTGGATGGAATATCTCTTTGTTGTTGTCTCTCTCTCTCTCAAATAAAATGAATAAAATCAAAAGTTAGTGTGAATCATTCAAATGTCTTTGTATTTAAATTTTTATTTTAGTTATGAATTACAAATTATATTAATATATTTTCCTTGTTTAAAAGTATAAAGCCGGGACCAGTGCTGTGGTGCAGCGGGTTAACTCCCTGGCCTGAGGTGCCAGCATCCCATGTGGGTGCTGGTTCGAGACCCGGCTGCTCCACTTCCAATCCGGCTCTCTGCTGTGGCCTGGGAGGGCAGTGGAAGGTGGCCCCAGTTCCTTGGGCCCCTGCACCCACGTGGGAGAAGAAGCTCCTAGCTTCCAATCGGCATGGCTCTGGCAGTTGCGGCCACTTGGAGAGTAAACCAACAGATGGAAGATTTTCTTTCTCTCTCTCTCTCTCTCTCTCTCTCTCTCTCTCTCTGCCTCTCCTCTGTGTAACTCTTTCAAATAAATACATCTTTTTAAAAAAATAAATAAAAGTATAAAGCCACAGACATCTGACTATTAGCCTCATTCCCAGGCCCCTCCCTTAGGTGAACCACTTACCGTTTGTAATACATCCTTCCAGACCTTCACCTACACATCTATATACTTTTTAAGTGCAGTTTTTCTTCATTTATCTTTTTTTTTATATACAGCATCAATTTACACGTGATGTTCTATAACTTGCTTATTTCACTTAGTATATCTGATACAGAGAGACAGATTCACATAATTCTGCTTACAAGAGATATTTAGTCAAACTGACAGAATCAAAGAACAGAGTGGTAGCTGCTGGAGCTATCAGGCACGACATTTCAGTTACACAGACAAGTAAGTTCTAGAGATCTGTTGTACAACCATGTACCGACAGCTAGCGACAGTGCACTGTGCACTTAAACATTTAAGGCTAAGTCTCATGGTAAATGTTCTTACTATAATAAAATAAAAATTTTACAGTCCACGTATAGACTTACATATGTGTGTATCTGTCCGTACCTTTAGGAGTCAGACTTGTGCTATTCTTTTCACTGCAGTGCACCATTTAATCATTTAATTTACCTACTCCCCTATTGCTGGGCACTTAGGGTTTTCTTTTTTCCTATTTTTTACTTATATAAGTAACAAAATATTTCAGAGAGAAAATGACATGAGAAAATTCCGAATCAGAACACTTAGTTACATTAAAGAGGTTTTTTCTTTAAAAAAAAAAAAAAAAAAGGTAGTTTCTGATTAGCTGAAAGCTAAAATGCCTTTGTACAGGACACAGTATTTCTCATTTACAATGCTACAGTCTGGTCACTCTTTCTGGCATTACACATGGCCATGTCCATATTTGTCTGGCAGGACACAGAGCTCGTTCCATCACTTGGTGTAGAAGATCCCAGGCAGGACTAGCAATGCTATGCTGCTCATTGTTTCCCTGTCTATTCTTCACCAGCACAGTTCATTTTCTCCATTAACTCCCAACACCAGAGGGCAGCAGCCTCGGCACTAATTAGCAGTAAGGCGGACAGCAATTCATTAGTGAAAAATACTCCTTTAGTAATAACTGCACTAATTTACTAATCAATCTTTTGGGGGGCGGAGGATATTTTTAAAAACCAGGGTAGACTGTAAATAAGGTGAAAATAAAGAAGTCATCCATGCTGTCTCTCCAAAAGCACAGATAAAAGAAATCTGATTTATATTATCTACAGAGAGACGATGAAAATGTGAGCTAATGGAATAAAACATTTACATTCTTTTGTTAGCTCACAGGTAAAATCTGGAAGAATCAGATGATGGCAAATTCCTGTTAGAGTCTCCACTTTCAGATTTTTAAAATTAAGATCAAAAGAAAAAATAATTTTAGGACGAAGATGTATGCAAATAGGATTTTTAATGGCCTTGGAACAAACTTATAGAAACTAAATCAAAATATTTTATGAAAGAAAAAAATAGGGCCAAGAAGGCCCCAAATCACAAGCAGAAGTAGCCAGTCAACCTATTTTGAAAACTGTAAGGCAGGCCGGCGCCGCGGCTCACTAGGCTAATCCTCCGCCTTGCGGCGCCGGCACAC
The DNA here is from genome assembly GCF_964237555.1 of Oryctolagus cuniculus. Classification (NCBI taxonomy): domain Eukaryota; kingdom Metazoa; phylum Chordata; class Mammalia; order Lagomorpha; family Leporidae; genus Oryctolagus; species Oryctolagus cuniculus. The sequence continues at coordinate 65,628,016 of NC_091432.1, forward strand.
CAGGTTCTAGTCCTGGTCGGGGCGCCGGATTCTGTCCCGGTTGCCCCTCTTCCAGGCCAGCTCTCTGCTGTGGCCCGGGAAGGCAGTGGAGGATGGCCCAAGTGCTTGGGCCCTGCACCCCATGGGAGACCAGGAGAAGCACCTGGCTCCTGGCTTCGATCAGCACAGTGCACCGGCTGCAGCGCGCCAGCCGTGGCGGCCATTGGAGGGTGACCAACGGCAAAGGAAGACCTTTCTCTCTTCCTCTCTCACTGTCCACTCTGCCTGTCAAAAAAAAACAAAAAAAAAAAAACAAAAACAAACAAACAAAAAAAAACCTGCAAGGTAGGAAAGGAAGCTCAGACATGGCTTAAGACACTCACATCTGTACCACGATGCCTAGCTCCAAGTGCCAGCTCTGTCCCCAGCCCTAGCCTCCTGCTAATGTGCATCCTGGGAGGCAGCAGGTGACAGCACAAATAGTTGGGTCTTTGTCACCCACATGAAAGGCCTGGATTGAGTTTCAGGTCCCTGGCTTTAGCCTGGCTCAGCCTTGGCCATTGTGGACATCTAGGGAGTAAACCAGTAGATAGGAGTGAGTTCTGTCAGTCTGTCTCCTTCTCTCCCCATTTGCCTCTCAAAAAAAAATTTTTTTTTCAAAATGGTAAATTTTGGGGGAAAAAGGCACAACAAGCCAGAACTTTAAATATGTTGATAACATCTACATTTTGTCCTACAATCAAAATTAAATCTTGTCTACAACATGGATGAACCAGGAGGACATTTTGCTGAGAGAAATAAGTCACAAAAAGACAAATATTGTATCATTCTACTGACATGAAGTGGTCAAATTCATAGAGACAGAAAGTAGGATGATGCCAGAGACTGGCAGAGGAAGAAATCCAGAGATGTTTAATGGACATAGAACTTCAGCTTAGCAAGATGGAAAAGTTCTGGAGATTCATGGCACAACGAGAATGCACTTAAAAACACCCATGATCCCCACATTTAAAAATGGGCAAAATGCTAACTTTTATATTAGGTGCTTTTTACTACAATTAAAAAAAAATTCTACCTTGTGTTTTAGTTTTTGGTTAATCCTCAAAGTAAAAAATAAAGTAAGTACTAGGTTAAGCTCATCTAAATATTGTTCACTGTAGACCCCAGTAGTGGGAAAATAAAATTTCCTTCTCTTTAGGCCTCCTTTGTTTCACCTGGGGGTGTTGAAATCAAATGGATTTTTTTCCTTAAGCTCCATCAACTAATTGTTCAAAATCATGCACATTTCCGTTTGCTTCATTTTTGGACTCACTCAGTTCCCTCCCTCTCTCGCTCCCTTGTTTATTCAGCTCTCTTACTTCTTTATTTCCCTTTCCCCTTCTGTCCATGGGTATATGCTTTTTTTTTAATGCTGTTACCAGAAATAACATACCATCATCACTAACAACTTCTAGCTTTTTATTATTAGTAACAAAGATCTTGAATTCTATTTCAAGATTTTCTAAGATTTATTTATTTAAAAAGTGACAGAAAGAGATCGACTATCTGCTGGTTCATGCCCCAAATTGATGCAATAGCAAAGCATGGGCCATGCTAAGGTTACCTTCCACTGTTTTCCCAGGCACATTAGCTAGAAGCTGGATCAGAAGCAGAGCAGTCCAGACTCAAACTGGACTGTAATGTGGGATGTCAGTGTAGCAAGTGGTGGCTTAAACAGCTATGCCACAGCACTGGCCCTTCAAGACATACTTCTTAAAGCCCAACTTGGACCTACTATATTGTTGTTACCAAGGATTTTTTTTTTAAAGATTTATTTTATTTATTTGAAAGGCAGCATTACAGAGGCAGATAGACACAGAGAGTGGTCTTCCATCTGCTGGCTCACTCCCTCATCAGCCAGAGCTAGGCCGATCTGAAGCCAGGAGCCAGGAGCTTCCTCTGGGTCTGCCACGCTGATGCAGGGGCCCAAGAACCTGGGCCATCCTCTACTGCTTTCCCAGTGCACTAGCAGAGAGCTGGATGGGAAGTGCAGCACCCTGGACTCAAACTGGCACCCATATGGGATGTTGGCACTGCAGACTGGGGCCTTAACCCACTAAGCCACAGCAGCGGCCTCACCAAGGAACTTTTTATATTGAATTCTTGGTATAGTTATGACCTGTCAACTTCCCTCATATTTCCCATTTCCTTGTGCTATTTCTCAACTTTTTTATATTTTCAATTGCATTTGGCAGAGGCAAGATACACTTTTTTGATATCCCAGAGCTCATTCTTGTTTTCTGTTCATAACATCTTTTTTCTTTAGGCATCTTTATTTGATGGAATAACTGCCTTTCTAAATTTAGTCTGAAATTAAATTTTTTTGTTCCAAATTTCTTTTTTTTTCTAAATATTTATTTATTTGAAAGGCAGAGTTACAGAGAGGCAGAGGCAGAGAGAGGGAGAGAGAGAGATCTTCCATCTGCTGGTTCACTCCCCAAATGGCTGCAACGGCTGGAGCTGGGCCGATCCGAAACCAGGAGCCAGGAGCTTCCTCCAGGTCTTCCACAAGGTGGGCCATCTTCTACAGATTTTCCAGGCCATAGCAGAGAGCTGGATTGGAAGTGGAGCAGCCGGGTCTCAAACCAGCGCCCATATGAGATGCCAGCACTACAGGTGGCGGCTTTACCCACTACGCCACAGCACCAGCCCCAAAATTGATCTTTTTCTGACTCCACTGCTTTATCTTATTCTTCATGTTGCCTATGTTCTTCATATAGCCTGATTCTTAATTATTGCTATCCATACATTTTTCTGGGAAGCTAGTATGGATTTTCTCTGGTTTTGTGTATATAGAAAAAAAATCCAAACAGTAAATTTTTTGGACACAGGAAGAATATTGTTGCCAAGGAAACCAAAGCAACTGTTGAGCAGCAAATCCACCTCTTTAAAAAAAAAAATCCATGGCAATTTATTCTGCAGAATAATATAACCTATTCCAGCTTTTCAAAAGCCAATAAAATGGCTTTAATGAGTTCTGGGAAACTTGGTTTATAGTGTCACTAATATTTATTAAAAGCTTGGTTTATAGGTCTTTTACAGCGTTGAGATGAGACGGAAAGTCAGACAAGCTAAGGTCTAGTCCCAGTTCACCATTTGAAAGCTGAACATCACCGAGCGAGTCATTTCCTTTTCTGAGCCTAAGTTTCTTTATTCACAGAATTGCTAGAAATGTAAAATAAAACTGAAAACACCTCACAAAGGCTGAAACACCACACAAATAAATTCAAGTAATAAGTGTTAACATGCTGCAAAATTAGTAAAATCATATGTACTCTGTATTCTTCATTGCCTAAGTATGAAATTAAGTGAAGTATTAGAAAAATGTGAACAAAATATTACAGAGACTAGTATAAAATTGGGTTAAAAGGTGGAGATCCAAGCTCTGGTTCAGGCTATTCAAGCAGATAATTTCTACAAAGTGAAATTGGACTAGACTATCTTTATCCAGGTGCTTCATGCCGCTTACGAAGCCAGCATTGCATATTGGAGAGCCAGTTCAAGTTCTGGCTGCTCCACTTCTGATCCAGCTCGTTGGCAATGCCTCTGGGAAAGCAGTGGAAGACGGCTCAGGTACCTGGGCTCCTGCTACCCACCTTGGAGACCTGGATAGATTTTCTGGCTCCTGGCTGTTGTGGTCATTTAGGACATGAACCAGTGGGTGGAAGATCTCTGTCTTTTAACTATACAGATGTTTGAAAATCTTTGGCTTAAACTGAAGTCTTTTATTCCCACTATCAGCTTTTCACTTTGCATTCCACTTTCTCAACTCAGACCTACATTCTGAGACCAAAGTACTCTACATGCTATTTCTTAACATGCAGTGGCCAATACTTGCCTCTACATTGTTGTCAAAACATAGGAAGTTCAACACTGTTGCTGCTTCAGCTGGCTCAGCGGCTAGGCCCTTTGTTCCAGCCCCACTCTTCATTTACCCACCCAAACTTTGTCAGTGTTTAATATCCTGGGTATAATGTTTTGTTTCAAACAGTTAAAATTGAGTGGCTCAGAAATACAGCATAGTTGTCATGTTAACTTTGACATAACACATGAATGCACTGAAAGAAGAACTAGGAAGGAAGTGAGAGCCTTAGCCCTAGAGCACAAAAGGCGGGGCACTGCCGTCTGTACAGTGCCCGGAGCAGGGACTCCCTGATCCATGGACTTGCTGGGTCCCAGCGAAGGACTGCTACCTCTTCCACAGAAAGCCACCCATGGGAACTACGTGGGGTACCCCAGGCTGCCCCGATACGTCAGTCCTCTGTCCTGTTGCCTTCTTTTCAACATTTAGAAACGTCCCTATTTATTCAAGGTTACTAGAGACAGACGAAAGCCTCTCTGTGACCTGGTCATCCCGTATCTTTCCCCAAATTTCTCTGTCAGTACCCTAAGCTATATCAGAATCAAATGTTCTCTAAAGTTTTTATCTCTCTGCCTGTCACAGTGCTCCTCTCCTCCTTACCAGGCCTAAATTTGACGAATTCTAGAAGATCAGAACAAATAACACTTTTTATGAAGAATTCTCAAAGTTTTCCAACCCATCAAAGCTAAAGTAATTTTGGTAATGACAGCGTCTAGTAAACTGTTCTAAGATCAACTTATAACTCATTACATGCATCCATCAGAGTAGGAAATGGCAGTTGTTCGGTGGGTTCCTTTTTTAACTAATACCTATTAACTGATTAATAGGTATTAATCAGTTGGTAAACTCAGTTTCTCTGTTTTAAGGCTACATGGCCTCTCAACAGGATTTCTGCACTCTAAATTTTAGTATCCATTTGTAAAAGGAGACACACCTTTGTTTCCCAATTAAAAGTATTTTCTCCCATTAAGAAAAGAATCAAGATAATAGTATTATTTTATTAATAAAATGTTTAAAAATTATTTTATTAATAAAATTTTCTTTTTCTAAATGCACACATAATTTGCTTCCTGCATTATATTTGAGTTTTTAACTTCTCTTCTATGTTCCATATCTATTTCCTCTTTCTTTCTCCCACAGGTTTTCAGCCAGTCTCTTGTACATAGAGAGCACTTTAAACATAAATCAAGAATTCAAGAATTTCTCTTGGGGTCAGCGCTGTAGCATAGTGGGTAAAGCCACTGCCTGTGGCACTGGCATCCCATGTGGGCACCAGTTTGATTCCAGGCTGCTCCACTTCTGATCCAGCTGTCTGCTAATCTGCCTGGGAAATCAGCAGATGATAGCCCAGGTCTTTGGGCCTCTGCACCCACACAGGAGACTCAGGTGAAGCTCCTGGCTTCAGTTTGACCCAGCCCTGGCCATTGCGGCCACCTGGGGACTGGGCCAGCGGATGGAGGATCTCTGTCTCTCCCTCTTTCTGTAATTCTGCCTTTCAAATAAAAAAAAAAGAATTTCTCTTCCACTTTCAATGACAGCTCTCATTCTTTTTATTTGTATCCTATCTTCTCATAAAGTCTTCCGTGACCATCCCCACCCACAGGTCACTCTTGAGCTCCTATAAGAACTGACTTCCTAAAAACCGTTTAACTGCCATGAAAACAATTCTATTGCTATCTTTGTATGAGGTGCATTTTATAGTTTAAAAAATAGATTATCCCAACCTCAGCATAGCACAATTAATAAATATTAACTCAAGGGTGGGCATTTAATGTTGTGGTTGAGACATAGCTTGGGACACCCTCATCCCATTACTGGAGTGCTTGGGTTCAAGTCACTGCTCTGCTTCTAATTCCAGCTTCCTGCTAATGTGCACCCTGGGAGGCAGCAGGTGCTGGCTCAAGTTCTTGGGTCCCTGGACCCACATCGAAGAGCCAGATTGAGTTCTAGGCACCTGGCTTTGGCCTGAACCAGCCTCGGCTGTTGTAGGCATCTGGGTAGTAAACCAGCAGGTGGAAGATCTCTGTCTCTCTGCCTTTCAAATAGAATGAAAATCAATATTAACTCATTCAGCCAGGAGACTCAGTAGGAAAAGCACAGCCCAAACTGAGGCCTAAGAAGAGTCTGGTTACTCCAAGTGTGCGCCATAGACCAGCAGCATTGATATCACCTGGAAGCTCATCCTTAGGTGGAATCTCTGCCCCCCTTAGTCTCCTGAACCAGAATCTCCATTTTAAGATCCCCAGTGATCTGCAAGCGCTTGAAGGTTTAAGCACTGGTTTAGACTCGAGAGAAAGAATTGGAATATCCATGATGCATATGACCAAACAGCACTAAATACCTCGAGGCTTGGGCCAGCGCCGCGGCTCACTAGGCTAATCCTCCGCCTTGCGGCGCCGGCACACCAGGTTCTAGTCCCGGTTGGGGCGCCAGATTCTGTCCCGGTTGCCCCTCTTCCAGGCCAGCTCTCTGCTGTGGCCTGGGAGTGCAGTGGAGGATGGCCCAAGTGCTTGGGCCCTGCACCCCATGGGAGACCAGGAGAAGCACCTGGCTCCTGGCTTCAGATCAGCGCAGCTGCGCCAGCTGCAGTGGCCATTGGAGGGTGAACCAACGGCAAAGGAAGACCTTTCTCTGTCTCTTTCACTGTCCACTCTGCCTGTCAAAAAATATATATATATAAATATACCTCGAGGCTTGTTGAGGGGAGGAACCCTTTCTATCTTCTTCCCAAGCCTAGCAGCGCCTAAAACATTACTCCGGGCTCAGTATTTTTGGCTGAATCAATGAATGAACAAAGTGAAATTAAAACTTTTCCAAAAAGCTAATCCTTAGGGAAATTCTTTTGTATATTTTCATACCATGGCATGAACTCCCTAATTCGGTATTATTAACAATCTCAAAGGTGCCATCTTCTCTATTTTAGCAAATATATTTTATGTACTTGACAAAAGAAAAGCTTGGATTATCTTCCTCTGTTGGAGCCACCAGGGGCCTACCTCACAAGTGAGACTGCTGTTATTTTAATTCTGGCTTTCATAAATCCATCCCATATGCTTGGACAAGGCTTAATCACCACAACTTGAGGAGGTGGGAGAGCAGAGGAGGAATGGGCAAGGCAGAAACAATTCTGGATCAGGAGTCTCATGGCAAACGAGGAAAACACGATTCTGTGTTTTTGAACGGGATGCTTCCAGAAAAAAAACTGCGAGGATGGAGAAAGCAGAGGTAAGAGAACCCTGCCTCTCTCAAGAGCAAAAGATGGTATCAGAGAAAACCAGGGAGTGGTACAAGAGACTACCTAGCGACAGAAGGTGGAAACACAGGCGACCCGAGCCACGGTGGATAGCGGTCAGAGGCGCCCAAAGACCGGTGCCAGACACCACTTTCAGGCTTGCAGAGAAGGAAGTCAAGGCAAAAGGGGAAAGGAAACAGCTCCGTGAAGGGTAGAACTTGCAATGGTGAAGATTAATTTTTTTTTTTTTTTTTTGAGAAAGAGCGATAATGCACTTGGAGAGGGTGACGGGCGAGGGAGGGAGATTGCAACTGAGTGCCCTGCGACCGCAGAGAGGTCCTGCCCAGCCCTGACGACCAGAGGGAGGAGGCCCCCGCATAGGTGGGTGGCAACGCCCGGCTCCGCTGGCCCCAGCCGGGGGCCCGAGCCGTCTGCTCGCGAGCCTGCGGGGCGCTGGGTGGGCAGCGGAAAGCGCGGACTGGGCGCTGGAGGCCACGCGGGAGGAGGGGGCGGATGCCGCGCGGACAGGTACCCACCTTATCCCAACGGAGCCACTGCCCGATGGCCGTGTCTAGCTGAGGGTCCCCGGTGTGGTAGGGGGCGTGGAGCAGGTTGGAGTTCAGGTCCCCCTCGGCGTTTTCAGCCATGGCAACCAGACTGGGGTGCGCGGGCCTGAGGGGTCGGAGAAGCCAGCGAGTTGGGGGGCGCCTGGGTGCTGCTCACCAGGGTCTGGCCGCCCCCTCCTCACTGAAGGGCATCGGAGACCAGCAGCAGGGCGTTGGCGCCGGCTCCTGCCGCAGCTTTCGGGAACTGGGAAGGATACAGCCCCCCGCTCGCCAGGGAACGAGGTCCGGGTCTCCGGGCGAACTGACCGTGGCGGTCGCGCGGCGAGAGAACAACAACCGTCCCAGATGTCTGGGTCCTGGCGGCCGCCGCCGCCCTCGCCGTCCTCGGCCCCGCCCCCCGGGCCCGCCGGCTCCGCCCCTTCCCGCCCCTGCTGATTTAAGTTCTCGAGGGCTGAGGCGCGAGCCCGAGAGCGCGGTCCCGACACGCCCGCCGGGGTAGTGAGGGAAGGGTGCACGGCTCTTTATTTTTCAATTTGTTTTTCGCCAGGTTACTTCTCTTTGTCGCCATCGTACCCACTCCCAGGCGTCTCATTTCCTCAATCTGCCTTCACGGCCACCACCACAACCCGCCTTAGCGCTACCCTCGGCAGGTTCCCTGGGGCGCGCACACGCTCAGGCCCCAGCTTCGCCTCCGGGCACGCGCCAGGCGCGCGGCGGGAGCAGAGGCCCGCGGGCTGCCCGCGCACTGCCCCATGGGAGTTGTAGTTCTTTCCTTTTCCCCAAGTTCTGCGGAGACGGCGGCCAAGACTACGACTCCCAGCAGCCCCACCCAATTCTTTTCCTCAAAGAAAAAAGCGCTACCTCGAGGCTGTTCCCTGCGGACACGCCCTGTTCTGGTTAATTGTGCTGGGCTTTGTGGCCCTGGGATTAAATTAAAGGAATGACGAGAAAGAGTGCAGCTGGCATCCATTTAGTGCTTTATAGCTTCCGAGTCTCATTCTACGACTTCAACCATCCTGTGAGGAAGATGGGAATGAGCCGTTCCCATTTTGCACACATGGAGGGAAATGGACTTGTTTCTGAGAGGCGTGTTCCTGAGTGATGGAATCAGGGTTCCCACCTGGTCAGATCTCTGCTGGTGGTTCTCTTTGCTCTGCTGCTACAGTTGGTTAGGAAGTAGGAAAACAAGATGGCTGTGAGATTGTTTGAAATATGAGGGAAAATGTATAAGCGTTCTTATACAATGGCCGTAAGACTATGGAAGAAGAAATTGGTTCTCCCAAACAGAAATAATCTTCCGTTTCTTAGTCTCTTCTGTCTTACGGTGTGTTTACCGTTCAAGTCCCCAAGGAGGTCTGAAAAGTGCTTACCTGTTAGCTACCCAGCTGTTCCCGAATTTCTTGGTTTGGTCTGGTTTGATGGCTGATTTCGACCAGTTATCTTGTAACTCTTTCTCTAGCCAGAGTTATGTAAAGATTCTTGCAAGGAAGGCATAATAACAATTACAGAAGCTTAATGAATGCCTTTAGGGTGCTTTGAGGTTGATAAAAAACAAATTCAGAGAATTGCCATCTTAAAGTGCCATTTATCATAATGAAATCTAAACTACCAAGGTACAAAAGGACGGTGGTGCCAATACCTGAAAAATAATGGGCCATAGTTGGGAGTTGTGGTTTTCCCTAAGTAATTGTTTTTTATGAAATCAGTAGGTTCTCTAAATCAAAAGCCTGAGGAACAACCATGTGTCCTGGAGAGAAATTCATCTTCCAGTGTCATCACCATTAAGGTCCATAACAAGTGTTAAACATTTACTCCATGCCAGGCATTATTCTGTAGCTGACGTTACAAGACTGTACATAGTTGTTTGTTTCAAGAAATAAAAATCAGTCTGAGGAGAAAGGGTATGTGCAGAAAGAGACAGTCTGTGATAAATATTAAATGCTTGCTTCCAACAACTGTTAATGAATTTAAGTCTGAGATGGTCAATAAAAGCATCAATCAGGAGGAAGCTGCACTAGGCTTTGAGGAAAAACAGTGAAGAAGCTGGAAAAAAGAGGACATTCTAAATGCATGTAGACTGGCATTTCTCAACTATCTTTAGGACTTTGTGAAATGTATAATCCTGGACACGTCTCCCAAGAGATTCTGAGTCGGTACATTGAGAGAGGGTACTTGCACATTTAAAATATCGATTGAGTGAGACATAAATGGCCATAATATTGCAACTCAAAGAGCTATCAGAAGACTGATGTGTTGACATCATCTGGAGGCTTATTAGTTAGTACAAACTACATGTCAGAACCCACCCCACTTCTCCTGGATCAGAATCTACATTTTAATAATATCCAATGACTGATATTAAATTTGATAAGCAGTGGGTTTTATAAGACAATTCCTATTCAGTTCAATCCTGAGAAATACTATCAAATCAATAGACCTTGCAAGAGATAGAATCATATAGGGTAAGTATAGAAGATAGGAGAAACATAAGCATTAGTTCAATGCCAGAGTCACCAGCCCTCACTTTTATCAGCAAGATCATAGCAGACATTTATTGGTTACCAGAAATGTTGCCCAAAAGATAAGACTTATTGCTTTGGCATTGAAGGATACCCAAACAGACGCAGAACTTGTCAAGTACAAGAACAATATCTAAGTACATTCAGAAGAGAGAGGAATTAGTTTCCTTAGGGGAAGCTCAGAAGCTTTCATTTCTGTTGGAATTTGCTCGGGATATCCTGTAATTTTATTGGCTTCATCTAGCAAGTTTAACTGTGGTTATGAAAAAGAATATCATTCTTGATCTGTGTGTTTGGGTGTGTGTACTTCAAAAAGTAAACAGAAAAATGAAATTAAAAGAAATATTTTATTTCTTAACATACACTCTATGCATTTCAAGACACTTTTGTAAGCAAAGATACCAGCATACCAGCCATGTAGTCCATTCCTAAAGGATTGAGAGTCCTAGGAATTTAACTATTTCAGTGCACTCTTTTTTACATTATTAACTGAAGGAAAATATGGAGATCTTTAGAGAGTTTTTTTGTTTGTTTGTTTGTTTGTTTGTTTTGACAGGCAGAGTGGACAGTGAGAGAGAGAGACAGAGAGAAAGGTCTTCCTTTTGCCTTTGGTTCACCCTCCAATGGCCACCGCGGCCGGCGCGCTGCAGCCAGTGCACTGTGCTGATCCGAAGGCAGGAACCAGGTGCTTCTCGTGGTCTCCCATGAGATGCAGGGCCCAAGCACTTGGGCCATCCTCCACTGCACTCCCTGGCCACAGCAGAGAGCTGGCCTGGAAGAGGGGCAGCCGGGACAGAATCCGGCGCCCCGACCGGGACTAGAACCCGGTGTGCCGGCGCCGCAAGGTGGAGGATTAGCCTAGTGAGCCGCGGTGCCGGCCCTTTAGAGAGTTTTTTTAAGATAAGGAAACAAAAGAATATACAAAGTCAAATCAGGACTATGAGACAGATGCCTAATGATTTCCCATCAAAATTCTTGGAAAATTCTCCTTGTTGGATGAGAGGAATGAGCAGGAGCATTGTTGTGGTGGAGAAGGATTCTTTGGTGAAGTTTCTCTCAGTATTTTTCTGCCAAGCCTTCAGTTAACTTTCTCAGAATACTCTCATTATAAGCAGATTTTTATTGTTCTTTGGTCCTCCAAAAAAATCAACAAAATCATCCCCCTCCAAACAAAGCCAAAAAAATTGAAACAAAAACAAAACCCAACAACCTGTTTCCATGATCTTTGCTCTTGATCTTTGTACTTTTGCTTTGACTGGACCACTTTCTCCTCTTGGTAGCCGTTATTTTGTTTGCGCTTGTCTTCAGTGTTATACTGGTAAAGCTACATTTCATCTTCTGTGACATTTCTTTAAAGGAATGCTTCAGGATCATGGTCCCATTTGTTTGAAATTTCCAGCGAAAGCTCTGCTCTTATCTACTGCTCTGGGCACAACAATTCTGGCACCCATCAAGCAGAAAATTTGTTCCACTTAAATTTTTCACTCAGAATTGTATAAGCTGAACCAATTGGTTTGTCTATGGTGTTTGTTATTCTTTCTACTGGTATTTGTCTTTTCAACTTGGCATGAACAAGATTTAAATTTTTCTTCTCAAATTAATGCGGGTTGTCTGTCATTGCAAACCCCATCTTCAACATTGTCTCACCTCTCTCTCTCTCTCTCTGATTTATTTATTTAGTTAGTTATTTGAAAGTAAGAGTTATAGAGAGGGAGAGGTAGGGGAGAGAGAGAGAGAGAGAGAAAGAGAGAGAGAGAGCGAGCGAGAGAGAGAGCATGCGCACGAGGGGTCTTCCACCCACTGATTCATTCCCCAAATAGCTGCAATGGTTGGGGCTGGGCAGTCCAAAGCCAGGAACCAGGAACTCCAAGAGCCTAAGCACCTGGGCTATCTTCTACTGTTTTTCCATGTGCGTTAGCAGGGAGCTTGATCAGAGTGGAATAGCCAGGACTCAAATCAGCACCCATATGAGATGCCAATGCTGCAGGCAGTGGCTTTACCTGCTATGCCATAGCATCAGCCTCATCTCCTATCTTCTTTAAATTTGTAAAATCCAACTTTTTTGGGACATTGTCCCCATAAACTATTTATAAAGCATCAGTGATTTTACTATTCCTCCAACCATTCTTCACCATAAATTTGATGTTTGCTCTTGCCTCAATCTTAGCAGAATTCATGTTGTTCTAATAGAGCTCTTTTCAAATGACGTCTTCTCCTTCTTAGTGGCTCAAACAAGATCCTGTTTAAACATTTTACAACAAGTTAGTATGAGTTTATTTAGGCAAGAAAATTTAGAAATCCATGCATAGTTTTTTCATAATATGCACTTTCCATGAACTTTTTGAAGACTTCTCATATATGCATGCATGAAATATATTCTATACAATATTGTATCTCATAGAATTATAACATGTGAAATAATAAGAGTATATATTGTTATTAAATATAGTATTTAATAAATATAGTATTTAATATATGTATATAATATAGTAAATATAGTATAGTCATACATGGCCTAAGACAGGATATATTCTGAGAAATGCATTCTGATGTTATGGTTTGGATAAGTTTGGATGTCTGTCCCCGAAACGCCCATTTGTTGAGGGCTTATGTTGATGACTATGGATTAATATTAATGAATTAATGATAGAGGTTTGATCTAATTATTGTATCCAGGAGGTAAGCTCAATGGGAGGTCTTTAGGTCATTACTACTTGGAAGGTAGTTCACATGAGAGAGTTGCTAAATGAAACCAGCCCCACTGTCTCCCTCTGCCACCTGGCTCACCATGCGATTATTTCTCTACCATCCTCCAGCCTCAGCAACTTCCTGAACCAACTGGAGCAGCCTTATCTTGGACTGTGAACCTCCAAATGATAAGGCTAAAAAAATCTTCTTTCTTCCTAAAAAGCTCTTTTCAGACACTGTAGTCAAAGCAATGAAAAGGTGACTAACACAGCCATTATACAAACATCTTAGAGAGGGCTTATCTTAGCTAAAAGGGCTCCATCACTAGGCAATATAATATTTCCAAAAGTTTAAGAGAAAACCTTCAAGTATATAAGAAATATCCATTTCTTTATTTTTAAAAAAATCTAATTAAAAGACTCAAGAAATTAAATTTATATCAATATCAGAGGTTTCCCTCTCCCTCTCCAGCTGAGCTTTATGGGATACTGTGGAAAACAGAGAGAATCTGTAACTCCGTCCATCTAGGTTTCTGTTCACATCTACATTGTTCAGACACATAGTGATCACAAACACTGGAAGTCTGACAACTCTTTTCCTGCATGCCACTCATAAGCAATCACCAGGAAACAGGATGAAGTTATGTATGAAGCCCAAGCCTCTGTGTAGGTTTACGTTGCCTCCAAAGTCTTGCTGGTTCTTTGACATGCCTCTACCAAGCAGAGCTCAGGGCCTCTCTCTTTCAACACTTCCCTATTTTAAGACTATGATGTTGCGGCCAGCATTGTGGCGTAGCAGGTAAAGCAGCCACCTGCAATGCTGGCATCCCATATGGACTCCAGTTCAAGTGCAGGCTGCTCCACTTGTGATCCAGCTCTCCGCTAATGGCCTGGGAAATCAGTGGATGGCACAAGTACTTTGGCCCCTGCCACCCACATGGGAGATTCGGAAGAAGCTCCTGGCTCCTGGCTTTGGCCTGGCCTAGCCCCAGCCTTTGTGGCCATCTGGGGAGTGTACCAGCAGATGAATGATCTTTCTCTTTCTGTCTCTCCCTTTGTAATCTTGAGAAAATATATCATTCTGCTGCGTGATTGCTATGGAAAGAGAAATATTTTCTTTTTGCTCACAAAGATACTTGTCAAACTCTTCTGAGCTCTTTGTTAAAAGAGAGAGAGTGAAGAACGTATTTTGCAAGCAATTTTCTACTTTTAGCCCTATTACATAAAACCTCCTCTGAGACAAGGGTATACAACAACAAATAAAAAAGTGGTCATCATTTTGCTAGGGAGGATGGATGTAACATACACCCTGGATCCAGGTGCACATTTGCAGCAGTGGTGAAGACACTGCTCGGGATGCCCACAGCCCATATTGAAGTGCCTGGTTTGAGTCCTGTCTCCCCTTCCAGTTCAAGCTTTCTGCTAATGCACACTCTGGGAGGTAGCAGGTGATGGCTCAAGTACTTGGATCCCTGCCACCCATGAGATTGAGTTCCAAGCTTCTGGTTTTGGTCTGACCTTGCCTAGGCTGCTGTAGGCATTTGGCAAATGAAGATCTTTCTTCCTCTGTCTGTCTTTCTTTCTCAGCCTTTCAGATTAAATAAATAAGTAAATTTGAAAAGAACACACCCAAGATTACAGTCAAGTAAGGCAAAGAACCCAGAATGAACAATGTAAGGAGGTCCTTATTTTTATGTCTGTGGAAGTATTGTGTTGGTTTCTAAGAATGAGTGCTTTATTACATTTTTAACACCTTTAATAAGATATAATTCAAATGCCATAAAATTCACTCACTTAAATTATGCAGCTCAACGGTTTTCTTAAGTTACATGCACAATTTTGCTCAAACATCATCACAATCCTTTTTAGAACATTTTCATCACCTCATAAAGAAATAGTGTGTACTTAGCTATCAGCCTATCTCCCCACCCCCAGGCCTAAGCAACAAGAGTCTACTTTCTAGCTCTGTTGATTGCCATGTTCTTAACATTTCATCCAAATGTTTTTGTGACTGGCTTCTTACAAAGATACTTCACAAAGTTTGTGCAAAATGCATATCATGAAAAAACTATGCAGAGATTTCAAAGTTTTTGTACCAAAATAAACTTATCTTTTACTTCTGTTTTCTATAATCTTTTTGAAGTACCCTCATTTTTTAAAAAAAAAAGTTTATTATTTGAAAGGCAGAGTTACAGAGAGGCAGAGGCAGAGAGAGAGAGAGACAGTTCTTCCATCTGCTGGTTTACTCCTCAGATGGCTGCAATGGCTGGAGCTGCGCCAATCCGAAGCCAGGAGACAGGAGCATCTTTGGGTCTCCCACATGGGTGCAGGGGCCCAAGGACTTGGGTTATTTTGTACTGTTTTCCCAGGCCATAACATAGAGCTGGACAGAAGTGGAGCAGCTGGGCCTCGAATCGGTGCCCATGTGGGATGCTGGCACTGCAGGTAGCAGCTTTACCTGCTATGCCACAGTGCCAGCCCCTCCTCATGATGTTTTTGCATTTCATCTGTGTTGTAGTGTATATCAGTACTTCATCCCTTGTTCACAGCTGAATAATGTTCCAGCGTGTTGGCATTGCACTTCAGAGAAGTCACCAACACAGAAGCATCATGTCCAGGTTTTTACTTTCAGTTATTATGTTTTCTATTTCTAGAATTCTCTTACATTGTTTTGAAAATTTGTTTTAGAACTCTTCCTGGCTCCTATTCTCTGCTGAAATCTTCAAACTTGTCTTTTTAAACAATGTGTAGTCAGCATAGTTGTTCCATATCTAAAAGCTTTGTGTCTGTTTGTCTTGTTTATTGTTTTTGCCAGATCCTGCTCATGGACTAGATTCATGGGGAGCCTTGTATGCATGTATTTGGAGGTTATATTTGAAAAGCCATCTGTGGGAATAAATTTAGACTTGCAATGAAAGTTCTTTTCCCTAGAGAGGATTTTGCAAATGCCAAGGAGTTCAACTACTTTCCCTGGTGCTCTGGTGACCCTGAGTAAGCTGTGACTTCATGTGAGATTTTTTTCTCCCAGTTTATCCTCACTCTGAATGTGTAGCTCTTTGGGGGATACCAACATATTGTGAGAAAAGTCTCCTGCTAGACTTAGCCTTGTGTAGACCTTTTACTTGGTTTTCTGTCTGTTTTATCCATAAGAGTTTTTCAGGATTGGCAAATCCTCTCAAAGCAAAAGCCAAGTTTTGCACAGTTAGTTCCCTGAGGTAACATTTTCCCTTCACTTTAGATCTGGCAATTTCTTTTTTTTTTTTTTTTTTTGACAGGCAGAGTGGACAGTGAGAGAGAGAGAGACAGAGAGAAAGGTCTTCCTTTGCCGTTGGTTCACCCTCCAATGGCCGCCGCGGCCGGCGCACCGCGCTGATCCGATGGCAGGAGCCAGGAGCCAGGTGCTTTTCCTGGTCTCCCATGGGGTGCAGGGCCCAAGCACCTGGGCCATCCTCCACTGCACCCCCTGGCCACAGCAGAGGGCTGGCCTGGAAGAGGGGCAACCGGGACAGAATCCGGCGCCCCGACCGGGACTAGAACCCGGTGTGCCGGCGCCGCTAGGCGGAGGATTAGCCTAGTGAGCCGCGGCGCCGGCCTATTTCTTACTGGCTTATCGTATCTCCTCTATTGTTAAACAAAAAGTTAAAAAAATTGCTGAGCCTTCTTGTTTAGTTTTAGCAGGAAATTTAGTACCACTAAACAAGCATTCCATTTGGGCAAAGTACATTCTATTTATTTCTTTAAAAGATTGTATTTATTTATTTGAGAGGTAGAGTTACAGACAGTGAGAGGGAGAGACAGAGAGAGAGCTCTTCCATCCGCTGGTTCACTCCCAACTGGCCACAACAGCTGAAGCTGCGCTGATCCGAAGATAGAAGCCAGGAGCTTCTTCCAGGTCTCCCATGTGGGTGCAGGGGCCCAAGGACTTGGGCCATCTGCCACTGCTTTCCCAGGCCACAGCAGAGAGCTGGATTGGAAGAGGAGCAGCCGGGACTAGAACTGGCGCCCATATGGGATGCCGGCACCGCATCCTACTGAGCCACAGCACCGGCCCCTTGGCAAAGTATATTTTAAATAATTATCTTTTAACTGTAAAATATTAGGTCAATTTGGTCCACTATGGTGTTTTTATGATGATTCTCATTTTGTAGGACTCTTAGCTTATCTTCATTTCCCCTTATAATAAGTAGCAATAATAATGAATGTTTTTATGCATGAAGCTGTTTTTGCTTTTTGCCTTATTCTGTGCACCCAAATTCTTCAGAGTACAATTACTGGGCAATACACTATAAATGTTCAATCTATTTTATTTACAAGGGGTGAACTAATTTCTCATTAATCAAATTGCAAGATTTTAATTTTAGTTCAGTCTTTTAAAACCAAGCCCAGAGGGTTGGCACTGTGGTGCAGTTAATTAAGCCTCCACCTGTGGTGCCAGCATCCCATGTGAATACCGGTTCAAGTCCTAGCTGTTCATTTCCATCCAGCTCCCTGGTAATGGTCTAGGAAAGCAGTAGATGATGTCCCAAATGCCTGGGCCCCTGCACCCATGTGGGAGACCCAGAAGAAGCTCCTGGTTCCTGGCTTCAGGACAACTCTGGCTGTTGCGGCCATCTGAGGAGTGAAACAGTGGATAGAAAACCTCTCTCTCTCTCTCTCTCTCTCTGCCTCTGCCTCTGCCTCTCTGTAACTCTGCCTTTCAAATAAATATATAAATTCTTTAAAAAAAAGAAATTATGTTGAGGCTGACACTGTGGAGCAGTGGATTAAGCCATCTCCTGCAGTGCTGGTTGGCATCCTATATGGGCACTAGTTTGAGACCCTGTTGCTCTATTTCTGATCCAACTCCCTGCTAATGCACATGGGAAAGCAGTGGAAAGATGGCCTAAGTCCTTGAGCCCCTGATGTGAGAGACCTGGAAGAGTCCCTGGCTCCTGGCTTCAGCCTGGCACAGCCCTGGTTGTTGTGGCCATTTGGGGAGTGAAACCAGCAAATGGAAGAATCAATCAATCAATCAATCAACATCTCTCTCTCTCTCTCTCCCCCCCCCTCTCTCTCTAACTCTGCCTTTCAAACAAATAAATAAGTCTTTATTTAAAAGTGTTTAAAAAGATTTATTTTAAAAATTAGATTAAATCTCTAGATCAATTAGGAATAACTGACATCTTAAAACTAATGAGTTTTTCAATCCATGAAAATGGTATATCTGTTTATTTTTAAAATATTTCTCTTAATTTCTCTCAGTAATGTTATGTAGTTTTCAGTGATGAAGTTTATTAAATTTTAAGTATATTCCTAAGTAGTTTGTCTTTTATACAAATGTAAATGGTTTTCTTTTTTATAGCTTAACTTGTAACTGAACAACACATTTAGAAGTTATGAAGAAAAGATATGGGATTCTACACAAAGGAAACAAAATTAAAAGGATATTTGGATGCTAATAGCTCAAAATGATAAATGTCTACTTCTGTTCTCTTCCTTGCTGACATGGAAGAAATATTGCTGAGGTGATTAATAGGAGCAATGAAGAAAATCTATTCTCTGTGAATTTCAGAGTGCACAACTATCCACCTAAGAGATCTATGTAATAGCATTTATTGGACAGTATTAGCATAATAATAGTTCCCTAATAGATGTAGATATTACCATCCAATAGTAGAACAATAATATCTAATAAGTTGTTGTATGAGTTAGAGCTCTTTTGGAGAAATTATGCTCCCTGACCTTAAGTCTTCTTATAAAGCTGCAGTGATCAGAGTATTATGTATTGGGCTGGCGCCGTAGCTCACTTGGTTAATCCTCTGTCTGCGGTGCTGGCATCCCATATGGGTGCCGGGTTCTAGTCCTGGTTGCTCCTCTTCCAGTTCAGCTCTCTGCTGTGGCCCGGGAGGGCAGTGGAGGATGGCCCAAGTGTTTGGGTCCCTGCACCCGCATGGGAGACCAGAAAGAAGCACCTGGCTCCTGGCTTCAGATCAGTGCAGCGCTGGCCATTGCGGCCATTTGGGGAGTGAACCAACAGAAGGAAGACCTTTTTCTCTGTCTCTCTCTCACTGTCTATAACTACCTGTCCAAAAAAAAAAAAGAGTATTATGTATTACCAGCATGAGGCTAGATGAATGGATCAATGGAATAGACCAAAGAGCTCAGAAATGGACCTATAACCATTTGATTTTCAACAAAGGCACCCATGCAAGCCACTGAGAAGTGGAAAAATCTCGTCAGCACATAATGTTGGAACAACTGAATACCCATAACAGAAAAAAAAAATCAGCCTCAATCCCTACCTCATGTCCAAAATTGATAAATTAATCTTAGACATATTGTGCACCAAAGGAAAAAAGCTACAGCTGTAAAGTTTCTAGAAGAAAACAAAGTAGGGTATCTTTGCAACATGGGAACAGGTAAAGGCTTCTTAGGATAGAGAAAGCATTAATCACAAAAAATAAAACTAATAAATTAGTTGTCAGCAAAATATAAAACTCAAAAAAGCTCATCAAAAGAAAGCCTACGCAAATGATTCTGAAAAGAAGTGGAGTGTGATATTTCTTATTTGCTGGTTTTGCCTTCTCCTTGGTGTTCCCAAAACTGTCTGACTCGAGTTTCAATAGCAGTAAGAAGTTCACCTTTCATAAATGAACGGACAATCCCAAACTTTCCCAAAACCTAGTTGTAAAATGTCAGAGTATCTCTCATGACTGCTTTGTCTCATTTGATAAAATGACCCAGGACACTTTGCAGAACTGGTGCTGAATATTTAACTTGAGTACCAATGGCCAGAAAATGGAGGTTTGTCAGAAAAGCCAGAGATGTGTGTACCCTGAACCAAAGCATGGCCTCCTAGCAGCACAGAAGGCCGACCTGAAGTCATGTTTGAGGAAATGCAAGTTGGTTATTGAAGAGAATGAAGTTGTGATGTGAGTGAGAGAGAGGAAGAGACTAATTTAGTTGAAGTGACAGCTTCCGCTCAGGAAGCCAGGTTGGCATCTTTGACAAGAATTGCTACAACAGCTGTTTAGCCCAAGGCTCTGAATTCACGGTCCAGTTCTACTTCTGTTGACGTCTTTTTGCTGCAGGCCTCTGCTGTTGGAAGGTGTCTGGTCTCTGGCAGACTTCTCTCCACAAATGTTTCCACGTGACTCACGACTGGGCACCTGCCATTCCCAAGAGGATGATTTCTCTAATCCTGTTACCAGGCTGTACTTGCCCTTTCCCATGACTAGAAGATAATATATTATGCCTTGAGTATGTAAGAGGAATAAGAAGACCGGGAACAGAGTAATTATAAGGGAGAAGAAGCAACACACTGCAGGAGACCAGAATACACTACCCTAAAATATGCCCTCGTAAACAACATGAAAGTATTATTTTGTTCTGAAGGCAATTAAGAAGAAACAGATACAAGAAAAACTCCCTGACTTCTCACTATTTGCCAAAGAACAGGACTTAAATTTACAAAATTCCTTCTTCCCCTCTTTACCAAATGGTGGTGAGGGACAGCTGTACATTGTCTTAACTGCCTTCAGTATCTTCCAATGCTTAGAGCACAGATTTAAGTCTTTCGCTATTTAGAATACAACTTCACTTTGTTGTAATTAATAGACTTTCATTTTATGAGCCCTTTCAGGTTTACAGAAAAAACAAGCAGAAAGTACAGTTCCCAGATACTACCTCTCTTGAGTTCCCAGATTCTCCATCTCACACTAGTGTGCTACATTTGTTTCGACTGATGAATCAATACTGATACATTATTGTCAACTACAGTCCATAGTTTACTAAGGTTTATTCTTTGTGTTGGATATTCTGTGGGTTTTCACAAATGTTTAATGACACATCTGCCACATGTTATCATGCAGGATACTGTCACTGCCCTAAAAACCCCTGCGTGCCACCCGTTCACCCTCCGTCCTCCCATTCCCTGAAGACCATGGATCTTCTGACTGTCTCCATAGCATTAGTGTTTCCGGAATGTCATCTACTTGGATTCATAAAGCATGTAGCCATTTTAAGATTGGATTTCACATAACAAAATGCATTTAGGATTGTTTCCATGTTTTTTTGTAGCTTGATTGGTTATTTCTTTTTAAAGATTTATTTATTTATTTGAAAGGTGGAGTTACAGAGAGTCAGAGGCAGAGAGAGAGACAGAAAGAGAGAGAGAGGTCTTCCATCCATTGGTTCACTCCCCAGAAGGCCGCAACAGCTGGAGCTGCGCCAATCTGAAGCCAGGAGCCAGGAGCCTCCTCTGGATCTCCCACATGGGCGCAGGAGCCTAAGGACTTGGGCCATCCTCTACTGCTTTCCCAGGCCATAGCAGAGAGCTGGATCAGAAGTGGAGCAGCCGAGACCTGAACCAGCATCATATGGGATGCCGGTACTGCTTTACCCACTGTGCCACAGTGCCAGCCCCTGGTTATTTCTTTTCTAAAGTGCTGCAAAATATTCCCTTGACAGGATGTGTTATCATTTAATCATTCACCTACTGAAGGATACCTGGGTTGCTTGTAAGTTTTGGAAATTATGAATACAGCTTCTATAAGCAAAAAGAAATGAAAGAAATGATTCAGTAAAGCTACAGATTGGAAGAAAATGTTCTCAGAAGAATTGGTATTCAGAATATATACAGAATTCCTACAACACAATAATAAAACACAAAACCAAACCAAACACACAGGGGAAATGAGAAGGAAACAACACACACACACACACACACACGAATTAATAAAAGACATCTAAACTCTCACCATGCCTTTTGATGCAAGTGATGTCAACTTAATCTAGCTGAAGTATACAACTGAACTTTTGTACAACAGTGAGAATATGCTGAATGCCCTTGAGCTGTACACCTAAAAATGGTTAAACTATAAATCTTATATGTGTTTTCAAATATCTATTTTCATATCTAATGAAGATTTTTAAAAATTACACTTCTTGGTGTATGTACCTGAGAAAAGTGGGAGAGGAGCTAGTTGCGGGCCCCCGAATCCTGGTGGGAAGTCTTTTCTGTCTTTCAGCTCCACTTCCTCTCACTTAATTTTCACAAGAAGACAGTCATGACTGCAGATAGCTCCAAGCAACCCTAACAGGAAGGAGACGATTTCTCTCTCTGCTTCAGTAGATAACAAATTTCAAGGAAAGCCTGGTCCAGCTTGGGTCACGTGTCCACACCCTATGGCCATGGAGGGAGGGTGCTTTGGGGAGTCACTGCCCAAGAATCACAAGTCAATGGTGCAGAAGGAGCAGGCCTCCCAAGGCAAAGCAGAGTGCTGGGCCTGCAAGAAGGGAGAGAGGGGTGCTAAACGACCAGCAAACAAGGCGCCTGAGTTTCTCTGCCTTGACTTTAAATGCATTTTTTACTGTCTGTCAGTCATCTTTCTTGGTCCTTACTGAAACACCCTAATTCTCATTTACTTATTCAGCAGCTTTATAATGTGCACCTACTGTGGTGCTACACGTTCTTATAGGCATCAGGGCAGAGAGTAAACAAACCAAAGTAAGGGCTTCTCTCCTGTGGGGAGCAACTCTGACTAGACTGTTACTGGAATTAAGACTTATTCTATGAATCTGCTCTCCCACAATATGGCGCTGGGAGAGGAGGAAACAGCTTCTACACAGCTGCCTCCAGTTCAACCAATAAGCAGCAGGACCTGCTCCTGATTGGAGGAGAGCAGCGTACTCGGCGTGTGGGTAGCAGAGTTGGGATTGGTGGAAGAGGACTATAAAGGAGGAGAGAGACAATATGCACCAGGAACATCTATCTGAAGGAACACCTGTGCAGCCCCCAAGAGAGCCGGCGGGCGGTGTGCCTCCCCTGCGGAAGTGGGGAAAGTGGCAGGGGGAACCGCCCTTCCACGGAGGTGGAAGGGTTGGTAGCCAACCCGGGAAGAACCAGCAGCAAACCCGGGAAGGGCCGAGCAGACGAAAGAACAGCGCAGGGTCCTGTGTCGTTCCTCCATGAAGAGGGGGAGCGACATAATGGTGCCGTGACTCGGATAGGAAACCTAGGCAGGGCTTAGTGTCGTTCCTCCATGAAGAGGGGGAGCGACACTCTCCTTATACGAAGTGTTTGCCAACTCTGCATTGTACATTTGCAAGCACCACCAGTAAAGAAAAATGTGGAAAAGTTGGCTACATTTGAAACAGGTTAAAAATGGCCTTATACTTTTAGTGATGTACTAGCGTTCTTTACCTAGAGGCCTTAATATATGTGTCATATTACACTTCGAAAAACATGAAGTGGGGCCGGCGCTGTAGTGTAGCTGGTAAAGCCACCACCCAGGATGCCGGCATCCCATATGGGCACTGGTTTGTGTCCCAGCTGCTCCACTTCTGATCTGGCTCCCTGCTAATGGCCTGAAAAGTAGCAGAGGATGGCCCAAGTGCTTGGGCCTCTGCCACCCAAGAGGGAGATCCAGATGAAGCTTCTGGCTCCTGGCTTCAGCCTGGCCCAGCCCTGGCTGTTGCTGCCACTTGGGGAGGGAACCAGCAGACGGAAGATGTCTCTCTTCGTGTCTCTCCCTCTCTCTCTCTAACTCTGACATTCAAATAAACACACACACACCACACACACACACACACACACACACACGAAGAAACATTAATTTCAGTTCTAAACCTTGATTTCCCTAGTTTGTGTTTATATTTTCTGGCTGCTTGATAACTCATTTTGAAAATATGTTGCTTTCCATATGAAATTGTATTGTAGATGTTAAAGTGCTAAACCATTCCACCCCATCCCATCCCATGCCATATCATACTATACTATACTCTTGAGAGGTACCTTGTTTTCTTCTAGAGAGAGGGAGTGAGGGAGGGAAGGAAAGAGAGAGAGAGAGAGTTAATTCTGTTTATTCAGGGAAAGAATTGGTAGCCTGTAGTCAATTTGCTAGCCCTAACAAGATTTCATTTCCTGGATAAATCCAAATCCCCCTCCTATTGTAATATACAGACAGAGCAGTCTAATGTAGACAATGGAAAACTGAATTTGTTGGAGCCAGTTCTTAATGAGAAGCTCTGATTTTATGACAATGTTATGCCTTCAGTCTGATGTATCTTGGAAAGTTTCTAAGGTTAGAAGAAAATTACTTAGTATGGACTCGAACCAACAGGGGAAAACTCCATATTATCTGATAAAGTGAAGTCTGAAATGTACGACTTTCCATGTACTTTGTTGTTTCAAGAATTCTATGACTTTCTATGGATTTTATTGTTTAAAGAATTCAACAGAGCCGGCGCCGCGGCTCACTAGGCTAATCCTCCGCCTAGCGGCGCCGGCACACCGGGTTCTAGTCCCGGTTGGGGCGCCGGATTCTGTCCCGGTTGCCCCTCTTCCAGGCCAGCTCTCTGCTGTGGCCAGGGAGTGCAGTGGAGGATGGCCCAGGTGCTTGGGCCCTGCACCCCATGGGAGACCAGGAAAAGCACCTGGCTCCTGGCTCCTGCCATCGGATCAGCGCGGTGCGCCGGCCGCAGCGCGCCGGCCGCGGCGGCCATTGGAGGGTGAACCAACGGCAAAGGAAGACCTTTCTCTCTGTCTCTCTCTCTCACTGTCCACTCTGCCTGTCAAAAAAAAAAAAAAAAAAAGAATTCAACAGGGGCTGGCACTGTGGGGTAGTGGGTTAAGCCTCTGTCTGAGGTGCCAGAATTCCATATGGGCACCAGTTCAAGCTTGGGTGCTCCTCTTCCTATCCAGCTCTCTGCTATGGCCTGAGAAAGCAGTAGAAGATGGCTCAAGTCCTTGGGCCCCTGCACCCATGTGGGAGACCCGGAAGAAACTCCTGGCTTCGGATCAGCTCAGCTCCAGGTGTTGTGACCATTTGGGGAGTGAACCAGCAGATGGAAGGTCTCTCTCTCTGCCTCTTCTTCTCTCTCTGTGTAACTTTACCTCTCAAATAAATAAATAAATAAATCTTTAAAAAAATAAAAAATAAATCATAAATCATAAGTTGGAACAAGTTATTATTTATGTATATATGTGATTTTAAATTATATTTTTATATTATAATAGGGATATATACATATTTAAATATACATATTGGGCTGGAAAAGACCTGGATTTATTTATTTTTATTTTCACTTTATTTATTTGAAAGGCATAGAGACAAAGAGAGAGATCTCTCATCCACTGATTCACTCCCCAAGTGCCCACCATAGCCAGAGCTGAGTCAGGCCAAGGCTGAGAGCCAGGAACTCCATCCAGGTCTCCCTGGGTAGCTGGGACCCAAGTCCTTGAGCCATCACTGCTGCCTCCCAGGATGTGCATTAACAGGAAATTGAAATTGGAAACAGAGCTGGGACTTGAATCCAGTACTGCATCCCAAGCAGCACCTGAACCACCGCACCAAACACCCATCCCGTCTTTGTCTTCTGACCTTGCAGCCCCGTCAGATAGTCCCACTTGGATATTTCATGGGCAAGTGTAGATATTCTGACTCCATTTTGTAAACATTTAATTCATTAATTTTGTTTATTTGAAAGGGAGGGAGAGAAAGAGAGTGAGACAGAGATAGATAGATGCTGGCTCACTCCCTATAGGCCCACAGCAGCCAGGACTGAGAAAGGCCAAAACCAAGAAGGAGGCTGGGACCCTATCTGGGTTTCCCATTAAGTACCAGGGACCTAAGTACTTGAGCCATCATCTGCTGCCTCCCAGGGTGCTCGTTAGCAGGAAGCTGGATTGGAAGAGGAGCTGAGACTCAAACACAGGTACTCCGATATGGGATTGCAGCATCCCAAGTGGCATCATTTGGCTATGCCAAATGCCTGATCCATTATTTTAATTCTACCATTTTAATGTCTCTATTTCAACTCTGAGGGCATGTTGAGTATAAATAATAATTTCATCAGAATTAGATCAATATTGATGAGCTTTCATAAAGAAAATATTTTATGGAATAAATTCTGTGAAATTGATTTAAGCCATAAAAATGTTTGTATCTCTAACAGTTTTCTCCCATTCTTCCCTCTCATTTCAATTTTTTTCTAAAATTATTTTAAAGATTTTATTTATTTAAGAGGCAGAGCTACAGACAGAGAGGGAGGTCTCCCATCTGCTGGTTCATTCCCCACATGACTGCAATGGTTGGAACTGGGTTCATCTGAAGCCAGGAGTCATGAGCTTCCTCTGGGTCCCCCACGTGGGTTCAGGGGCCCAGGGATTTGGGCCACCTTCCACTGCTTCCCCAAGCCATAGCAGAGAGCTGGATGGGAAGTGGAACAGCTGGGACTTTGAACTGGCATCCATATGGGATGCCTGGTGCTGCAGGCTGGGGGTTTAACCTGCTGGGCCACAAGTCGCCCCTAGAATTATTTTTGAAACAAGTTTCTCTCTTTTAAAGGTTTGATTCATTGATTAGTTTTTGCTCACTTCATATGGACTGAAATTTCCATAACTTCTACTGTTATGTATTATTTCCACAAAAAATCTATTTTTCCCCCTGGGATAGATTTTTTAAGTATTTTTAAAGATTGATTGATTTATTTGAAAGGCAGAATGACAGAGAGAGAACACGCGCAGGCGAGCAATCTTCCATCTGCTGGTTGATTCCCCAAGTGGCCACAACAGCCACAGCTGGGCCAGGCTGAAGCCAGGAGTCAGGAACTCCATCCTGGTCTCCAACAGGGGTAGCGGGAACTGAAGTAACCGAGGCCTCATCTGCTGCTTCCCAGGCACCTTATCAGGGAGCCAAATCCGAAGCTGAATAGCCAGGTCTCAAATCAGCTCTCCAACGTGGGATGTGGGTGTCCCAAGCCGCAGTCTGGCTGCACCATAATGCCTGCAGCAGTTTAATCTTTTTTTTTTTTTTTTTTGAGAAACCAATTGCAAGGGAAAAATGTAGGAAGGGAGAAAACTGAATTAAAAGAAACTTAGGAAACATGTCAACTAAATGCCATTGGTGGATCTTGTCTGATTCTATTTTGAACAAATAGAACATCAAACAAGATTATGAGACAACATGGGAAATTTGAACACTGATGGGAGATTTAATGATATTAATTAGTTACACTTCATTTTTAGGTTTGATAATGATATCTTGTTACATATTTTTAAAGATCTTTAAAAATTTCTTTGAGGCGCCGGCACTGTGGTGTAGCAGGTGGAGCCGCTGCCTGCAGTGCTGGCATCCCATGTGGGCGCCGATTCCGGTCCCAGCTGATCCACTTTCTATCCAGATCTCTGCTATGGCCTGAGAAAGCAGTAGAAGATGGCTCAAGTCCTTGGGCCCCTGCACCCATGTGGGAGACCCGGAAGAATTCAGCTCAGCTCCAGGTATTGCGGCCATTTGGGGAGTGAACCAACAGATGGAAGACCTCTCTCTCTGCCTCTCCTCTCTCTGTGTGCATTTCAAATAAATAAATAAATCTTCTAAAAAAATTTCTTTGAAAGGGAGAGACAAAGAGATAAAGGCAACTTCATCTTCTGGTTCACTTCCCAGATGGCCACAACAATCAGGCCTGGACCAGGCTGAAGCCAGAAGCCTGGAATTCCATTGGGGTCTCCCACGTGGGTGGCAGGGGTTCAAGTACTTGGGGCATCTACTGTTGCTGTCTCAGGTGCTTAGCAGAGTTGGATCAGAAGTGGGGCACTCAGGACCTGAACTGACACTCTGATATGGGATGCCAGTACTGCCAGCAATGGCTTAATCTGCTGCACTACGACTGTTATTTTTAAGGGCCCTTATCTTTTAGAGATCCTTGCCGAGGAATTTCCTAGTAAAATAACATGAGGTCTTGGATTTGCTTCAAAATAATCCAGACACAGGAAAAATGCGTGGGAGCACAGATGAAACAAAGGTGGCCCCGAGTTGATATTTGTTGAACCATGTGACAGGAAAATGGGATTTCATTACACTAGTTTCTGTGCTGTTGCTGTCTTGAATTTTTCCACAATAGAAGTGAGATAGATCAGTAAATCCCATGAAGATTTAATTTTCTAAAAACAACACAATTTTATTTATCATGGTCAATTTTAGCCATTGGTCAGTTTTATTCTGATAGTAATTACTTCTATCAGTAATATTTGTTACAAACTGGCTAGAAAATGGATTATTTTAATTTATTTCTTAGCTATCTAAAAAAAAAAATTTGCGTTGGGGCTGATGCTATGGCTCAGCGGATTAAAGCCCTGGCCTGAAGCACCAGCATCCCATATGGGCGCTGGTTCAAGTCTCAGCTGCTCCACTTCCGATCTCTGCTATGGCCTGGGAAAGCAATAGAAAATGGCCCAAGTCCTTGGGCCCCTGCACCCACGTGGGAGACCGGGAAGAAGCTCCTGGCTCCTGGCTTTGGATCAGCGCAACTGTGGCCATCTGGGGAGTGAACCAATGGATGGAAGACCTCTCTCTTTGTCTCCACCTCTCTCTGTAACACTGTCTTCCAAAAAAATAAAATAAATCTTTAAAAAAATAAAATAAAAAGAAATTTGTGAAAAATTTTATTAGGATGTTTCAGTTGCAAGTCACAATATGCCTTAACGCAGTTGGTTACAACTGTTAGGGAATTCACTGTTTTCCATAACAAGTTCTGCATTGGGGCCCTCGGGCACTGATTCATTCAATGGCTCAGATGGCTCAGGACTCTGCTGCCACCCTCAGCACATCACCCTTGTCCTCATGGCTGCAAGAGGGCTACTTCATCCTCAGCTATCACGTCTGCATCTAATAATGCCCAGGCATTGTGAGAATTATTATTATTAGAATCTAATAATGCCCTCCTCTCCCTCTCCTTTTCCCTCTCTCCCCTCTTTCTCTTCTCTCTTGCCCTCCTCTCCCTCTCTCAACACAGAATCCATTTGCAGAGGTCCTTAGCAGCTTTCTCTGCACATCTAATTGCCCACATCAGACACATACTTAATTAATCCCTGGCAAAGTGAGTGAGACCACGAGGGCCTTAAAATAGTCACCATTCCCTCCTGGAGGGCTGAAGCTAGAGAGCCTGGCGCAGAAAGGTGGATCCTACTTGAAAGCCGGGCTCTGCTAGCATGTCATAAGGAAGACGTGTCACAGGGAGCAGCTTCAAGAACTTCTGCTAGACAGGGAGTGACAAGAAAATAGACAGAGGCAGAGAGGAATAGGCGAAGAAAGAGGCACCTTACATTCAGTCCTGAGTGCATCTGTGGCATCAGGATGTCCTGGGGAGGGCATGCAAACATCAGCTTCCACCCACAGGAACTGGGCAGGGGCCGGGGCTGGGGCTGGGAGGCGGAGTTAATGAAGCAGTCAGTTAGTTCCTTCTCAGGTCTTGCTTTTGAGTGCATGGATGGTTGCAGTAGAGAAAATAATGATTGGGTGTAAATCCCGTCTTTCTCCATGTGCCCATACTCAGAGAAATTGCCTTTATGTTTTATCTCAATCAGGGTAAAGAACAGAAGTCTGTGCCTGTTTTTATTTTACAGCATTCTTTATTATCAAGAAATAAAATATTATTTGTCTGAAGGGAGCACAGTTCATGAAATCCCTTTGTGAGTCAGTTTGAAGTTTTTTCTCGAAGACTTTTTAAAAGTCTGAGGCAATGAAATCAAGCAAGTAGGCTTAAAGGTTGGCAACAAGCTTCTCTCAAACAGGTTGAGCCAGTTCCTGTTTTTAAACTGAGCGTGCTAAGCCGTTAAACTAACCACAGAGCCTGTAGTTTATTTATTACATGCATTCAAGATCAAAGAAGTGAAGTGAACTCAGCAAGTCACCTGGGGATAGCTCAAATTTTCTATCTAGCCTTGCTGTATAGCTTTTCTCCTTTGTAGCTGGCTTTTGGTTGCCATGACAACTGGAGGGCTCAGGGAGAGAAAACGATTGTTTTGATTGCAGGACTGAGAGCCACAGGAAGATTTGGGACAGGTGTGGAAACATGGGGTGGCTGAGCCGATTCTCCCACAGAAACAATGAGGGCTGTATGGCTGTCTGTAGACAGTATACTGTGTGTGTCTAAACTGAGCATTTCTTTTTCTTTCTTTTTTAAAGATTTACTTATTCGAAAGGCAGAGTTAGAGAGAGGCGGGGAGTGAGAGTGAGAGATCTTCCATCACTATCATTTCCCACATGGCCAACATGGCTGGGGCTGGACCAGGCTGAAGCCAGGAGCCAAGTGGCAGGGACCCAAATACCTGGGTCATCTTCTGCTGCCTTCCCATGTGCCTTAACTGGGAGCTGGACCAGAAGTGGAGTAGTTGGGGCTTGAACTGGCGCTCTGATACCAAATGCCAGGATAGCAAGTGGAGGCTTTACCTATAGTACCACAATGTGGGCCCCTGTGCTGAGCATTTTGGGGTGTTTTGGAGAGAAGACAGCCATGCTGGCTTTGACAGATCCTCTCTGAGAAAGTAGTAGAATTCTCAACTCATGGAACAAGGTGGGTGTTAGGATACATTATCCCCTACTTGAGGGGAGATACTGACAACTGGCAGGCACAGACTCCTTGGAAGAGAGCTGTTGAGGCCTAGGTGGGAATTGGCCTTACTTGGTACACACTGGTGGACACTGGCCCTCACGTGGGGAGCCTCTCTGAATAGGTCATTGTGCCCAGTTCTGCCCCAGTCAAAGTCACCCTTTGGAACCCAGCTGCTGCAGGCAGTTTTAGATTTGATTCTTGTTTCTGTCCATGACAGATGCAGAACCTTCCCTCATTATGTATTCCTTACTTTTAGAAAGTTTAGGGGCTGGTGTTGTGACACAGCAGGTAAAGCCACTGCCTATGATCCCAGCATCCCATATGGGCACCCATTTGAGTCCCAGCTGCCCCACTTCCAGTCCAGCTCCCTGCTAAGGCCTGAAAAAGCAACGAAGATGGCCCAAGTGCTTGCTCCCCTGCACCCATGTGGGAAACCTGGATGAAGCTCCTGAATTCTGGCTTCTATCTGGCCCAGTCTTGGTCATTACAGCCATTTGGGGAGTGAACCAGCAGGTGGAAGATCAATGGAGGATCTCTCTCTCTCTCTCTCTCTCTCTCTCTCTCTATCTCTGCCTTTCAAGTAAATAAATCATCAAAAAAGTTTAGTGATTACATATTAATGATGATGAATTACTTCATTTTCATTTTTACTTGAAAAGGAAAAAGGTCTTTAATCACTGATTTACTCTCCAAATGCTGACAACAGCTGGGGCTGGGCCAGGCTGAGGTCAGGAGCTGGAACTCCACCCATGTCTCCTATGTGGGTGGAGTCATCATTTGCTGCCTTTCCAGGGTACACTTTAGCAGGAAGCTGGAATCGGAAGTGGAGCCAGGACCCCAAGCAGGCACTCCAATATGAGATGCAGGCCTCTCAAGTGACGTATTAACTGCTGCACCAAATGCATGCCCCAAATTTTAATCCTTAAAAAAAAATTTCTTCCTTTTCATTTGTGATGGTACTGATTTCAAGTAAAGATAGAGCAAGGTATTTGAGCCCCAAACTATGAACTGGAAAATTTGCTTGAAATCGGTGATGACTCATTTAACCCTCAGGAACTATTTTCTAGTGAATCACTGACTTGAATTATGTCATTCATTTATTCTAAGTCTGTTCTTTTGTGTTATTTCCTCTGCTTCCTTGACCTCATGTTGGTGAAAAGGGAGTTTGTTGATGTGTAAGCCTTGAAAAGTGCATTGATTATACAGTTCTTAGCACCATGTAACTGGAGTGTTCTAAGGCTGCCTTTTTGTTACATTGCTTGTTTTCGGCTTTTATATTTTATTCCTGAGCGTTCTGCAATCTCTATTTACTACGCATTTGAATCACAAGTATACACAAAAGAGGTGGCTTTTGTGACATGCTAAGACAAGGATGTTATGTTCCAGCTTAATAATAGCCTTGGAGGAAAATATTTTGTCTCAAAAGGTTGAATAGGTTTTACTTCAAAAGAGTTTGAGTTAATAAATTTAGGGTGATAAAAAGTCTAAAGAGCAATTCTTTGCCCTATAGTATTTTTTATTTAACTATTAATTAGATATAGTTTCATTGTGTTTGTGGCCTTACCTATTAAAGCTTATTTTCACATAGTCAAACAAAACAGGATGTACATGTTCAACTGCCTTTATTGTGGCACGTTGTTTCTTTTGGCTGCATTATGGCTTATTTAAAATGATTTCATGGGTGACTGTTTAGCCTAGTAGTTAAGACACCGGTAGGGATGCCCATGCTTCATAACGGAGTGCGTGGCTCCAGGTCCAGCCGCTTCATTTCTGAGCCAGCTTTCTGATGTGCACCCTGGGGAGCAGCGGCGCTGGCTCTCAGTGGGTTCCTACCTCCCATGTGGTTGAGTTCTAGGTTGAGTTTCAGGTTCCTGGCTTCAGTCTTATCCAGCTCTGGCTGTTGTGACCATTTGGGGGAGTGAATGGTTGAACAGAAGATATCTCTCTGCTTTTCAGATGAAATGAAATTTTTGAAAAAATCATGAGATTGCATATCAAATTATATATTTTGCAGCCACTTTAAAAATTTAGGTTGCAGGGGAGCAGGGGGGCCCTGTGGTACAGAGGGTTAAAGCCATGGCCTGAAGTGGCTGCATCCCATATGAATCCTGGTTCAATTCCTTGCTGCTCACTTCCAATCCAGCTTCCTGCCAATGCACCTGGGAAAGCAGGTGTACACTTTGAGCATGTATGCAAGAATTACCTTAGGACAATTGTTCTTAACCTTGGCAGTATATTGGAGACTTTAAAAATACTTGATGCAAGGAGGGTGTTTGGCCTACTAGTTAAAATGCTGGTTAACATTCCCACATTCTGTTTTTGGAGTGCTTGGGATTGAAACCCAGGGCTTCGGATTCCAGCTTCCTGCTAATGCAGATCACGTAAGGCAGTAGTAATAGCTCACATGATCGGATTCCCTCTACCCATGAGAGAGACCTGGAATGAGTTGCCAACTCCTGGCTTTTGCTATGGTCCAACCCTTGCTTTTGTGGGCATTTGGGGTGTAAGCCAGCAGATGGGAATTCTCTGTGCATGTATGTGTGTGTCTGTCTCTTGAATTAAAAGAGAAAAAAAAAATACCTGATCCACCTCCCCAAGAAATTCTAGTTTGGTTGGTTTGAAGTGGGCTCTGGATATCTATGTTAAAAACAGACAAACAACGACAAAAATCAACTCTTTCAGGCTCTTGAGAGCCATTCAGTTGGGTATTTACATAGATGTGGGATTGCCAGGTTATAGGATAGACGTATCTTCTAGCTTTGCTAGCACTGATCAATTGTCTTCTCAAGTAGTTTGTGCAAAATATACCCCAACAGCAATAGAGCACAGTCTCCATTTCTCCACATTCTCATCTATACTTCATGTTTTTACTCTTTGCTGGTTCAGACAAGTGCACAATTATACACCATTTAATTTCTATTTCCCTGATTTTTAATGAAGTTGAGCATCCTTTCATTTATTATTATTTTTATTATTATATTTATTGAAATTTGGAAATAGTCCTTGGCTATTTTTTATCTCTTGTCCATTTTTAAATAGTCATGTATCTTTTTCTTATTGGTATGAGGGAATTCTGAATACTAAAGCTACAGCCTTGCTGGTTGCAAATATCTTTTTCTCCAATTTATGCCTATTTTTGCAGTTTGCAGGTGCCCTTTCTATCTTGCTTTTTTTTTTTTAAGGAATTTATTAATACTTTAGATTCTCAGGGTCATAGAAAATGCATGATAATTACTACAACACAATTCTCATGTTAACGTGATAGTAATACAAAGAGAACAGATTCGGTGTAGTGCATAGACACAATTCTAAGCCCTTTTAAAGATTTACATTATTTATTTCAAAGACACAGTGACAGAGAGAGGGAGAGACAGAGAGAGAAGGATATTTTCCATCTGCTGCGCTGGGCCAGGCTGAAGCACAGGGCCAGGAGTTCCATCCTGCTCTCCCCCGTGGATGGCAGGGCTCCCAAGCACTTCCACTGCCTTCCCAGGTGCCTTAGCAGGGAGCTGGATTGGAGACAGAGCAACCAGCCCTTGAACCCGCACTCCGATACAGGATGCAAGCAACACAACCAGCAGCTCAAGCCTCTGTACCACAGCGCCAGCCTCAGTTTCTAAGTGCTTTTATCATACCAAGGCTCTCACTTTCATGTAATCAGATTCAGCAACATTTCCTTAATGATTTGTGCCCTATGTTTTGTTTAATAACTCCTCCTTTTGAAGTCACAAAGACATTCTCATATTTTCGTGATAGATTATTACAGTAATGACTGCGATGACTCATACCTTCCCGTATCCACTTAGGTCCTCCCGACGTTGACTCTGGACATTGGGGAGTGGATCCTGTGACTTGCTTTGCCAAATGGACATCAGCAAATGTGATGCTAGGAGAGGCTTGAAAAGTGCTTGTGCTTTGGGACTTGCCTCTCAGAACAGCCGCCTTCCGGGCTCACCTGCTACATATCTAGCACCAGCTGCTGGTCAGCAGAGTGAAGCCGTCTCAGACCACCTGGCCCAGCCAAGCCTTCCAGGACTGCAGCCTCATGAGTGACTACAGGTGAGACCACCACACTCACCACCCAGGGAAATGCACTCAAATCGCTGACCACAGAACTGCAAGCAAATGAAATAACTACTGTACTACGCCAGTTAGTTTGGTGTGTGTATATATACATATACACCATATATTTATATATATCTCATATCAGAGTGTCCTGCCCCACTGCAGCCTCCTTGCTAACATGCACTGTGGGAGGCAGAAAGTGATGCTCAAGTAGTTTTTGTGGAAGATTATTATAGTAATGGCTCCAGTAAACCATACCTTCCTGTATTCTCCCTCTTATAGGGATCCCTGCCACATGGCTCCGGATGTGGGTAAATGAGAACCCCACCCAAGTCACGTGGGAGACACAGACTGTGTTCCTCTTTCCCAGCTTGGCCTGGCCCAGCCTCAATCATTTCTGGCATTTGGGAGATGAACCAGCAGATGGAAGTGAAGCGTGCTCTCTCTCTCTCTTTCTGTCTTCCTCTTAAACACACACACACACACACACATTTAAGTATACATGGGCAAATAAGAGTGTGTTTTGCTGATTGATAGCTAGAGAAGTATATTAGCAGAGACTGTTAGTTGCTACACAATATTGATTTTTTTTTATATCAGAACTCAATGTTCTGGGCAATAGTTCCTAGTATGAATAATAAATAGTCTAAGCCACCCATGAAATCTTCATCTCTCTTATCTAGCATCTTCTCTGCTAGGGAAGGCTTATGATCTCATTGTGGGCAATAGATCTAAGAAGTCTTTGTGTGTGTGAATTTAAAAAATGTATTGATATAAAGAGATAAAGAGATATAGTGCATTTCATAGGTACAATTCTAAGAAGATAATCATATTTCCCTTTTTCACCCTCCCTCAATCCCCCCTCCTTCTTTTCATTTCCTTTATTTTTTGCAATAACAGACTTCCAACTTAGTTTATAATCACAGGCTTAATGCACCACTAACTGTAATGTTCAACAAGTTAAAAGTAGAAAAACCGGCCAGCGCCGCGGCTGACTAGGCTAATCCTCCACCTTGCGGTGCCGGCACACCAGGTTCTAGTCCCGGTTGGGGCACTGGATTCTGTCCCGGTTGCCCCTCTTCCAGGACAGCTCTCTGCTGTGGCCAGGGAGTGCAGAGGAGGATGGCCCAAGTCCTTGGGCCCTGCACCCCATAGGAGACCAGGATAAGTACCTGGCTCCTGCCATCTGATCAGCACGGTATGCCGGCCGCAGCGCGCCAGCTGTGGCGGCCATTGGAGGGTGAACCAATGGCAAAGGAAGACCTTTCTCTCTGTCTCTCTCACTGTCCACTTTGCCTGTCAAAAAAAAAAAAAAAAAAAAAAGTAGAAAAACCACTGTTCCACAGAAGTATAAACAAGGACTATAAACAGTAGTCAAATCGCAAGATGTCAGTTTCATTATTGTACATTTTTGGTGTATGGTATTCTATATTAGCTGCCACATATCAGAGAAAGCATAGGGTATATTCTTTTGGGGACTGGCTTCTGTCACTAAGCATAAAGGCATCCAGTTGCATCAATTTTGTTGCAAAAAACAGGGTTTCATTCTTTCTATGGCTAAGTGGTATTCCATCATTTATATATACCACATTTTCTGTATCCAGCCATCAGTTGATGGACATCTGAGTTGATTCCAGATCTTGGCTATTGTGAATTGAGCTGCTATAAATATGGGGGTATGGATAGTTCATATGCAGATTTCATTTCCTTTGAGTAAATTTCCAGGAGTGCAATGACTGAGACAACATGGTAGATTCATTTTCATATCTCTGAGGAATCTCCATACTGTCTTCCACAATGGCTCTGCTAGTTTACATTCCCACAAACAGTGGATTAGAGTACATTTTTCCCACATCCTCACCAACATTATTGTTTATTGATTTCTGTTTGAGAGCCATTCTAGCTGGGGTTAGGTGAAACCTCATTGTGGTTTTTATTTGCATTTTCATGATGGCTAGTGATCCTGAGCATGTTTTCATGTGTCTGTTGGTCGTTTGAATGTCTTCTTTTGTAAAATGCCTGTTCAAGTCCATTGCCCATTTCTTAAACCATTTCTTGTTTGTTTTGTGGCTGTTGAGCTTCTTGAGCTCTTTATATATCCTGGATATGAATCTTTTATGAATTATGTAGTATACAAATATTTTTTCTCATTCTGTTGGTTGCCTATTCACCTTTTTCTTTTTTAAAAGAATTTCTTTTTTTCTTTTTAATTTTTTCCCTTTAAAATGTTTATTTTTAAATTTTAGTTTTTCACAGATTCAATGTGCTATATAGGTTCAATTCTAAGAATGTAATAATATTCCCTTCCTCTCTGCCTTCCCCTCTTTCCCTCCCACCCCCCTTCCTAAGGAGAAGCCTTTTGAGAAGAAATAATTTGTTTCCTGGTAAAAGGGGATGGATGCTGCCAGTGTTACCTCTTAATTTTTCCTCCTTCTTCCAACTGGAGCACAGATGTGATGCCTGGAGCTACAACAGCCAATCTGTGACATTGCAGTGCCAAAAGAACTGCATAAAACAGTGGCTCTGGCCAGCACCGTGGCTCACTAGGCTAATCCTCCGCCTGCGGCGCCGGCACCCCAGGTTCTAGTCCCCGTTGGGGCGCCGGATTCTGTCCTGGTTGCTCCTCTTCCAGTCCATCTCTCTGCTGTGGCCTGGGAGTGCAGTAGAGGATGGCCCAGGTCCTTGGGCCCTTGTACCCACGTGGGAGACCAGGGGGAAGTACCTGGCTCCTGGCTTCGGATTGGCGCAGCGCTCCGGCTGCAATGCTCCAGCCATAGCGGCCACTTGGCGGGTGAACCAACAGAAAAAAGGAAGACCTTTCTCTCTGTCTCTCTCTCTCACTGTCTAGCTCTGCCTGTCAAAAAAAAAA
Source organism: Oryctolagus cuniculus (assembly GCF_964237555.1). Lineage (NCBI taxonomy): Eukaryota > Metazoa > Chordata > Mammalia > Lagomorpha > Leporidae > Oryctolagus > Oryctolagus cuniculus. Next base: position 65,665,207 of record NC_091432.1, read on the forward strand.
AAAAAAAAAAAAAAAAAAAAAAAAAAAAAAAAAAAAAAAAAACAGTGGCTCTGACATTATTGAAGCCACTGAACTAAATCAGAAAATCAGAAACCTCCTATTTTGTTGTGTGATGAAAAATACATTCTCAATTTGAGACACTATTTGAAATTTGTTACTTCTATCCACATGTGTTCCTGTTTTAGGACCCAAGGTCAGCTTTCTAAAAATCAACTTGCCTCATGATCAGTTTGCCAAATGACCAATCACTGAATTGATAAAGCTTACTCATTTACCTCCAAGTTATCTCTTTTGACTTTCAAGGTAAGAAGATGCATGGAAACTGGGGTACAGCATTTCTGTCTGACACATGGACACAGCTGCAAACCATGGTTTTTATTTTTGGTGGCAATTGTACCTGGCTAAAAGTCAAGAATTCATTGACCATAGAATCAGAGTCAGCAAATTTATTTCATAAAGGAGCTGATAGCAAATATTTTAGGCTTTGAGACCTGTATGGTTCCTCTCAGAACGATTCCACTCTGCTGTGCTAGTGCCAAAGCCTTAGAGAGTATGTTGGTCAACAGAGGCAGCTGTGTTCCAACAACATTTTATTTACAAAAGCAGGTGGCAGGCCTGATTTGGCCCATGGAGTGTAGTTTGCCAGTCTCCTCCATGGAAGAAAGAAGAAAAAAGTGGATAATGATGACATATAATAGTCTCTGATGTGGTATCTAATATGAATTGCTGTAAATTTTACAAAGAAAAATTTTTGCTACATTTAGCCAGTTGTGCGAATTGCTCTTTCAGTGAAAGGCCAGTATATAGGTCAGTTGTGATGTTGTGAATGATTTACTCTAAAATTATGTTTTTAAATTGGTTGCTTAATGTATGTAAAAGAGCTATTGACATTTTTTTTTTTTTTTTGACAGGCAGAGTGGACAGTGAAAGAGACAGAGAGAAAGGTCTTCATTTTGCCGTTGGTTCACCCTCCAATGGCCGGCGCACGAAGGTGATCCAAAGGCAGGAGCCAGGTACTTAGCCTGGTCTCCCATGGGGTGCAGGGCCCAAGCACTTGGGCCATCCTCCTCTGCACTCCCTGGCCACAGCAGAGAGCTGTCCTGGAAGAGGGGCAACCGGGACAGAATCCGGTGCCCCGACAGGGACTAGAACCCGGTGTGTCGGCGCCGCAAGGCGGAGGATTAGCCTAGTGAGCCGTGGCGCCAGCCGAGCTATTGGCTTTTAAAATTATTTATTTATCTATTTTCATTTTATTTGAAAGGCAGAGAAGCAAAGAGAGAAATCTTCCATCCACTGGTTCTCTTCCCACATGCCTGCAACAGCTGAAGCCAGGAGCCTGGAACTGTACCCAGGTCTCTCACATGGGTGGAAAGGGACCTGAGTATGGCAGCTGCCTCCCAGAGTGTGCACAGCAGGAAGCTGGATCAGAAGCAGAGGAGAGGGGCCTTGAACCACTCTGACACAGGCTGCAGGCATCACATGGGGCGTCTTAACCATTGCACAAATGCCTGCCCCCTGATTTTTATGTAACGTTCTGTCCACCAGCCTTGCTAAACTCTCCTATTGACCCTAACAGTTTATCTGTAGGATCTTCTAGAGTTCCTATATAAACTTCTATACCATCTGGGAATAATATATTTTGTGTCTTCATTCCAAATTCTTGTATCTTATGTTGATTTTTCTTACTCCATTGGCTGAGGCCTATACTATAAACTTGAATTGGAAGTCTCATCTTTAAGTATTATTTTATAAAAAGATTAGAGTATGCATAATGGTCAATACATTTGTTTCATGGAAGGATTCTCACAAATGCATTCCTTTAAATCAATGATGATTTAATCTTCATTTAATTTTAATCTTCATTTGATCCTCCCAGCACATCCTGTGATAAGCGTTTTCATTCCTGTTGAACAAAATAGGAAACTGAGACCCAGAGAAACAGTGAGATATTCCTAAAGTGACAGTTGTGCCAGAGACTGTTCTCTAAATTCAGATTTGACTTAACGTATGCTTTCTCACCTCTAGGAGTCAGCGCCACCTCGGGACCTTGAATGAAGGGGAGGTGAGAAGACACATCTGGGGTCCTGCACTGTGGCATAGAAGGTTAAGCCTTAGCCTAAAGCACCAGCATCCCATATGGATGCCAGTTTGTGTCCCAGGTGCTCTGCTTCTGATCCAGCTCCCTGCTGGAAAGCAGCAGAAGATGGCCCAAGTGCTTGGGCCCTGCACCTGCTTGGAAGACCTAGGAGAAGCTCCTGGATTCTGGCTTCTGGCTTCCACTTGACCCAGCTCTGGCCGCTGTAGCCATCTGGGGAGTGAACCAGTGGATGGGAGATCTCTCTCTCTATTTATCTCTGTAACTATGCCTTTCAAATAAATATAAAAATAAATCTTTAAAAAAAAAAAAACAACAAAGACAGGTCTGGTTGAGTAAGTGTACTTTGTACAAGTAATGCTCCCCCCATGTGCGAGTCTAAAGCTGGTCTTTGGGGAAGGTCCAACTCGCGAGCTCTAGCCCTGCTAGCCAGAAGTCACTACTGTGGTCTAACTCCCATCTGCCTTCCATATCCTTTTCTAAATTATTTCAGCATTCAGAGGAACAGAAGTAAAAATGGGGGCATGCAAATCTGATCTCAAGAATTTTTGAAGACTGAGCTAAGACTTGAACCCAATTATCTTGACTCAAAGGGAAGTGTGTTTCTGTTATACATACACCTCCCATTCTTCTCCTTCAATGCTAGATACCATTTTTGACTGTGCTAATTATTTTATATGCATATCTTATTTAGCCCTCTTGACTTCTTAAGATCCTAATTATTACCCTTATTATGTAGTTGAAGTTTAGAGAAGATACGTGACTCACTCAGTGTCATAGATCCAATAAATGGAAAAGTTGGGATTTGAGCATAGATTGTTCTCATTGCAAAAGTCCTGTGGCTGACCATTAGGTCAGACTTAGGAATAGTTGTAGTGATAATGATGTTTTTTTTAAAAAAAATTTAATATTTATTTTTAAGGAATACAAATTTTATAAGTAAACTTTAGGAATATAGTTATTCCTCCCACCACACCCACACTCTCACCCCATCTCCTCCTCCCTCTCCCCTTGCCAGTCCCATTCTCCATTAAGATTTGATAATGATGTTTTAACAGTAATAAAATAATCTATAATTTAATGATAATTACAACAATAATAAAAATGTAGTTGCCCATTATGATGCCACTGCATTGGTCTGAGATACTTTATGATAGCCCTAGGCTTGTATTTATCTTTGTAAGTTAAGAGATCAGTGGAAAACCAGACAAGACCTTTCAATAGCTCGCCCATTCATAGTGATAATTGTGTTCTATAATGAACCCCTCCCTGGAAAACTCTTTGAGGATCAACTCTATAGAGTGTTTGTTGAGGGAAAGGAATCACTTGTGCGTTTATACGGTTGACTGAAGAAGTGAGTCACTGTCACAAGCAGGGCTGGTTCCTTTTCTGGTCTGGATGCGCAGACGCTGGGAAAAAGCTGCTCTTGTTCTGCAGTGGTTGCTGGCTTGGCGTGCTGGGTGTCCCCCACTTTCCCCATCTCCTCTCCTCTCCACCCTGCTACAGCCCACTCTGGACCTCGGGCTTCCTTCCACCCTGGCCTCCAGCGGGGTTGGGCTCTGGGAAACACTGGCCCGTGAATGGCAGGAAGAGGAGATGGAGGGTGGAAGGTGATCTGATTCATCGGCTGACATCACTCATGTCAAAGGGCCCTCTCCCCACAGCCCTGCTTAACGTTGGGTTCCAGTCGCTGCTACCTCCCCTCACCGGATCAGCCTTAGAAGTGGTACCTTCACCCCACCAGGCTGTGGGTACCCTGGGGGGTTACACAACTCTACGTAGTGCTAATAGTGTCTATTAGCCTCTCCCCGGCTGAGCTGTTCTGAAAGGCTTCTCTTTCCTGGCAGACAAGCTGAGGTGGCAGGTGGTCTCGTCCCTGCCCCATCGCTGGAAAGGCAAGTGTGTAGTAGAAGAGAAGGAGAGCGTGCGATGGAGCTGGAGAGGGAGTCCTGATGCCAGGGAGGCCCACACTTCATCCCCGAGGCCCTGGCTTCTGCCGCTCTCCCTTCTATTCTGTGAGTTGCCCCATGGAGTTATTATTTGATTAAAGCATATTTTTGTTACTGCTAACTGTATACTCAATGGCGTGCAGGCCAGCAACAGGAGGCCCATTAATGTCTGAGGTGGGTTTTCTGTTACTGGTCTTGAGGTGTACTAGGGGAGCTCATGGCTTGTGACACTGTGAAGTCAGGTAGAGGTGGCTCTCCCGGCTTGACAGTGCTGTCAGAGACCCTGTTTGTCATCCAGTGCCAGCTTCCTCCTGATGCTGTCTCTCTACAGAGTGGTAAAAAGGAAAAAGAAAAAAAAAAGCCTGTTGTGTTTACCCTCGACCTTGCATGTGGTGGGAGACAACTGATTACTTCCAGACACTCTCCAGAAACGTCAGGCAGTTCTTTCTCAGAAACCTTCAGCAAACCTCTTCTTGCTTCTCATCAGCTCAGAGAAGGTCACAGCCCCACCCTTGAGCCAATATCTGTGGCCGGGATGTGCCTGGGTAAGCCTGGGCCTCAGCACTGCCCCTCGAGTCAGGGGTAAGGTCGGCTTCTCCAAGCACTCCTGGGCTCCACAGCAGGGAGGCAGAGGGGAGAACGGTGGTGCACCGTTAGAGAAGGGAGGATGGATTCGGGAAGTCACCCACCGGATCGGCTCTGCTTGTGTGGGTACAGAAGCCAGCAGTTTACCTCCTGCTTACACTGCTCTAAGTTTCCTTCTTGTCTTGAGAAACCCCTGATTAATGAACGGGGACGATCTTGGCAGCGGCCGTCCCTTGCCAGCTGCTAGCTGTGTGACTCTGGCCACGTCCCACAAGCGGTCCAAGCCTTCGCTTCTACTTCCATACAGTTGAGACGAATGCTGCCTGCCTGTCTGATAGGATTTCTGGGAGGCTCAAGGCAGATGACAGACCCGAAAACACCTTGTCGCCTATAAGAGGTTAGGGAAGCGGGAGGGTTCTTCTTCTTCCCTATTTTTACTTCTATTTCATGAGAGCGACTGTGTGGACATCTTTTTCAGTGCACAGTAGAGAACTGTTATCTGTAGGCACAGCAGCATTGTTCTTGCCATACCCTGGAGATCACGTTGCTCTCTTGAGTGAGCAAATGAAATACTCCCACCTGGCCCGGGAAGGCTGGCTCTCTGGCAACCTCCCTGAGGTTGGATCCTCAGAGACTTTCCTCTGAGCCACTGGGAGCCAGAGATGGATCGGCAAGGAACCAAAATGCCCAGGTCACTGCGGTCATCCCATCTAGAGGGACTTCCTAGGCACAGTCTGGAGTCTCCTGCCACGCAGGACCAAGTACACACAAGTACGACCACAAGAAAACAGCGTGAATTATCACAGGGACCAGCTGCCTTGCAGCTGGAGATTAGGGAGGCTGCTATCTTCCAGTCATTGTGCAAGCGCCTATCAAGGTAAGGCCTTTTATGGCTGACAGTGATAAGGAGGGAAGCCCTGAAGGAAAAGGTCACACGAGGACAGGAGGTTGGACAGGGTGAGCAGAGAGGCCTTAGGACACCTGGGAATCTCTGAGTTTCCCTCTCCAGTCCCCTAGAGGCTGATATTCTGCTTTGAGAAAATGGGAAGTGGGGTCAATTTAATTATAAAAAAAAAACAAAAACAAACAAACAAAAAAAAACAAAACTAGCTTTCAGGAATCAGGAAACAGGCAGATGCAGAGCCAGGCGCTTACTCCCCGTGACTACGCCAAGCTTGCTCCAGTGACTCGGCGCCGTCTCAGAGTCTGAGGCTGGGCTGGCGCTCACAGGGAGAGCCTTCTGCGAAGGCCCCTCCTTCTCTCCGGAGCGCTGGCCCATCCTAGAAGTCACGGAGTAAAGGAAGGGCAGATCTGTCCTATGTATTTTGGTAAAAACTCTCCCGCCTTTGACAGCTGGTGCCTAAGGAGGCATTTTTGAGTCCTCAAGGGCTCTCACTCTCTGCTCCAGGGTCAGGCAACTGCTTGGTTCCCCAGCCCAGAGCCAGCACACAGGCTTGGGTCCTGTGAGCCTGAATCCAGTTTCCTTTCCCACTGCTACTTCACGCGCATTGTCAGGGAGTGTTTGGGAAACACGCATTGCCTGCCTTCATGTTTAGGGCACCGTGACAGATAAAGTAAGCGTAATTGTGCCCATGTTTATACATCAGTGAGCAAATATCACGGTCCTCGTGCTCACTGGGATACTGCATGTACTAACATTGGAACGATCCACAGAATATTAGCATAGCCCTATTAAATTCATTAAGCACTCAGTATTTAAAAAAAAAAAATCTAGGTTCTTCTTGCTTTTAGTTTGGTCAGGAACAGAGGGCACATCCTCAAAAGGATTTTAAAAAATGAAAGAGCACGTGCTTAGCATCAATTGAGTGACTGATTTATTAAATGTCTCCTTACATTATTTATTTACTTTCCTGTCCTTTGAAAGGCAGAGAGACAGAGAGATGCAAAAACAGAGATGTCTCATCCACTGTTTCACTCCTCAAAAGCCTGCGACAGCCAGGGCTAGGCCAAAGCCAAGAGCCCAGAACTCAACCTCAGCCCCTATGTAGGTGGCAAAGACCCAAGTACTTGAGTCACTGCCTGCTGTCTTCCAGGGCGAGCATCAACAGGAAGATAGGATTGGCAGTGGAGCCAGGCTCTCTGATATGAGCGTCTTACACTGTACAAATACCTGCCTCCAAATGAGGGCTCGAAACCAGTGAAGCATGCAAGTAACTTGTTGCTAATAATAGAAGCAGGGGCCAGCGCTGTGTCAAAGTGGGTTACATCTCTGGTCTGAAGCACTGGCATCCCATATGGGCGCTGGTTCTAATTCTGGCTGCTCAGAAGATGGCCCAAGTCTTTGGGCCCCTGCACCAATGTGGAAGACCTGGAAGAAGCTCCTGGATCTTGGCTTTGGATGCTCCAGCCGTTGTGGCCATCTGGGGAGTGAACCATCATATGGAAGACCTCTCTCTCTGTCTCTACCTCTCTCTGTAACTCTGTCTTTCAAATAAATAAAATAAATCTAAAAAAAAAAAAAAGTCCTGTTACAAAAACAAAGGAAAACAAACAAAAAAATGTCCTCTTTAAAAAAAATAATAAAGAAGCCGACGCCGCAGCTCACTAGGCTAATCTTCTGCCTGCGGCGCCGGCACCCCGGGTTCTAGTCCCAGTTGGGGCGCCAGATTCTGTCCTGGTTGCCTCTCTTCAATCCAGCTCTCCTCTGTGGCCCGGGAGGGCAGTGGAGGATGGCCCAAGTGCTTGGGCCCTGCACCCGCATGGGAAACCAGGAGGAAGCTCCTAGCTCCTTGCTACAGATTGGCACAGCCATCTGGGAGGTGAACCAATGGAAGGAAGACCTTTCTCTCTGTCTCTCTCGCTGTCTATAACTCTACCTGTCAAATAAAAGTTTAAAGAAAAAAAGAAATGTAATCCCCAAATTCTTTTATTAGTGCTACTTGGAGCTGGGTCATTTGGGCAGCGATTGGGTCACAGGGTGCTGCCCCCATGAATAGATTAATCCGTTTCTGGACCAATAGGTGTTGTTGAGGTAAGCTGGCTTGCTCTGCTCTGCCTCACCACCTGACGCCCTCCCTCATGTTCTAATGCCACAAGAAGGCCCTGGCAGGTGCTCATGCTGTGCTCTTGGACTTCCAGAACCACGACCTCAGTGAACCCCTATTCTTTATGAGTTTCCCAACTTGTAGGATTCAGAAGGAACAACAGGAAATGCACTAGAACATTGCCAAGGTCAACAGCTAGGAAGGGAGTTAGAGTCAATGTAGCCACAAGTTCTTTTCAGCAACTCTCTGCAAGACCAGCATCTAAGGAAGCTGGCCCAGCTTCTGCAGGATGAGAACCCACAGGGAGGGGCCCCCTTCAAGGCAGACACGCATGTGAGACACCGGTGAGCCTTCTAGCTTAGCTGGCTGTCTAGGTGAGCGCAGCTGCACGCATGAACTCAGGTGAAACCAATAGAGGAAGCGCCCAGCCAGGCCACACAATTGTGAGAAATATGCAGTCGCTGCTGTTCTCAGGCACTGTGTGAGGAGAAAGGTGTTACGGAGCAATAAACAACCGGAACAGTCCGCTGTGATGTCCATGTTCCAAAGCTGGCGCTCGTTCCATTACACCTGTTACCATTTCGTCATCCATACCGCAGCAGAACTTGATAATGTGTTAGTCTCCTTTGAATTCTTAATCAAATTAGATTCCAGATGCACAGAATTGCAAAACCCCAAGGTGTGTTTGGAAAACAGGAGGCCAGTCTCAGACGGAAGGGCTGCAGAAGAAATGGTACAAAGAAGGGTCTATGGCAGAAGGATTCAGAGTAACGGCTGTCTTTTTTTTTTTTTCCTTTTTAAGAGAGAGAGATCTTCCACCTGCTGGTTCACTCCAGAGATGGCCGCAATGGCCGATCTGGAGCCAGAAGCTTCTTTTGGGTCTCGCACGTGAGAGCAGGGACCCAAGCACTTCTCCCACTGCTTTCTCAGGTACATTAGCAAGGACCTGGATTGGATGTAGAGCAGCTGGGACTTGACCCAGTGCCCATATGGGATGCCAGCACCGCAGGTGGTATCGTTACCCACTACACCACAGCGCTGGCCCCAAAAGCTGGTTTTAATCATAGATCCACCATTTGATAGCTCTGTGACTTTGAGCAAGTCCCATAACCTCCCTGTGCCTTGATGTTACCATCCGTTCAAAAGGCACACAAATAGAACCTACCTCAAAGGCTCCTTGTGAGTGAGGTAACAGGAGTAGAAGCCTGGATCGGGTGCGGACTATCAGTTGAGCAGCAAATACCCAGACCCCAGCCCGCTGTGGAGAATAGCACAGATACAGGATTCGCACTGGTGATGATGTGTGCCTGTGATGGAGGGGCTACCAAGCTTTTGTGCAGCCCGCCCCCATGCCAGCAGCAGCAAAGGCTGATTTTATGGTGGTGGCTGGGGTGGTGAACCCTTTTGGGAAGGTCCTTCCTATTGACGTAATGGGTTCAGCTATAAAGTGTTTCACATCTTCGTGTCTTTCAGCCACTGCTGTGCGTGCACACAATCAGGAAGCATTAAGTCTGGGTTCTGGTCACCCACTCGGCTCTCACTGATGTCACGCTGGCCACGTGCTCCACTCTGCTGGGTCCTGGGAGAAGCAGGACTGGTCTCTGTTCCCACAGATGTTATGGCAGATGGGGGCAGGGGGGGGGAGGCTGAGGAGGCAGGCAATTGCTACCTCGCAGGGTGAGAAGCATTTTGTTGGGGGAAAGTATGCCTGACCCAGCCCGGAAGACAAGCCAAATGGGATGGATCTCAGCTCCTGAGACAGTGCTCCCAGCAGATATCCCCGAGAGAAGTAGGAAATTCTCAGGACGATGCCTGCAGTGTTGCACAGGACCGGTTCGCTTAAACAGTGAGCTCACGCTGAGGGGGTGGCGAAGACCAGCCTGTGTAGTAGGAAAAGCTCTCTGGGAGTGGAACTTCATCCCTGACAGCCAAGCATAAGATGACAGCTGGCCGATCAGAACAAAGCGATGACTAAACAGTAGTCACAGAGGCGAGCCATTGGCAGTGACCTAGGGAAGCCATCTCAAAAGGCCACCCAGAGAGACCAACAGGAAGAAAGTGAGGTTAAAGGATCTGTCATCGCTCAGCTCATAAATATGCAGAAAAACAAAGGGCGAAAGAATGGGGCTAACGGGTTGGATGACCTGGAGTCTGGCTTTGGCTTAGCCTCAGATGCCCATTAGTGTGTGATGTTGGGTAAGAGATGTCCCCTCTCTGAGACTTGTGAGCTATGGGGGGTTGTATCAGCACGTGAGAGGTGGTGTCAGTGGTCAGACACAGGATTCCCACGCAGCTCTGCGGCCCCGGCACTCCAGCCACAGCCTGGCCACGCGCAAAGGAGCTTGGGGTCGCCTCTTGAACAGGTGAACTCAAGAGATCCCTCTTCTAGAAAGGGAACCCCCCCTTTGTAAATCCGTGGCTCGTTGCCCTGACTGCTGAGGTTTTGCAGGAAGAAAGACTGTGATTTGACTGCATTTCCTGTCCCTCTCTTGCTCTTGGCACCCTCTGAAGAGCTCCTCTTTCTCTTAAAGGGAACTCGGAGAAGGCGCATGGAAAATGATCTTGGAGGAGCACAGCCCAAACCGGACAAGTCAGTGTAAATGGTGGCACTTCCGGTCCCAGCGGGATGCTGATTCCCCCACTCCAATCACGTAGTCCTGGTAAGGGCTGGAAGTCCTCAGGACCCCCTCTTTGGCACAGGGGTGGCCTTTGTCACTTCAAGCCAGAGCGGAGAAAGAGAAGACTGGAGGTCAGGGAGAGGGCTCAGTCTCTCTCTGATGGCAGAGCTGGGAGCCAGAGCCGGAGCGCTACACAGTCGTGACCTTCCTGGGTGGAGGAAGCCAGTCTGCAGGGGGCAGTGGACTTCCAGAGAAGACAAGAAGCTGGGATGGGTGGGGGCGGGGTGGAAAAGAGCACCATCCTCTTGGTGGCCAGCTTTGTCCTTCCTTAGAGCAATCAAGGTGTGCTTTGACTTTTGGGGGGGTTTTGTACCTGGCATCCAAAAATGTATGGCCCAGAAATCCTTAGTTTTCCACTGGAGCTGACTACTTCCTGTGTTCAGAAATGAACGAAGCTCCCCCTGGCTCTGGGGCACCCCAGGTGTGGCTCCCCTGGAGTAGCCGCTTTCTTCTCCCACATTCAGGCCTTTCCCAGTTTACCCAGGAGTCCTCCTGAATGCTCCTCACCGTGAGGCTTTGCTGGGCACAGGGCAGGGTTATCCATATTAGGCATCAAGAATATCAGGGTTGGGGCCGGCATTGTTGGTGCAGCTGGTTAAGTTACCGTTTGCAATGCTGGCTTCCCATACTGAAGCATCAGTTCGAGTCCTGGTTGCTCTGTTTCTGATCCAGCTCCCTGCTAATGCACCTGGGAAAGCAGCAGAAGGTGGCTCAAGTGCTTGGGCTCCTGCACCCAGGCAGGAGAGCCAAATGGAGTTCCTGGCTCCTGCTTTCAGCCTGGCCCTGCCCCAGCTGTTGTGGCCATTTGGGGAGTGAACCAGGAGATGGAAGATCTCTTACTCTGTCTCTCCTTTTCAAATAAACAAATATTAAAAAAAAAAAAAAAAAAAAGAACAAAACCAAAGCAGATGACCAGGATGGAGTGCCTTGCTCAGAGTCACACAGCAAATTAGAGAGCAAAGTCGTGCAGCCGGAATGTGGCTGGTACTCTGTCCACTGGGCCAAGCCCTCTGCTCACCTGGGCCAGAGCACTGCAGTGGCTCAGAACACGCGACTTGTCCGCTCAGCAAGTACCACAAGCACCGTTCGAGGGCTCAGGGTACGGTTGAACGAGACCTAGTCTGTGTCCTCACTCACAAAGCTGATGCTGCAGCCTGCGTCCAGGGCAGTAAACAACAGGAATAAGGTACAGCAAACACGACTGCAGCCAGGAGAGCGTGAAGCCTGTCAGAGAAGGGTAGGGATAGGATTCTCAGCAGGGCCACTGCCAGGCGGGATGGCACCTTTCTGTGACTCTTGAACAAGCAGGTGCTTTTTCCTCCAAACACGTGACTGCCAGGGGCCAGACAAGTATCAGGAAGAGATAGCAATCTGAATATCTATGCCGGGATCAGCACAGCCTGGATGTGTCAGCGTGTGGCCACGCTTCCTGGGGTGGGGAAATAAAGGCAGGCTGCCTTCCTGTGGGCCCCAGGATCCCACTGCCCAACCTGCCATGGTTTATTTAGGCAGCACAGCCCCCAGTGTGGCTGCTCCTGGGGCCTCACTGACACCACAACCCCATTTTCCTGCTTCTGCCTAGTCCTCCCGTGGAGCCCAGAGCCCTCTCTCCCTGTGGGTCATTCAATCTCCTTGGACCTGTTTGGTCTCCTGGGAACCAGGTTAAGAGCTAGTGTTTCTGGGCTGTAGCCCTCAGCTGTGCTTAATTAAAAAAGAGCAACACCTGATCCTGTCTGGGAGGGCCACGCCTGCAAGGGGAAAGTATCTGAAGGCCTGGGCATTTGCAGCCTTTTCGTGATTGGCTGCCAATTATGTCATTCCTTTGTCTGCAGGTGTTTGTGTGTGTTTCTTTATCTGTGTGTGGGAGACATAAAGCAGAAGGGAGCATGCCACTGGGTTGTTGCTAGAATCCTGAAAGATTAGGCGTTGGAAGAAATGCATGGTGAAAATAAACAGCAAACGCAGATTTAAAGGGGAACAGGAGCGTGAGCTGTTGCAAGGGAAAACTGGAAGAGGGTCCAGGAAAGAACGAGAACCACTGCATCTTCTTGCTCTACTCATACAGGGGTCGGGCGCAGAGGGGATATATGGGACTCTCAGGGCTTTTCAAAACAGCTGACTGGTGGAGCTGTTTCCCTCCCTCCCCATCATCTGTACCTCTGTATAAAGATAGAACAGAGTTGGATTTCCATGCCCTGGATGTCTTGATCTTGAAAATTAGCTCCACTAAGCGATGTCACTGGCCCCCATTCCCACACCCCACTCTACTGCCCGTCACAGTGCTTGCACGGTTGCTCAGGTTGTGACGTTATGCCACGTATATGACTGCTTATTATATTATGTTGTTTACAGTATTGCTTATTGATTCTTGCTGAGTTCAAGGAAATTCTCTACATCTAATTCCCTCTTTCTTGCATGCCTCTCTGCAGGCTCTTCTGAGATAGTTTAAAGAAGCTGTTACCATCCTGTGAGCATTCAAGGGCAAGGACTTTAAAGAGTGCCTGCCTTAGCTTTGCAGATCGCAGCCCCGGAGCACAGGCCCAGAGAGGCATTGGGTGACAAAGGTCAGCCAGGAGTGAGAGGCAGAGCTTAGGTGTCACGGCCAGGGTTCTTTCTGTCCCCCCGCCTCTTTCTGTCCAGCCGGGGCGTAGATTGGCCTGAATTTTGGCACCGTTCTGGAGAGCCTGCTGCCTTACCCCTTCGGGCTGCAAGTCCCTCTTTTCCAGTTCCTGCCTCTTCCCTCCTTTCTCTTTCTCGAATTTTGAATCTCATCCAGGAGCCACAACAGGTGTTGGGCTTGCTCCTCAGCCATTCCTGAACGCTGGCCGGCAGGATCTGGTGGGTGGGGGGTGGGGCGCGCCCTTGCTCCACCCAGCAGGCTGCCAGACCAGTTTCAATGCTACTAAAAGGCTCCTCCCTCCTTGGAGCGTCCAGTGAAGGCGCGGTAAGCCTTTACCAGTCTGCTCTGAGCTCCCCAGAGGACATACATGTATGTTTCCTGCCAATTGCCCTGAGCTCCCTGAGGAGATTGACATTGTGTTCCGACATGACATGACGGAGGCTATTAAGACCTGCCCGTTGTTAGCAATAATGGTGATAAAATCCTACCCGGAGCCCTTTGCAGCATCCGTCACGCCTCTGGGGAGGGCAGGGCTGCTGTAGCGTCCAGGGCGATCCCTCTGGCTTGCAGGCGCTCCACAGATACTTGTAATAAACGCGCATGGTAGGCCTCGGTGTGAGCGCAGGTTGGGGCTGCATAGCGAATCCACACGGGGTAGGCACGTGCCCACAGCCGACACGCCCCAGGGAGAGCCTGCTGGGGGGACTTTAATTAGCTGCTGGCCTTCAGCTGCAGCACTTCCAGAATTTTGGAAACGTTTACCCTCCCCCGCCCTGTCCACCGGCCCCAGCCAGCTCATTCTGTGTCCTCCGCTAGGTGGCCTCTGCCCCCCATCTACCTGGCAGAGACTCTCAGGGCGGCACTCATGTCTGGAGCTCCTGCTGCTGCTCCCCCCTCACCCCTCTGCTTTCACAGGTGTCAGCCCCGCGTCGCACTCCTCACCCCTGTATTGTTCTCTGGTCTTTCCCCATCTCATTGCCCACACTCCTTACTCCATCTTGGTGTCCGCTTCCTAGAGGACCCAGATGGGAACATCGTGGGTCCAGCTCACCAAATGTGCATTTTTCATGAGGGCTTTGGGTCGCTCCTGGGAGGGAATCCATCCTCAGGCCAGTGAGGAGTAGGCAGTGTGGGACCCGGGAACAGGCTCTTTATTTAAACTCCAAGCGAAGTGAGTCCCAGCTCCACAGGACGTCATGCAGATTTGTTCCTGGGCTTCAGCGCGTTCCTACCTGAATGCCAGCACTGGCTTACGCTCAGCCGTTTGTGGAGGGGAAATGGGGAAGCATCGGTGAGGCACTGGCAAACCGCTTTATTGAAGACTCTGAGTTGACGGGCGTAATACTGACCAGAAGCCCATGTGACAAAGCAGAGCGGGATGGTGGGCAAGAGAGGGTGTTTTCCCCCCTCCCGACATCGCAGGCGGCGGATTCCATGGACTGGCAACTCCAGGCATCTCCTCGGTACAGCCTGTCAGGCCCCCTCCAGGTCTCCTGGGAGTTAAGAGGTGTGTTTCTCAGGGAGCCAACGTCCTTCCTTAACAGGTGGAGATGAGCGGTTGCAAAACTCTATGTAAATTTGAATCACAGACTGTGGGCGTTGCGAGGGATTATAGAGATCACCCAGTCTGCTGGTTTACAAACTGTGTTGCGCAGAGATCCTTAAGGGCCTGGGGAAGAAGTGCTGTGGATGATATCTAACAGGTGGTAGTCACAGAAGGGGAGAAGAATTCATCTGATGCCAGCAGGTATTTGTTGAAAGTAAGGGGATGATCAATGAATCCGTCTAGGTCCAGTGGCCGAGAAACGAAGGAGCTGAGAATCTGGATTTCTCAACTTCTTGTGATGCGGTGACTGTGAGCGTATTACCCAGAGCGGAAGGAATTCGGGGGTCATGCTTATGTTTTGTCTCCGTATCCCTCCTCCTGGGACCCAGCCATGTTGGATCTGCCTGTTGGATGCAATGCGGGTGACTTAGTCTGCTTTTCCTGGAATCTGGTTTTCATTATTTTTGGATCCTTGGGCCCACAAGTCAGCCGAGATGGGGATGCTGATGGGAGGAGTGTGTTTGCTTCTAATTTAGAAAAGAGCAACCACGCCCCACAGATCAAAACCCACGGGCATTTCGGTGGCCCTGGAGCAGTGTGTGGAGCGCCGTTCTGCAGGCGTTCTAAGAGGTATTTAATCCGCTCCTGGAAAGGACTCCATAGCACACGCTCTGGGGAAATGTTCCATGTCATGTCCCTGCCTTGGGGATCCATGTTGCGTATAGAAAGAGCCCTGCAAACGACGTCTAAACCCTGGCCCAGTGTTTTACAGAGATGTTGATGGAAACGGTTATTCACGGAATGCCTGTCATCGCACACAGCATACTTGGGAAAGGCTGGGAGCAAAGGCCTGGGTGGTGGCCTTGGCTGTGCCACAAACTTGCATTTTTATTTTCCTCTTTGAACTTTGGTTTCCTCACCTGCAAAAGAAGAGCATCAACGACCCAGACAGAAGAAAGGACGCTAGTCCACTGCACACCTACTGTGTGCCGGGCACTGGACACGCCATCCGGCCTCATGGGCTGAAAAGCCTTATGCTTGGTTCAGTGCTCCAATGCAGGGCCGGCTTCGTGTGGGAGCAGCAGCTCAAGCCTCTGCTTGCGACATCTGCATCCCGTGTCAGTGCTGGCTTGAGTCTTGGCTGCTCTGCTTCCCATCCAGCTCCCTGCTAATGTGCCTGGAAGGCAGCAGAGGGTGGCCTAAGTGCTTGGGGGCCCCTGCCACCCATGTGGGAGACCAGGATGGAGTTCAGCCTGGCACAGTCCTGGCTGTTGTGGCCTTTTGGGAAGTGAACCAGCAGATGGAAGCTCTCTCCCTCTCGCTGTAGCTCTGCCTTTCAAATAAATAAATAAACTAACAAATAGATCTTTTTAAAAATTCTCTGTTGTCACCATCTTGAAATTCTTAATGATGCTTGAACGAGTGGTTCCACAACTTCATTTTGTGCTGGCTCTGAAAATTACATCGCTGGCCCTGTGCCCAGTATCTCCAGTCTCTTATCAGTCTACTGAGAGTGTGTGTCTACTATTATTGTGATCTACTGGGTTAGACAGTGTCCTTCAGAGGGACAGAGCAATGGGACAGATACAGATGGAGACAGATGGACACAAGAAGGGGCTGCGTTAGGAAACTAGCTAGGGGATTGGCACTGTGGTGTAGTGGGTACAGCCACCACCTGCAATGCTAGCATCCCATATGGGTGCTGGTTCGAGTCCTGGCTCCTCCACTTCTGATCTAGCTCCCTGCTAAAGCACCTGGGAAAGTAGTGGAGGATGACCCAAGTGTGTGGGCCCCTGAACCCACGTGGGGAAGTCTGAAGAAGCTCCTGGCTCCTGGATTCAGATGGGCCCAGCTTTAGCCATTGCAGCCATTTGGGGAGTGAACCAGCAGATGGAAGACCTCTCTCTCTCTCTCCCCCACCCCCCGTGCCTCTGCTTCTCTGTAACTCTGACTTTCAAATAAATGAATAAGTCTTTAATAATAATAATAAAGAAATTAGCTGCCATGGTTATGGCAGCTGAGAAGTCCCGTGACAGGTGAACCTCAGGCTGAAGATGCCTGGATGCCCAGAGCAGGGGGCAGTCCAGGTCCAAGGGCCTCTGTACCTGGGAAGCTGATGGTAGAACCCTCAGCTACCTGAGAACATGGGGAGGGCATGGCTGCTGTAATTCCCGAAGTCCCAAAGCTTGGAGTTCTGATGGCCAGGGCAGGAGATGACATCCAGCTCTTGGGGAAGAATCCAACTTGCCTTCTGCACCCTTTCTCTATAGGCCCCCTCGCCAGTCGGATGGTGCCTGCCCTCAGAGATGGTCCCTGCCTCGTCCATGCTGGCTCACAGGCCAACCTGCTCTGGAAACGCTCCCACAACACACCCCAAATAATGCTTTCCCAGGTTTCCAGGCATTCCTTAACGCAGCCACGTTGATGCCTAAGAGTCACTGCTGCATACACAAGTGGACGCTGACGTTCAGAGAGGTTAAATAAATTGCTTAAGGTTACGGGGGGGAAGGGATAGCAGAGCCAGAATTGCCACGTGCCCATCTGGCTCCGAAGCTTTTGTCCTCCCTCTAGACCAGCAGCTGGGACAAACAGTCTATGATTCTAAGATCGTTTTGTCCTTTATTTTTGCAGACAGAGAGAGAGAGAGAAATTCTAATCCACTGGTTCACTGCCCCCAAATGCCCTCAAGAGTGTCTCAGCGTTAGGCCAGCACCAGCCCATTTTGTTCTTCAAACCGCTGCTTGATCTGCTGCACTGCTGAAATGACAGACTGACTGTACCAACCCCATTCCCTCTGAGCACGTGCCTGGCTAAACGAACGCCAGCAGAGGGCTGGGGAAAGCACAGGACTGCACAGGTTATGCTGCTGCTTCTCTCCATTCCTATGTACCCTCCACTGTTTGGAATTCCATGTGTCAGAGCTTTCAGAACCCCTGAGGAACAGAGAGAGCAGTGGGTGGAACAAACAGGTTTTGAAAAAGCCTTGATTGATGGGAGTAAGTTTAGGATGTGTAATGGCACAGAGGCCCTGGTGCTAGGATATTGGAACAACCTAGGATGCTGGTGTCCTTGGGACAGTAAAAGAGAAGGAAGCAGACGTTTCCCCCTCCTAGTGTAAAGTACTATGCTAGGTGCTCGCCAGCTCAAAGACAAAAGGCTACGCGCAGTAGTGGCTGCAGAGCTGTAGTGTGGCGCCATCTAGTGGAGAGTTCTTACTTAAGGACTAGAAACCGTCAGCACCACCGTCTTGCTGAAACCACTAACTTCTTTCTATGGTCTGTCTTCCCATCCCTCTGCCATTGTCGACACAGATGTTGGGACAGGCTCAGCGCTGCGACACAGTTCTCTAGGGAGAGATGGATTTCTGGGAAGCAGGCTGAGCTGGAGAGTTGCCTGCAGAAGGATTTTGGGGGCATGTGCCCGGGAAATGCATGAGCAAGAAAGCGAGGGTAGGAGTTGGGCAAAGCAAGGAGCTAACCATGAGGTTAAACTGGAACCTCTGCGGATGCTGTGTGGAGCTGAACCACACTTTGTGTCCCTGCTGCAGACCATCGGGGTGGGGAGACGCCTCCAGGATACTGCCCAGCACAAGGTCCGAACTCTCATTTTCATTCCCCTTTTCTTTCCCACTCACCAGTTCCTGACTGCCTTGCTCCCAGGAGCCCACGCTCCATCACCGTTCAAACACAACCACACGTGGGCTCTCTGGTTTCATCCAGGCAGATCCTAGTTTCTTAGTCGCACATGAAAGAGGACTATTTTTCTTTTTCCTACAAAAAGGTTGGCTGAAAACCGTGCTTGTCTATGTCTCCTGCTCCTTGCCCAGTATCTTGATATTGCCTGGAGAGGCCAGGCCAGACTCCAGGATGCCGGGGGAAAAAAAAAAAAAAAAAAGAGCACAAGGCACACTCCCAAGACAGACTTAGCTACACTCAGCAGGCTCCCAGCCCCCACCCCTGAAAACAAGAGCGAGTCAGGGCAGCAGCACTGCGTGGGGGCAGTGGGGAGAGCCGAGCGAGGGTGACCAGCTGTCTATCAGAATGCATTCTCTTCCTCCCCGCTGGCAAGTGTTTGACGGGAACCGGGCTGTCCAAACGGGCACCTCGTTTGCCAGCTTCCCAGGCACCCGGCGTGGCCATGTTGGCCAAGCCCTCCTCAACGGAGCTGAACAGGAGAAATAGTGCAGCTTTGGAATGCATCGGTGGCCCTGGGCGCTGGTTCCTTCTCTCTCCTCACTAGTCGGAAGTGCTTCACCAGAATGACCTGGGGCCGGCGCCACGGCTCACTAGGCTAATCCTCTGCCTTGCGGCGCCGGCACACCGGGTTCTAGTCCCGCCGGATACTGTCCCGGTTGCCCCTCTTCCAAGCCAGCTCTCTGCTGTGGCCAGGGAGTGCAGTGGAGGATGGCCCAAGTACTTGGGCCCTGCACCCCATGAGAGACCAGGAGAAGTGCCTGGCTCCTGCCATCGGATCAGTGCGGTGCGCCGGCTGGCCACGGCGCGCTGGCTGCGGCGGCCATTAGAGGGTGAACCAACGGCAAAAGGAAGACCTTTCTCTCTGTCTCTCTCTCTCACTGTCCACTCTATCAAAATATATTAAAAAAAAAAAAAAAAAAGAACGACAGGTTGAAGGTGACAGTCACTGTCCTGTTTCCTTGAGTGGCCGAGTGGCCCAGAGCCACCTTTGCACCGCCTAAACAAATCCTACCACTGCTTCCTATCCTGCCTAGGGGTAGGAGCACCCTCCGAAGATCACCCATGAACACTGCCCATCCTGCTTCTGCTCCACCAGAGTGGTGTCTGTCCCCTCCCCCCTCCCCTCACTTTCGGGTACTCAACTCATGGGTTCCTGCTTGGTTCTATTTGGTATCTTATTTTTTTTAAAGATTTATTTATTAATTTGAAAGGCAAAGTCCCAAAGGTCTTCCATCCGCTGGTTCACTCCCCAAACGGCCACAATGGCAGGGCCTGGGCCAGACTTAAGCCAGGAGCCAGGAGCTTCTTCCGGGGTCTCCCTCATGGGTGCAGGGGCTCAAGCCTTAGGTCATTTTCCATTGCTTTCCCAGGCACATTGGCAGAGAGCTGGATCGGAAGTGGAGCAGCTGGGAAACAAACCGGTGCCTGTATAAGGTGGCCACAGGCCAGCCGGCCCCTTATCTCTGGTCTTTATTTGGTAGGTGTTTCTTGTCGCTGAAACCAAGAGACATTCCCAAGTCCTGGCACTCTGCTTCCACCTCTACTTGCCCAACAGCTACCGTGGGTGCCGATGAAGCCCGCACCGTCCCCTTCAGCGGCCGTGTCCAGTGTCAAGCGTCAGCCAGCCGCTGCCTGGCTCCCCAGGTGTTTGGCCTCAGCCAACTGCGAGCTCACCTGGGAAGTTACAGGCTCTGGGAGCAGCCGGCAGCACCTGTGGGGAAGGAAAATTAGCTGCCAAAGGTGGGGCCAATTCCCATGATGGCAACTGAGCTTCAGAGCCTCGCTGGGGACCACTGCTGCCGACCCCCCACCCCCACCCCCAGTGTCTCCCTGCTGAGCCTTCTCCCGCTGCAATAGCTCACAGCTGCCACCTCCGACACAGGCCTGCTCCAGGCCGCCTCCTGCCAATCCTGCTGGGGCTGGGGGTGGGGCGGGGGGAGGCCCACAGCCGCCTGCTGATGGATTTGGGGGCACAAAAAGCCAATCCCTCGCCCCAGGAGGCGGTACTTTTGCCATGCGGTCTATGCCCCAACCATAAATAACAGCTCCTTGTGGATCCAGCCAAGGACTGGACGTGACCTGAGGGAGACACATTTTGGCTCCTGCCCTTTCCTCTCCACCTCACTCTTCCCAGGGCAGGCATTTCCCGACAAGTGCCCCATCAACAAACGCCTGCCTCGGCTTCCGCTCCCGGGGAACCCAACAATGGGTTCCTGGTATCCACGTCTCCCTCATTGTCCCAAATCACTGCCCCATTCCTTTCCAAGGACTGCTCAGATCCATAGTGCCTGTTGATGCTGCAGGCCCTCAAGTGGGCTGAGGGCACATGATGGCGCTCAATGAAGAACAAGTTGGGGCTGGTGCTGTGGCGTAGTGAGTAAAGCCGCCGCCTGCAGTGCTGACATCCCATATGGGCGCTGGTTCAAGTCTTGGCTGCTCCACTTCCAATCCAGCTCTCTGCTATGGCCTGAGAAATCAGTGGAAGATGGTTCAAGTCCTTGGGCTCCTGTACCCACGTGGGAAACCCAGGAAAAGTTCCTGGCTTCAGATCGGCACAATTCCAGCCGTTGAGGCCATCTGGGAAGTGAACCAGTGGATGGAAGACCTCTCTCTTTCTGCCTCTGCCTCTCTGTAACTCTGCCTTTCAGATAAAATAATTAAATTTTTAAAAAGACCAAATGAGCCCTTTTATAAGCTATTGTCAGGAATTCCTACAGCATGGGGCACTGTGAGGGCTTTAAAAGCTGGCTGTCACAGTGTCTAAACTATTAGACCAGCATATGATGCAAAGGGAAGCTCTTACGTATTGCTGGGTGTTCTTGGTCTGCTTATGTATTCAACCTAGTAGGCGCTCAATAAATAACATCTATCTGTTGAATTTCTGCCTTGAGGGCTCAGGGCGATGTGCTGGGATTTGGCCAGCAGAGGGCAGAATTGTACAAAGAGCCTAGGGTCTGGTGGGACACTGGGCTAGTGGGATTGTGGGGTAGCGGACAGAGCTTCCAGACAGTTGGAGGGGGCAGAGCTGGGGGACGGTCCTGAGAGGAGTGACCACATCATGGAATATTCGGGTGTTTACATTATACTCCCTTAAAAATCTTACGACGTTTTGAGTTGAACTCTCAGGACTGAGATATGCTGAGTTTGTTTGGGAATCCAGACAAGAATGAGGGGCTACTTCAAGAGGCTGTGCGTCGGGATCTTAAAAGATACGCTTATTTTGGGGCCCCAAAACCTGAGATCTATGCATAGCTTTTTCTTTTTTTTTTTCTTTTTTTTTTTTTTTTTGACAGGCAGAGTGGACAGTGAGAGAGACAGAGAGAAAGGTCTTCCTTTGCCGTTGGTTCACCCTCCAGTGGCAGCCGTGGCCGGCGCGCTGTGGCCGGTGCACCGCACTGTTCCAAGGGCAGGAGCCAGGTGCTTCTCCTGGTCTCCCATGGGGTGCAGGGCCCAAGCACCTGGGCCATCCTCCACTGCCTTCCCGGGCCACAGCAGAGAGCTGGCCTGGAAGAGGGGCAACCGGGACAGAATCCGGTGCCCCGACCGGGACTAGAACCCGGTATGCCGGCGCCGCTAGGTGGAGGATTAGCCTATTGAGCCGCGGCGCTGGCTAATGCATAGCTTTTTCATAATATGCATTTTCCATGAGCTTTTATGAAGACCACTCGCTATATATAATTTCTAGTTTTTTTTCTTCAAAACTAAATGTATCTTCCCATTCCATCTCTGCACAGTCTTGAAGCCCCATTGTAGTTACAGATCCCAGGGCCTGCAGTGCCTGTGTTGAGCTTGTGCACGCACTCCTGTCCTAAACCCCTTTTCCTGCTTATGCTCATCCACAAAGGGCTTCTGTAGTTTGCAAGCAAAATGTATTGTTATTATTATTAAGCCCTGTGAGTGTGAGTTCTGGGTGAAGAGGAGCCTCCTCCATAGCTGGGGCCCCTGGAGCCGCGGAGCAGCCTTCCCTGTCCCACACCTGCTTCCTGCCCCACCTCTTCAGCCAACCTACCACCCTCCAAGGGGAGCCCTGACATTTCTGCCCCCAACTTTCTATTCACCCAGCCCATGCGGGTCCACCCTCTGAGAGCTCCGCCGAAGTGCCCCCTTTTTCTGGCTCCCCTAA
Source organism: Oryctolagus cuniculus (assembly GCF_964237555.1). Lineage (NCBI taxonomy): Eukaryota > Metazoa > Chordata > Mammalia > Lagomorpha > Leporidae > Oryctolagus > Oryctolagus cuniculus. Next base: position 65,687,503 of record NC_091432.1, read on the forward strand.
ATCCAAGTCCATCTCGCTTCTGAAAGCCCTCATTGCAGTCACTGGTGGGCTCAGCCTCATCCCGTGTCCTACTAGACAGTTAGGGCTGGGTGGTCTCTGTAGCCCTCCTCAGTCTGCCATCTTCCCATAGCTCATGTCGCCGTAGGGAGGCCCCCTCCTTCTCCCTTAGGAAGAGATGGGGAAGGGCCTGAGCACAGATCTGAGGGAATCAACAGAACAGCTCATGGGCATTTATTTTTTGCACAAGTGGAGTCAGCGTTGCCCCCACCCACATGTCATACAAGTAACATTAGTCCATCAGCCTATGATGTGGAAAGTCACCCGTGAGCCTATTCCTCAGAGACAATAGCTTTCCTGATATTCTCTGAGTTTTGCTGCACGCTAACATGTATATTTCAACGGGCTGGCTGGGACCACCTGGAGATTCTCACCCCTCAACCCATTGCAATCGACAGGCAGACCTGTGGGTGCTTCCAGCCTGGGCTCTGGGGCCAATAGCTATGAAGCACCCAGCGGCCACACTGCATGCATCAGCTTGAACCACGTGGAACTGCTCGTGCCCAGCTCTCCTCCGCCTGAGAGCGCAGCACACGGTCCAGCCTAATGCACAGGAACCCGCAACGTCAGAACCGGCAGAGCCCTAGGAGAGACCCCAGCCTATTCCGCCGTGCTGAAGAGGGACGGGGCAGGGAGAGCAGCACCCAGCCTGAGCTCACACCACGTTGGTGGTGCAGTGAGGGCCGGTTCTCATTCCGTGGAGCCTGCCTGTCACTCTGCTTTTATTGTGATAGTCTTGTGGGCGTGATTATCATCTGCTAGAAGCAGATTTCAATTTGGATCAGAGAATGGCTCGCAGAACTCGACTTAAATGGAAGCAGCTACGTTAGAGGTGGTGAAGCCTCTGTGACTGGAGACGTGGCTGGGAGGGGCCCCATGATGTGGCTAAGAGGCAGTGACCCTCGGTGCTGATGAGCACACATTCTGGGCCCCTGGGCAGCCGTCAGCCTAGCAGGCAAGGTCGTAGTGAAGACACCAGCATCCTTGCTCAAAGCACCAGGGTGCAGTCCCAGCTCTGGCTGCTGACAGCAGCTTCCTGCTAATGCAGACCCTGGGAGGCACTGGTGATCACTCAAGTCATTGGGTTCCAGGGACTGGCGCTGTGGTGCACTGGGTTGAAGCCCTGGCCTGAAGCGCCGGCATCCCATATGGGCGCCGGTTCTAGTCCCAGTTGCTCTTCTTCCAGTCCAGCTTTCTGCTGTGGCCTGGGAAAGCAGTAGAAGATGGCCCAAGTCTTTGGGCCCCTGCACCCACGTGGGAGACCCAGAGGAGGCTCCTGGCTCCTGGCTTCGGATCGGCGCAGCTCTGGTTGTTGCGGCCAACTGGGAAGTGAACCAGCGGATGGAAGACCTCTCTCTCTCTGTGTCTCTACCTCTCTCTGTAACTCTGTCTTTCAAATAAATAAAATAAATCTTAAAAAAAAAAAAGTAATTGGGTTCCTGCCACTCACATAGGAGAGCAGGATTGAGTTTCTGGCTCCTGGCTTTGCCCTGGTCATTGCAGGCATTTGGTGAGTGAACCCGCAGATGGAAATTTGCGTGTGTGTGTGTGTCTGCCTTTCAAACACATTCCCCCCCACCTTTTTTTTATTTCACAGGTAGAGATAGAGACAGTGAGAGAGAGAGACAGAGAGAAAGGTCTTCCTTCTGCTGGCTCACTCCCCAAATGGTCGCTATGGCCAGAGCTGCGCCGATCTGAAGCCAGGAGCCGGTTGCTTCCTCCCGGTCTGCCATGCGGGCGCAGGGACCCAAGAACTTGGGCCACCCTCCACTGCCCTTCCTGGCCACAGCAGAGAGCTGGAGTGGAAGAGGAGCAACTGGGAGTAGAACTCGGCACCCACATGGGATGCCGATGCCGCGGGAGGAGGATTAACCAAGTGAGCCACAGCGCCAGCCCCTCAAATACATTTTTTAAAAAGGATTTATTTATTTGAGAGGCAGAGTTACAGACAGAGAGAGGGATCTTCCATCTGCTGGTTCACTCCCCAAAAGGCCACAATGAGCTGGTCTGAAGCTAGGAGCTTCTTCTGGATCTCCAACACGGGTGCAGGAGCCCAAGCACTTGGGCCATCTTGCACTGCTTGCCAGGCCATTGCAGAGAGCTGGATTGAAAGTGGAGCAGCCAGGACTCAAACTGGCACCCATATGGGATGCCAGCACTGCGGGCGGAGGCTTAGCCTACTATGCCATAGTGCCACCCCCCCCATTCAAATTCATGTTTACAAAACAAAAATATTCAGGGTCCTGCACTTGTGCGGGCTCCTTCTTAACCTAGGAAGGGCTCTAGCAACACATTAACATGGTGGTGAAATTTTTGTGATATTTAAGGCAAAGTAATTTAGAACTTTTTCATAGAGAGGGTCTTCAGGGTTGTGTAAGCTTCTGGCCTGGACCCCCTCGTGAGTGGCACACCTTTAAAATTCACCAGGCAGGAAGACCAGAGCCCCTAGGCTGTGACTGTGGCATCACTGCAATTCTGCCCCTTTTCTTTGCCCTGCTTTCATCATGGTGGGGCAGGGGGAGAATCACAAAGGTTCAGCACGTTGAAAACATAAAATGGAGACTTAGTGTCGATAACATTATTCTGTTTTCCTACCTTGGATAATCATCACTGTTTCTCATAGTTGTTGAAGACCATACACACACACACACACACACACACACGCATGCATCCCACACACACACACGCATGCACCCGCATGTGTCCCTGGCACATTTTCCTGTTTCGTTGGCTACAGCCCTCCCCGTCTGTCCTCCAACCTTAGGCTCCCATTGCTCCAGCCATTGGACCCCTTGTTGGTCCTCATCTTTTGGTACCTCTTTGTATTGGGCTCCTACTGTTTATAAAGTCTTCTTGGCCTGGGAAAAAACACCTGCCCACAAAGCCCAGATCTGCTGGTCCCCTCCCTCAACCCCAGTGGTGGCCTCCTGTAGCTCTGTGTCCTGTTGGCCATACAGTGAGGGACACTCAGGGCTGCCGCGGTCCACAGCTGAGTTCGGGGGGGCCCTGGAAGACAAGTCATCTGGTGTCTCGATCGTCTGCTGTCCCTGGCCCCTCCCCTACATCAGATCATAGACACCCGGTTCTTGATGTACACGTGGTAAGGGTCACTCCGCTTGTCCACTTTGCGGGAGCGGGTGTATCCTAGGATGAGGCTGCCCACGGTGACAGCAAACAGGAACATGACGAAGAGGATGTACATGTAGGAGTTGTCGTCCCGGCCAGGGAGCCTGGCCTGCTGCTGCTCTGTCTGGTTGTCTGGCCCTGGCCCTGGCCCTGGTGCTGGCCCTGGTCCTGGCCGGCAGAGCAGGTTGCTGTGCAGAGTGGCATTCAGAGCCTTGAGCACAGAGTGCAGGCTCTTGTACCAGGCCTCAGTCCCGTTGGTGGCCTCCATAGCAACAGAAGTTGAGGGGGGCTGAGGAATCCCAGGAGGCTGTAGAGCGAGAGCAGAGAGAGACGATCGCTTCTGTTAGCGGCAGCGCTCAGAGCCCAGCTGCAACCCCAGCCCCAGAGTTTGGTCTATTTGTTTGTCTGTCTGTCTTCTCTCTGGTCCACGTGCTCAACGGAGGCGGGGACTGTGCCTGCGTCACTCACTGCTGCATAAAAGCACTGATTGGGTGCTCGATCAACACTTGTGGAACAAGGGCCGCCCCCACCAAGGGAGCCCCTAGGACTCTCTTTTCTAGGATTCGGATTCTTAGGCTGGAGGCGCTTCATCTAACTCCTTCCATTTTCTTCATGGGGAAACTGAGGCCAGAGCCTATCAGTGGCTTGCCTGTGACCACAGAGAATATTAGTGGTCAAGCAAAAGGGGGCCCTCTTCAAGGCCAGCTTAGAGCCCCATCCATACCCACACCAGCTCTTGGCAGAGTTCTTTGAACACAGAACTTGGGGTATCAGCCAGGACTGGTCCACGCTCTCATGCAAGACTTTGGGGCCTTCCGCCATCCAGGACTTGGGCTGTCTTGTCTTGATGGAGGAGGGGAAAAGAGCAAGGGCTCACGGAGTTAAGACCCACGAGGCACAGGTTCTCATCTGCAACCGTACTTGTAAGAAATGTGTGCCTTGGGGCAGGCATTGTGGCACAGTGGGTAAAGCTACCACGTGCAATGCCGACATCACACAGTGCTGGTTCAAGTCCCGGCTGCTCCGCTTGCAATCCAGCTACCTGCTACTGCACCTGGGAAGGCAGCAGGAGATGGCCCAAGTGCTTGGACTCCTGCCACCCATGTGGAAGACCAGGACGGAATTGCTGGCTTCTGGCTTCAGTCTGGCCCAGCCCCAAGTGTTGTGACCATTTGAGGAGTGAACCAGTAGGTGAAAGATCTCCCCTCCCCCTTGGCTTTCCCTCCCTCTCTTTGACACTGTCCCTTTCAAATAACTTGATTAGTTAATTAATTATTTTTTTTTTCCAACAGGCAGAGTGGACAGTGAGAGAGACAGAGAGAAAGGTCTTCCTTTGCCGTTTGTTCACCCTCCAATGGCTGCCGTGGCCAGCGCGCTGCGGCCGGCGCACCGCGCTGATCCGATGGTAGGAGCCAGGTGCTTCTCCTGGTCTCCCATGGGGTGCAGGGCCCAAGCACCTGGGCCATCCTCCACTGCACTCCCTGGCCACAGCAGAGGGCTGGCCTGGAAGAGGGGCAACCGGGACAGAATCCGGCGCCCCAACCGGGACTAGAACCCGGTGTGCCTGCGCTGCAAGGCGGAGGATTAGCCTAGTGAGCCACGGCGCCGGCCTAATAATTTTTTTAAAGTGTGGTTTCTTCTTCCCTCTCACGGTCCAGTGGTAAGCAGCAGCAGCACAATGAAATGAATGCCTCAGCGAAGCAGTCACCAGCCACTGTGCACCATGGGTCCCAGCCGAGTTCCACGCCGGGCTCTCAGGGAGGCCCAGACTGAGGCCCTGCACACAGGCTCAACACCAGCTCCACTGTGATGCCAGGTACAAACCAGGAGCTCCTGCAGCATAAAAGAAGCGGCGAATTCTAACCAGGGCTCAGAGCGGATATGGCAATGGAGGCCTTTGAGTCGGAGCTCTCAGGAGGCAGGAAGGCCCGGGAAGGAAACAGAGGAGTGAGCAAAGGCAAGAACGCACACAAAATTAGAAGGGTGGAGCGTAGCATGAGGAAGCTGTACAGTGAGCGGCGACCTAAGGCAGGAGAGGCCCGCGGGGACCACGGGGTGGGGTGGGGTGGGGCCCTCGAGAGCCACGCCCAGGGGCTGGCACCTGATCCTGATGTTGCAGAAGAGCCACGGAGTGGTGGCAGAAGTGGGCGCCCGAAAGGATCAGCTCTGTGCTGGAAAGGACACTGTGGCTGGCGGAGCGGACACACGTGGAGGCAGGGGGCGGAGTTACAAGGATCTTGAAAGTGTTGATGTTCCAGAAGCAGAGCAGGGCTGAGGGGATGACGAATGTGATGTGTGAGATGTGTCTTGGGGAGGGAATAGCTAATGTGAGGACCAGAGGGGGAAGGGGCTTCCGGTAATTCTGCGAGTAGATGACGGAGAGAAGCTGAGTGTCCGGAGGAGCCTGCTTTGAGGGAAATAATTCACTGCCCTGCTAGGGATTCAGTTTTCTCATCCGTCCACAAAAAAAAAAAAAAAAAAAAAAAAAAAAAATCACCAGGAGTTGTGGGTTGGGTATAGGGTTTCCATTTCACAGGATGAAAAAGGTTTAGAATCAAGTAAGATGACAGTTCAGATGCCCACTTTCCACGTCAGAGTGCCCGGGTTCAATTCCCACCTCCAGCTCCTGACGCTGGCTTCCTGCTAATGTGGACCCTGGGAGACAAGTGATGGGGTTCCTGCCGCTGCCACCCACGAGGGAGACCTGGGCTGAGTGCATTGCAGGCATCTGGGAGGGAGCCAGTGGATGGGAACACTCAAGTGCTCTCTCTCTCTCTCTCTCTCATTAAAAGTTCTAACTTGAGATCTGCTGCACAATGTGAACACAGCATAACTGAGTTGTAGTCTTTTTTTTTTTTAGATTTTTATTTATTTATTTGACAGGTGGAATTACAGACAGTGAGAGAGAGAGAGAGAGACAGAGAGAAAGGTCTTCCTTCTGTTGGTTCACTCCCCAAATGGATGGCGCAGATGGAGCTGCGCCGATCCAAAGCCAGGAGCCAGGTGCTTCTTCCTGGTCTCCCATGCAGGTGCAGGAGCCCAAGTGCTTGGGCCATCCTCCACTGCCTTCCTGGGCCACAGCAGAGAGCTGGACTGGAAGAGGGGCAACTGAGACTAGAACCAGTGCCCATATGGGATGCCAGCGCCACAGGCTGGAGGATTAGCCTAGTGCACCAAGACGCTGGCCCTGAGCTGTATTCTTAAACTGTTAAGATGGTATAGTTTATCCTGTTGCTTTTTGCCACAATTAAAACTTTTTTAAAAAGATAATCATCTTTTTAAAAGATGCAGTGGGTACTCCACTTCCAATCCAGCTCCCTACTAATGTGCCTGGGATAGGAGTGGGAAATGGCCCAAGTCCTTAGACCCTGCACCCATGTGGGAGACCCAGAAGAAGCACCTGGCTCCTGGCTTTGGTCTGGCCCAGCCCTGGATGTTGCAATCATTTGGGGAATGAATCAGTAGATGGAAAATAGCTCACTCTCTCTTTCAAATAAATCTTAAAATAAAATAAAATAAAATAAAATAAAATAAAAGGATCATCCCTGCTCAGCCTTACTCCAGGCCTGCTATGAGCATATACTTTTACTTTATTTTATTTTATTTTTTTTTGACAGGCAGAGTGGACAGTGAGAGAGAGAGAGAGAGAAAGGTCTTCCTTTTGCCGTTGGTTCACCCTCCAATGGCCGCCGCGGCCGGCACGCTGCCGCCGGTGCACCGCGCTGATCTGAAGGCAGGAGCCAGGTGCTTCTCCTGGTCTCCCATGGGGTGCAGGGCCCAAGGACTTGGACCATCCTCCACTGCACTCCCGGGCCACAGCAGAGGGCTAGACTGGAAGAGGAGCAACCGGGACAGAATCCGGCGCCCCAACCGGGACTAGAACCCGGTGTGCCGGCGCCGCTAGGCGGAGGATTAGCCTACTGAGCCACAGCGCCAGCCGCAGCATATACTTTTATTATGTTGAAGGAAATTTTATTTTTTTTTTTGTTTTGAGAAGCTAATCTACATAGAAAACACAATGGAAGCAGCACCCACAATACAGCTGGAGCCCCCCTTCCCAGGGCAATCGCCAGCACCGGTTTCCTTGCTATCCTTGGCGAGAGGTTTCAACCAACAGGATAGAGTGAGGGCGGTCTCCATCTGGAAAACTCACCGGGCAGCAGGCAAACTCGCTGGCTTGGAGTGGGCCTCAGGAACTTCCTGGTGGGTGCTCCAAGGCTCCTCAGCCCCTTAACCTCTCTACAGGATCTCCATGCACACCTCTGGGGTCTCAGTATTGGCATCTGAAGCTGGGAAGGCCCAGAGCTGGCAAACAGGGAAGGAGGCAGAAGAGGAAGGATCTGGTCACACAGAAGGAACTTCAGGACCGGGGTAGATCACCCAAGGGTTGTGCAACAGTCTTGCCACAGGCTCCTCTGACCCCTCCCAATTCGCCTGCTCTTCCTGCTGTAGCTGGGTCACAGCAGCCCAGGGTTGCAGTCACAGGAACTGTGCAGTGGCCCTGGGGCCTCCGACTGCCGGCCCCAATTCCAGGCTGACGATGTCTTAACTTGGGGGACTTTATGAGAGACCTCGATTTACTGTGTGGACTCCTGCTCAACTACAAGTTAACATCTGCAGCCTGGAACAGTCCTTGTTTTCAAAGTACTGGTACTTTAGCAAGAGCCTTTTAGAAACCTAAGGGGATGATGAGCGTGGTCGAATGACAGTCGACAGCTCGGGGAGATGCACGTGTGACAAAACTAGATTTTGAATTTTTTTGCATCAAAGTAAATGTATCTCTTAATTCCATTTTCCTTGAACTTCTTGAAGTGCCCCCCAAGAGGTGCAGCATGGCTTTGTCATGGAGATTCAAAGCCCCTGCAGAGGCTGGAAGGGGCTCTGTGCCCATTGAGTCCAATGCCCGCCCTCACTGTACAGAGAATGGAAACGCAGGGAGCTGTCAACTCAGCGGCCATCTGTGTGACTGTGGGTGTGAGTTCCCCTTTCTGGGCCTGTGCTTCTGCCCGCATCTACAAAACGAAGGGGTTGCAGGCAGCCATAGCAGCCTGGGCAGTGGCCATCACAAAACCACGCTGCCAGGGAGGGGAGGGGAGAGGGGAGGTAGAGGGTGGGTGATCCCATTGGCTGGTGGGAGGGGCTCTTTCTAGAGCCCCTCAAACCCCCAGACAGAGAGGGCTGAAGATTTCTTCCCTGTGGGTTAAGACACTCTTGCACCTGGGCCTGGCTGACCCCTAACATCCCAGCCTCCATAAACTGAGCCCCGGATGGGCTGACCTGTTGGGTTTTCGCTCACCTGCCCCAGGGGTCTGGCCTGGGGAGGAGAGAGGTTTTGAGCAGAAAGTGGGGGCAGGGGTAATGTGGAGGACAAGACCGATGAGGAGGGGTTCAGGGAAGGGAACAGAAGTTCCCAAGCCCTTTCATCCCTCAGGTCCTCCTGCCAGAGCCACTCCAGACAGACCCGGATGTTTGCGGTTCCGATGGGAGGAGGAAAGAGGCCACGGAGCTGAGTTTGGGTGGGGGCAGGGCCTGGAGGTGCAAGGGCATCCTGTTTGGGTCGGGAGGGGACAGGCTGGTTCTTTATGAACTGCCCCGGGTGCCAGGTCAGGGGTGGCGGAACCCCTCTGAACTCCCTGGCTTCCCTCTCTAGGCGATGCACTGAGTGAGACACCCCTGGGAGGGGGCGCACACAGCTCCTGCCCTAGAGAGACCTCACCTTGAGACAGGGGATACAAATCAGGAAGGAAGGTCAACAGTTGCTGAGCAAGTTGAAAGGAACTTATTTATTTATTTTATTTTGTATTTGAACAAGAGAGAGAGAGAGAAAGAACATCTCCCTTCTGCTGGTTCACTCCCCAAAGCCCGGGCTAGGCTAGGCTAAAGCAGGAGTTGGGAACTTAGCCCAGGCTTTGCACATGAGTGGTAGGGACCCAACTATTTGAGTCAGGGTCCGCATTCGCAGGAAGTGGGAATCAGAAGCCGCGCCAGGACCAAATCCAGGCACTCCCATATGGGAGGCCAGCATCCCAAGCTTAACCACGAGGTGAAATGCCTACCCATGAAAGGGGCTTCACAAATGATCCAGAACAAAGGTCACAGAGGGGAAGTGCACAGTCCAAAATGACGCAGCAGGTGAGTAGCGGAGCGTGCACGAGCACCCAGGTCCCCGGGGGCCACTTGGTGCACCGTTCCCTCTCATCTGAGCTCATGTCACCCCAAGCACAGCCTCCCTGAATCAGGGGTCACAACTTCTTCTAACGCCACCCCTGCCTGCAGACTCTGGGCAATCTTGGCCCGGGGCCCAGGGCAAAAGGAAATGGGTCAGCTCTCTTTCCTTCATGTCTCTCCTCCAGGGCCCCTTCTGCTCCAGACCTGCCCCGGGGCCCTGCAGGAGCGAGGCTCATTCTCCTCGACCACGCATGGGATGCACGCCGAGGCCGTCTCACCACCACTGCGGGCTGGCGGACTGCTGCGGTGGGAGAGGGGCCGAAGGTGCAGGCCGGGACATCTGCGTGGAGGGAGACACGGGAACAGACCCTGAGCTGGAAGGGAACTTGGTGATCACGTGGTTGGTGCAGCCCCTTCATTCGAGCAGTAGAAAACAGAGACCACTTCCACCCGGAGCAATCACTTGCTCACGGGCTCACAGCTGCAGCCTAGGACCAGAAACCAGGTGTCCCCTTCTACTGTCAGCTCCCTGCTGCCTGCAGAGTGAGGTCTAAACTCCTCTCATTGTCATCCAGACTCCTTTAGCTGTGCTCGGCCACTGGCCCTGGCTCTCTACAGCTCTCCCCAGGACTCTGAGCTACAGGCCACTCTCCAGCCACACCTCACACTCACACACCTCCTGCCTTTGCTCAGGCAAAGGCGATCATTCCCTTCCACTCTTTATCTTCCCAGCCAACTCCTGCTCCTTCCAAGACCAAGTTCCAGCGTCACTTCCGCACACCTCCCCCTTGAGCCACTCTCCTCCACACTCCCTGCCAAGCTGGTCTCTCCCCCTTGTCTATCCCAAAGTGCTTTGCACAAAATCCTATTAAAGCAGTGTGCTGTATTGACATTGTGCATGTATACGTTTGTGTGCGCATGAGCGTGGGTACACATATGCCTATTAAACTGTGTGTCCGAGGCCTCAGGACTATGACCTGTGCTTCACACATTTCTTTATTCTCCAGGCCTGAGCACATATAAAACACCCAAGAATGAATGGATCAGCGCTGCCTCCTGCAGTGCGTGCACATACAGTCATGAGAACAGCCCACAACACTGTTTTTTTTTTTTTTTAAAGCAACCTCAGGGCAGATTCTATTTGGTCTGGAAAGGGAGGCTCAAAGAAAAGCAGCCGCCTTGCTCAGGTGGGGAGGGTTAGGCGAGGAGGAAGTCTACACCGCCTTGGGGAGCCCAGACGCTTCCTGCACCTGCGCCCCATTTAATCCAAAGGGCAAACATTTTTGGCCCAAAACTCCAGCAATGGCTTTGTAACCCTCTTCCCTAAGTACCTGCCCAGGGTGTGGCTTGCCAAATGCACTCGGTCCAATTCCCTTAGCCTGTGATCCTGCCTTTCGGCGGTGCCGTTCACAACTCCAGTCTTGGCTGCACGCTAGGTGCGTGACCTTGAGCCCTGCATTCAGTCCCTCTGAACCTCACCCTGAGACGGGGATAATTACCCCTGTGCTGCTTATCTCAGGCAAGAACTGGAAGAAACCACAGGTGCGGACGTGCTATGTAAGAGAATGATTGGGCAGGCTGCCCCCACTACTGCCCTCTCTGTCTCATCCTCCCCACCCCCACACTACCGAGAACATTCTTAAGTGCCCCCTCCCCACCCAGGCTCTCCTTATCCTCAGAAAAAGGCAGGGTCGGGGTGGAGGGCTGAGGGTCTTGGCGTTTTTCTCGGTTTTTGGAAACGCTTACCTTCTTCAGCACCTGCCTGTGGCCCGCCCTCTCTGTCCATCCCCAAGGTTTCTCACCATGTAGGGGCACCCTCTGTGGTCCCAAGGCCTGCACAATACAGAGCACTGGAGCTGCCTCTCCACCCTGTTTGGCCAGGGCATCCAGCGTGTGTCCTGGTGAAGCCATTTCTGCACCCTGAGCCTTGTTCTTCCTCATCAGTAACATGGGGTTTAGCTTGCGCCCTCTTAGGAGGCATTTTGAGCTCCCACATATGAGGCTTCTGGATAGAAACGTGCTTGGAAACGCATGGAGGGAGGTAGGGATGGAGAGCCTCGTTGGTCTCCTGCAGTTGGCTACGGCTGCACACCAGGAAGGGGTGAGGCCTTGGACATTTACAGCACCCCTGAAGAGGAGACAGCCCCGGGCTACAAGTAAGACCCTGGGCTCTAATTCTGTCTGTCCCTGGTGCCCCCCCGGGCCTCAGTGGCCCCCTATGGAAATTGATGGAATAGCGAGGGGGATTAGGAGCAGATACTCACCGAAGGGCTGCACTCATGTATTCTCCAACTAGGGACTCCCGGGTCGCATGGGGCCCTGTGGGGGAGCAGGAGCAGGACGCCCATTTCGCAGGAAAGGGAAGCCCAAGGCGAGAACGGGCGGGCGGCTGGCTTGGGTTTGCAGCCTGTAAACCTGAACCCGTCCTCCGGACCCCCAGCCAGGCCTGTGTTGCCAAGAGCAAGGGATGCCTTTGGGAGTCCGGCGGTTTTCCTGAGACTGGGTCGGACCGGGTGCGGGGAAGTGAACTCGGCAGAGCCATCGGCTCTGCGCAGCAAGAAGCCGGCGCGGGGGCCCCCGAGGGTCATTTCCGCGTGCGCACTCTCAGCGCACAGGGACAGGTGTTCGCTTGCGTGCCAATGGGCGTGCAGGCACTTCTGTGTGGTTATGCCAGAGCCCGCGAGCACCGGCTCAAGCTCCGATGATTTCCCGACTGGGCGTGCAAGGGCCCCAGCCTCTCCGCCCCTCCACTGCCTGTGCCGCCCGCCCTGGGTCCGGGCGCTCGCCCGGGAGGCGTGGGCTCCGTAGTTGAGCAGCCCCCAGCTCTGGTCGCAGGTTCCAGGAGAAGGCGCTTGGCCCTCGGAAAGAAGGTGGGAAAACCCCGCATTCGCCAGCCTTCCCACCCCTGCGGGTGCGCCTTACCTACCTCTCTGCAAAGGCTGCGAGGCGGGCGCCCCGCCTGCTGGGTGGACACTGCGCCCCCTGCTCGGGGTTGCCCGGGCACTGCACGCCTCTGCGCCTTGCCGGCCCCGGAGCGCTGCCCCGGGCGCCCAACACCGCCCCGTGCCCTCGGGGCTCTGCGCTCCCACCCGCTCTCCGCTCCCTTTTCTCTCCCTGAGGGCGTCCCCTCCTCGGCCCTGCCCGGCCCCCAACACACCCACTGCTCCCGGGCTGGCTTTGAACGCCTCCGCCCAGCTCTCCGGCCTCACCCTGCTGTGGGCTCCCTTCCGTCCCCTGCAGCGCCTGCTTCCTGGACCTGAGACCCAAGGCTCCTGGCTCCCGCTTGGGCTGAGCCAGAGCGGCCTGAGGCTGATCTCCCCAAGAAGGCTGAGCGCTGGGGGCGGTGGGATCAGACTTAGCTCTGCTGTCTCTCGGCTGTGGCTGTGCCTGTGCGGCCGTGGGCAAGTCACTGCCCCCTCACTGGCCCTTGGCTTCCTCGCTGTGAGATGGGGCCAGTCCCACACACACTTGCTTCCCAGGCCTATGGCTGGGGTCAGAGGAGACCTTAGAGCCCGAAAGCTTAGCGACCCCTGAGTCCAACACCGAAAAGCTCTTTTCCAGGCGATTGCAGAGGCTCAGAGGCGGGAAGGGACTTGCAGGCTCTCACTAACCAAGTTGGTGGCCGAGATCAGACTCAGAATGCACCCACAGCGCCCTCCTAAGCTCCAGCACACGGGGGACTGGTGGCCCTGTTTGAGGTCACAGCTTAGTGCTCGCTACCCCAGAACACGCTTGGCGTTTCCGCCGCCAGGTCCTCACGCCCATGGTTGCTTCCTTGCTGGTGACATTGCAGGCTGCAGAAGACAAGCAGCCTGCCACAGCTGGGAAACCAGGGCCAGGAGGCTGGGGGCAGGGGAATGGCCAGCAGTGGGCTGTCCGGGCTCTACCAAAGCCCCCTGGCAGCCTCCAGCCTCACCTCCCAGTGACCAATAACAAACCCGGACCAGCTCTCAACCCTGCCAACCAAAACCGGCTCCAGGATATCGGGGGCCGGAACCCTCCATCTCAGAATCTAGACTCTCAGGGGGGCTGCCTTTTCAGAGACCTGCCGCGTGATGGGCGTTTTGTACAGAACTCCTTACTTCTGTGCTATGCGTTGGACCCTGCTGTGCCTCTTCCTCAGAGAAGTCATCTGACGCGAGGTGAGCAGTCCCGACTTGCAGGCGGCTCTGGGGCGGAGCATTTGACACAATTAACAGGACTGATTCCCCAAAGCCTCTGATGCAAAGGGTTGCTCAGCCTGCCTTCCTTCCCAGATCCTGCCCTTGGGCCTTGTGTTGACTTTGTGGGATGGTTTCTTTTTTTATTTTTATTTTTTTTAAGATTTATTTATTTTATTTGGAAGGCAGAGTCACAGAGAGGCAGAGGCAGAGAGAGAGAGAGAGGTCCTCCATCCGCTGGTTCATTCCCTTATTGCATCCACTCGTCAGCTAAATTGGAATATTACAAAAGCCAGTGACAGTCACCCATGAATTTTATTGAAAATGAGAGGCAAGTCTACCGGTCAGGACCGCCACTCCTTACCAGAGTGCAGCCCCCAACAGCGAGTTACACAGCTTTTTATAGTATTCTGTCCACTGGGGCTCATAATTTCGAACCAAACCCCTGGTATGCAGTGAACAATAAAAAGAAAACAGAATATGGTGTTAAGATAACAGTTAACAATAACAAACCCAATAACAGATATGATTTTAAGATAACAGTGAAGGACACATTTCTGTCAACCTAGTTCCTGGGAATTTGGGCCCACATAGTTTCACAAGATACACCCTTAGCCGTTAGCAAGCAAAGCTAATATGTACAGAAGCAAGAGGTCTGCAATTAGCTTTTAGCCACACCCACTCCATTTTGATTTTGACTCTATACCCCAGGTGGCCGCAATGGCCAGAGCTGTGCCAACCCAGAGCCAGGAGCCAGGAGCTTCTTCCGTATCTCCCACATGGGTGCAGGGGCCCAAGCTCTTGGGCCATCTTCCACTGCCTTTCCTAGGTCATAGCAGAGAGCTGGATCAGAAGTGGAGCAGCAGAGACTTGAACCGGTGCCCATATGGGATGCCGGCACTGCAGGCGGCGGCTTTACCTGCTACACCACAGAGCTGGCCCTGGGGATGGTTTATTACAGCTGTTGAAAGTAGCTGCTCCAGGAGCTTCCATCTAACAAGCACAAGTTAGAACCATCTTTCTTTGTTGACGCCACTCCCAGAGCATAAGCCCCCTGTGGGCCCTGGGTCAGCCCCAGCACCACACCCAGCACAGACTTCAGGAGGAATCTGTTAATGAATGAATGGTGTCTATGAAAGGGAAAGTCCAAGAAGAGATGGGAAGTGAGAGAGCCTGGAAGTCGGGCAGCAGGCTCACCCCCCCACACCCCTACCCACCTCCACCCCCCCTTCCCACCCCCCCACCCCCCACCCCGGCAGCAGGATCACATTCTGAGAACCTGCTGGATTTGTCTGTCCAGGCAGCAATTCAACCTTGGCACTCCCGGTGTTTTACCCTAGCTCCCCTTGGCCTCTGTCTCTCAGCGAGTGGCACCAGCACCCACCTGGTTTCTTCTTTGTTTTCTTCATGGAAATCAAGGCAATCTCCTATTTCTCTGTATATAAGGGGACTTCAACAGTGCATAGAAAATGGAGTTAAAGATAACTTTATTTTGGTGAGAAATTTTTAAGAATGTTTTTATTTTCATCTACTTGAAAGAGTGGGAGGGAGGGAGGGAGAGAAGGATGTCTTCCCTCTGCTGATTCACACCCTCCCCCTTCCCCTGCCCCGCCCCCGGCCCCCTGGCCAAATGTCCACAACAGTCAGGATTGGGCCAGCCCAAAGCCAACTCCCTCTTGTCTGCAACTCCCTCTTGGGCCCAAGCACTTGAACCATCATCTGCTGCCACCCACCCAGGATGCGCTAGCAGGCAGCCGGATGGGAAACAGAGCAGCTAGGACTCCAACCAGCACTTCCACATAGGACACAGGCATTGTAAACCGTGGCCCAAGCTGCAGCACCACAATGCCCACTGCAATGCAGGGGCCGGGGGCAGGGGTGGGGGGTTGGGGATGAAACCCATGCATACCGTGGGTCTTCAAAAAAAGTTCATGAAAAAGTGTATTATTCAAAAAGCACCGATTTCAAATGTTTTACACCAAAATAAGTTTATCTTTTAATTTTATTTTTCCATGAATGTGGGGAGCAACTCGGACTAGACTGTTACTGGAATTAAGACTTATTCTATGCATCTGCTTTCCCACAATATGGCGCTGAGAAGGGAGTAACAACTTCTACGCAGCTGCCTCTCGACAACTTGAGTGGTGACCTGCAGGAGCTGATCCTGCTCCTGATTGGAGGAGAGCAGCGTACTCGGCGTGTGGGTAGCAGAGTTGGGATTGGTGGAAGAGGACTATAAAGGAGGAGAGAGACAACATGCACCAAGAACACCTGAGGAACATCTGAGCAGCCCCCGAGAGAGCTGGCCGGTGGTGTGCCGCTCCCCCGCGGAAGTGGGGAAAGTGACAGAGGGAACCGCCCTTCCACGGAGGTGGAAGGGATGGTAGCCCACCCGGGAAGAACCAGCAGCAAACCCAGGAAGGGCCGAGCAGACAAAAGAACAGCGCAGGGTCCTGTGTCGTTCCTCCGCGAAGAGGGGGAGCGACATAATGGTGCCGTGACTCGGATGTGAAGCCTAGGCAGGGTTTAGTGTCGTTCCTCCATGAAGAGGGAGAGCGACACGTGAACTTTCTAAAAGTACCCCTATTCGGATTCGGATCTGTCTTTCCCTGTAGGCTGCCAGCTCTATGAGAACAGAGGGCAGACGTGTCTTTTTTGCCATGCTATCCCCAGAATGCAACTCAGGGTCTGTCCAGGAGGTGGGGTGAGTGTGGACAGTGTCAGTCAACAGTTCCAGGAGCCTGCGCCACAGAGGAAGTCCAGTGTCACTTCGAGTTATTCCAGTCTGTGACTCATGAGAACCTGGATGTGTACCACCACGGTCTTATCTCCCCTTGACCTGTCAGCTTCACACTTGATCCCTTGCACCCCCAAATCTGATATGCAGCAGCAGACCAGATGTTCGACTGGGCTCCCCTCCCCTTCTCGCCCCCCTAAACCACCAAGGGGACCGCTACAGTCTTGTCTGCTGTGCTTGTGGGCTGTCTGAAGAGGTGCGGCTTGGAGTCTCCATGTCCTGAGAGGAGCCCCTGGGCCTGTCGCGGCATGCTTCCCCCCTGCACAGGAGGCCATGAGGCTGTCTGGTCTCAGCCCCTGCCAGATCCAACCTCTGGGACTCATCTGGCTCCCCAGGAATGACAGGGGCCACACCAACATTCTTGGCTCCACAAGGAGTGTGGACCATTCACAGTCTCAAAGGAATCATCACACTGCTGCCTCATTTGGTCTTTGGGGGTCCAGACTTGGATTCAAACTACGGACTGTCGCTCCCCCTCTTCACGGAGGAACGACACAGGACCCTGTGTTGTTCTTTTGTCTGCTCGGCCCTTCCCGGGTTTGCTGCTGGTTCTTCCCGGGTTGGCTACCGACCCTTCCACCTCCGTGGAAGGGCGGTTCCCCCTAGCCACTTTCCCCACTTCCGTGGGGGAGCGGCACACTGCCGGCCAGCTCTCTCGGGGGCTGCTCAGATGTTCCTCAAGTGTTCTTGGTGCATGTTGTCTCTCTCCTCCTTTATAGTCCTCTTCCACCAATCCCAACTCTGCTACCCACACGCCGAGTACGCTGCTCTCCTCCAATCAGGAGCAGGTCCTACAGTTTATTGGTTGAACTGGAGGCAGCTGTGTAGAAGCTGTTTCCTCCTCTCCCAGCGCCATATTGTGGGAGAGCAGATGCATAGAATAAGTCTTAATTCCAGTAACAGTCTAGTCCGAGTTGCTCCCA
This sequence comes from Oryctolagus cuniculus, assembly GCF_964237555.1. Lineage (NCBI taxonomy): Eukaryota > Metazoa > Chordata > Mammalia > Lagomorpha > Leporidae > Oryctolagus > Oryctolagus cuniculus. The sequence goes on from NC_091432.1 coordinate 65,704,734, forward strand.
GTTGCTCCCCACAACGGACCTGCCTCTAACTACATTCATCCCATCCCTCAGTATCTGGGAGAACTGAGGAAGGGGTGGTGTGGTGGTTCCAGGATCCCCGTCAGATACCAAAATCTGTGGACGCTCAAGCCTCTTGTATAAAATTCCATAGTGTTTTCACATAACCTATACACACCTTCCCAAAGTGATATATTTTTATTTATTTTCATTTGAGAAGCAGGGAGACAGAGATCTTCCATCTGCTGGTTCACTTCTCAAATGCACACAATAGCTGGGGATGGGCCAGGTTAGAGCCAGGAGCTCAGAGCTCAACCTGGGTCTCCTACAGGGGTGGCAGTGGCCCAGCTACATGAGTCCCCTGCTGCCACCCAGCGTGTGCATTAGCAGGAAGCTGGGATTGACAGTGGAGCCAGGACGTGAACCCAGACACTGATATGGGAGGGGTGTCCCAAGTGGCCTCCACCACCACACCAGGAACCTGTCCTTTGCCCTATAGAGTTTAAATCATCTTTAGATTACTTATAGTGTCTAATACTATGTAAATAGTTGTTATGCTGTATTGTTTAGAGAATGAAAACAAGGCCGGTGCCGTGGCTCAATAGGCTAATCCTCCACCTGCAGTGCCGGCACCCCAGGTTCTAGTCCCAGTCAGGGTGCCAGATTCTGTCCTGGTTGCTCCTCTTCCAGTCCAGCTCTCTGCTGTGGCCCGGGAGTGCAGTGGAGGATGGTCTCAGTGCTTGGGCCCTGCACCCGCATGGGAGACCAGAGGAAGCACCTGGCTTCTGGCTTTGGATCGGTGCAGCACGCCGGCCCGCAGCATACCAGCCATAGTGGCAACTTTGGGGGTGAACCAACGGAAAAAGGAAGACCTGTCTCTCTAACTCTGCCTGTCAAAAAAAAAAAAAAAAGAGAGAGAGAGAGAGAGAGAGAGAGAGAGAGAAAACAAGAAAAAAAGTCTGTATATGTTCAGTACAAACACAATTTTGAATACTTTTTCCTTTTTTATCTTCCTTCCTCCTTCCCTCTCTCCCCTCCGCTACTTCCTCCCTCCCTTCTCTCCTTCCTTCCTTCCTTTGTTCTTTTTTTTTTTTTTTTTTTTTTTTGAAAAGCAGAGAGACAGAGAAAGCTCTTCCATCTGATAGTTCACTCCCCAAAATGTTTCTAACAGCCAAACAGCCAAGCCTAGGCTGAAACCAGGGGACTGGTACTTCATCTGGGTCTCCCACGTGGGTGGCAGTGACCCGAGTACCTAAGTCATAATCTGTTGTCCCCCAGGGTTCAAATCAGCTGGAAGCTGGGCAGGAAGCTGGGCAGCGATCTGAGCCAGGCACTCGGACACGGGACGTGGGGGTTTCAAGCAGAGACTTCATCACCGCACCAAATGCCTGTGCCTCCTCCTCAACACACACACAAGTAGTTCTGTTGCGGGAGATGGGCTGCTCAGGGCTTCTCGTCTCCGCACAAGAAAGAATTCGACGTGAGACGGAGTAGTGGTCACCAAGGAGCAAAGTGTAAAGAAGAAAAATAATGAAGAGAGTGCACCTGGGAAAGCAGTGGAGGATGGTGCAAGTGCTTGGTGTTAAGGCACACAAAAGGAAGTGCCTACAAGCTGTGCTCACACTACAAAAGAAAACCTGCCTACAAGCTGTGCTTATGCAAGCAAAAAACCAAGCAGCCCCTCGCTGCAACTACGAATATAACCCTCACCCTTTCATTCCTGCAAACAGGGCTTTTCACTGTTATAGTAAAATTTCCCAATAGATAGCAAACTTCCTAACCCCCCCTGCTTCCTCCCCAGCTGCAGGCTATTCCAGCCCACAAGCATCCGCCCCAGCTAAAGCATAAAAACCCCTCACCCCCAGCTAAAGCATAAAAACCCATCGCTCAGACCGCTCAGACCGCAGCTGCTTTCTCTCTCCTTCAAGACCACCCAGAAGTTTTGTCCCCAATAAACTCTTTTATACCTCTTCTCAGCGCGGTCTCATTCAGTGGTCTTGGTAACCTAACACTTGGGCTCCTTCACCCATGTGGGGGACCCAGATGGAGCTCCTGGCTCCTGGCTTTGGCCTGGCCCAGTCCCAGCTGTTGCAGACATCTGGGGAGTGAACCAGCAGATGAAGACCTCTCTTTCTCTTTCTCTTTCTCTTTCTCTTTCTCTTTCTCTTTCTCTTTCTCTTTCTCTTTCTCTGTCTCTGTCTCTGTCTCTGTCTCTGTCTCTCTCTGCTCTCTCTCTTTCTCTGTGTAACTCTACTTTTCAAAAAATAAAGCGCATCTTTAAAAAAAAAAGACATGCACTATGAAGATTAGAAATGGTAAACTTCTTTAAAAATTTTTAAATTTGTTTTCATTTATTCAAGAGACAGAGAGATAGAGAAAGCCAGGAAGAGATCTTTATCTGCTGCTTCACTCCCCAAACACCTGCAACAGCCATGTCTGGGCCAGGTCAAAGCCAGGAACCCAGAACTCAATCTGGGTTTCCCAAGAAGGTAGCAGGGATCCGAGTACTTGAGCCATCATCTGCTGCCTCCCAGGGTACACGTTAGCAGGAAGCTGGAATCAGAATCAGAGTCAGGACTCAAACCAGGCACTTGGATAGGGGATGCAGGCATCTCAGGCAGTAAGACCATACCACTGCCTGAACCTTCCCGCCAGAGACCACCTCAGAGACAATCCATTGGCTGACTCTGCAGTCTGAGTCTGGGGTCACTTGTGTGTGGGCCACAGACAGCATGGCTACTGTCCTGGCTGGGGGAGCCCAGTGTGCATGAGGTGGGACACGGAAACATGGAGAAATGATATAGAGTGGTCAGTGCTGGGTGGGCCTTACAGGAGGGCAGGACTCTGACAATGCTGGGGGCACCTGTTGCTCAAAGATTTTCTTGTTTACATGATAGGCAGAGCGACTGGAGCTGTGCTGATCCAAAGCCAGGAGCCAGGAGCTTCTTCCAGGTCTCCCACGTGGATGCAGGGGCCCAAGCACCTGGGCCATCTTCTACTGCTTTCCCAGGCCATAGCAGAGAGCTGGATCAGAAGTGGAGCAGCCGGGACTTGAACTAGCGCACACATGGGATGCTGACGCCACAGGGGAGGCTTAGCCCACTGTGCCATAGGGTCAGCCCTAGAGGGGTACCTTTCTAACAGAACTGTGCAGGGCTCAAAGGCTGCCTCGGCCAGCAGGAGCGCTCTGTAACTGTGGGTGAGTGAGCGGGGCAGATGACCACCTAACAGACTGGATGTTAGTGTACCATCAACATAAAGGATGAGTGTGGCGGCTGCCAGCAGCTCCTCACCACAACACAGGCCAGGGAACCAATGCTCCCCTCCATGCACTGCGTACCAGGTTCCAAGGACAAACAACGACAAAACGAGAGAGAAACCACGGGCTCAGTGCAGAAAAGCTCATGGTTTAGGGAAACCAAAAAAAAGCAACACTACGACCTTCTGCCAGTGTCTCTTGAACTTGAATCATGTATGAATTTCTTTCTAAAGGAAGAAAAAAGAGGCCAGCGCCATGGCTCACTAGGCTAATCCTCCTCCTAGCGGCGCCGGCACACCGGGTTCTAGTCCCGGTCGGGGCGCCGGATTCTGTCCCGGTTGCCCCTCTTCCAGGCCAGCCCTCTGCTGTGGCCAGGGAGTGCAGTGGAGGACAGCCCAGGTGCTTGGGCCCTGCACCCCATGGGAGACCAGGAAAAGCACCTGGCTCCTGGCTCCTGCCATCGGATCAGTGTGGTGCGCCGGCCGCAGCGCGCCGGCCGCGGCGGCCATTGGAGGGTGAACCAACGGCAAAGGAAGACCTTTCTCTCTGTCTCTCTCTCTCACTGTCCACTCTGCCTGTCAAGAAAAAAAAAAAAAAAAAAGGAAGAAAAAAGAAATTGGGGTAAGCAGTATTGACTTCCTCTGAATATGTTCAGATTTAAACTCGTTATGAACTGATGAAACCGTAAAAGGAAAATCTTTCACTGGAGCCCGTGCTATGGCTCAGTGGGTTATGCTCCACTTTTAATCCAGCTCTCTGCTATGGCCTGGGAAAGCAGTACAAGATGGCCCAAGTCCCTGGGCCCCTGCACCTGCGTGGGAGACCCGGCGGAAGCTCCTGGCTCCTGGCTTTGGATCGGGGCAGCTCCGGCCGTTGCGGCCGTCTGTGGAGTGAACCACTGGATGGAAGACCTCTCTCTCTCTTTCTGCCTCTCCTCTCTCTGTGTAACTCTGACTTTCAAATAAATAAATAAATCTTTAAAAAAAAAAAAGAAAAATCTTTCACATACACACTTTTTATGTAATGTAAACCTGAGTGAATTGAATGAATATGAAGAGATCGTAACCACACTCATGCGACCAGTCATGTGGTTTTTTTTTTTTTAACTTTTTTAAAATATTTATTTATTTATGTATTTGAAAGGCAGAGTTACAGAGGGAGAGGGAAACAGGAAGAGGCAAAGAGAGATCTTTAATCTGCTGGTTCACTCCCCAGATAACAGCCAGCTGTGGCCCAGGCAAAAGCCAGGAACTTCATTATGGCCTCCATGTGGGTACAGGGACCCAAGGACTTGGGCCATCTTCCAGTACTTTCGCAAACACATTAACAGGGAGCTGGAAGTAGAGCTGTCGGAACTCAAACCAGTGCCCATATGGGATCCTGGTGTCACAGGCAGAGACTTAACCCACTGTGCCACAGTGCCAGACCCTAAACAAAGAATCTTTACAAAAAAAAAAAAATTATACCTGAATCAGCCTGAGCCTCAGGATCTATCTTTCAAGGTCAAGGAAATACAGGAGACAGAGAGACAGATTAAATGACAGGCAGGTGTTGGTGCTGTGGCGCAGCGGGTTAAGCTGCCGCCTGCAATGCCGGCATTCCATATGGGCCTTGGTTCGAGTCCTAGCTGCTCCACTTCCAATCCAGCTCCCTGCTAATGTGCCTGGGAAAGCAGCACAAGATGACCTGAGTGCTTGGGCCCCTGCATCCATGTGGGAGACCCAGAAGAAGTTCCTGGCTCCTGGTTTGGCCAGGCCCAGCCTGGTCATTGCAGCCATTTAAGGAGTGAACCAGTGGATGGAAGAACTCTCTCTCTCTCTCTGCTCTCTTTCTGTAACTCTGACTTTCAAATAAATAAATCTTTAAAAAGCAAAGCAAAGAAAAGCATATTTATGTGTGGTAGTGATTCTATGTTTAAGCACAGTGAAAAAGAGTCCTTATTTTTGGATATGTGTCCTGAGATATTTGTGGATGAAATAATCTGGTAGCTGTGATTCGTGTCACAATAATCCTGCAGCGAGCCTGGAAGTGGGCGTCAGCCTGGATGAACAGAGACTGGGCAATGAGTTGATGCAGCGGTCTGTGGGGGCGCACTGTGGTATATTTAAAATATTTCATAATAAAAAGCTTTTAAGACGAGAAAGATTCTAAGATGCTGGAATATTTAAAATTCACGCACCAGGAGCAGGCCATCTGCCTTGTGGTTAATTTGCCCACGTCCCACATTAGAGGGCCTGGACTGGACTCCAGGCCCCAGCTCCTGATGCTGCCTCTTGCCAGTGCAGACCCTGGAAGGCAGTGGTGGTGCCTCAAGTGGCTGGGTTCCTGCCACTCACGGGGGAGACCTGGATTGAGGTCCTGGCTCCTGGTTTCCACCCTGACTGCTGCAGGCCCTTGGGGAGTGAACCAGTAGATGGGAGCTCTCTGTGTCTTTCTAGTTCTCTGCCTCTCAAATAAGTAAATAATAACAAAAATAAAATTTGGCGTCACTCTTGTATGCTGCCGATAAGAATGCAGATTGGTACAGCTTTTATGGAAGGCAATTTGACAATCTATTAAAAGTGTACATCTCCTTTAGCTCAGAAAACGATTGCTAGAAATGCCATCTCTGTACTCACTGTGTGTGAAACAGAGAGCTGGACTGGAAGAGGAGAAACCAGGACAGAACCAGCACCCCAGCCAGGACTAGAACCCGGAGTACTGGTGCCGCAGGTGGAGGATTAGCCTAGTGAGCCGCGGTGCCGGCCACCGTGTGTGAAACTACCCACACACACGTCCCTGAGCACACACGGACATGAGGGAGTCTCACTGCAGTCTCTTTATAAAAGCAAAAGATTAGTAATACCCTAAATGTCCTCTACAGGGACTAGCTAAATAAATCATGGGAAATTAGTCAGTGGAATACTACACAGTCACGAAAAAGAGTGCAAATACCCTTTATATTCTGACCTGAAACATGGCCACAGTGCAGGACAGTGCAAAGAGTATGCAACTATGTGAAAGAGGATGCTTACATACTCAGGAAATATCTCTGAAGTATATAAATAAGGCACTTAGTCATTACATAGGCCTCCAGGAAGGTACTGGGTTTACGGGGGGAAGAAGTAGGAGCAAAGCATATTTCAGGGCTATCATTCTGTATCTTCTAAGGTTTGTTCCATGTGTATGCATTTGCCTAGAGGCGAAGATGCCAGTTAAGATACCTGTATCCTATATCAGAGGATCTGGGTTCAACACCCAGCTCCAGCTGCTGACTCCAGCTTCCTGCTAATGTGAACCGTGGAAGGCAGTGGTGGTAGTCGCAGACAAGTAGCTGGGTTCCTGCCACCCATGTGGGAGACCTGGGTTGAATTCTTGGCTCTTGGTTTTGGCCTGAAACCTTGGCTGCTATGGGCATTTGGGGAATAAGCCAGAAGATTGGATCTCTTTCTCTCTCTCTCTCTCTCTCTCTCTCTCTCTCTCTGCCTGTCAAATAAATTAATAAATACTGGTCAAAGTTTTTAAAAAAGTAAATACAAAAATAAGGCATTACACAATATAATGAAAACGGTCAGTAGCAATGTGGGAAAAAGTTTGGAACATTCCGTTTGCTTAAAAGAGCATACAAAACTTTATCCACATAATGATTGAAAGTACATACAGTACTTGGTCGGCACCGCGGCTCACTAGGCTAATCCTCTGCCTAGCGGCGCCGGCACACCGGGTTCTAGTCCCGGTCGGGGCGCCGGATTCTGTCCTGGTTGTCCCCCTTCCAGTCCAGCTCTCTGCTGTGACCCGGGAGTGCAGTGGAGGATGGCCCAAGTCCTTGGGCCCTGCACCCCATGGGAGACCAGGAGAAGCACCCGGCTCCTGCCTTCGGATCAGTGTGGTGCGCCGGCCACAGCAGCCATTGGAGGGTGAACCAACGGCAAAAGGAAGACCTTTCTCTCTGTCTCTCTCACTGTCCACTCTGCCTGTCAAAAAAAAAAAAAAAAAAGTACATACAGTACTTGCTGATGACCAAGCAAAAATGATGTGGCAGGTGGGAATGCCATTTTCTCTTTAAATTTTATGTGTATTTTAATATACAGTATGGTTTGGAACTATGTATGGTAAATGATGCTTTCACTAAGAAATGAGGTTTCCATGGCAAACGTCTGGCTTCCTTGGGAGTGTGCAGACAGGGGCTTTTCACACAGAACCAGGCGCACCTGGCGACACTGGCCAAGCTGGCTCGCTCTGGTTTCCTGCCAGCCTCTGGGAGGGACAAAACGCGGGACCAGGACTGCTGCTCGTCACGTCCTCACCCCTGCACTCGTTCGCAGAACCCGGACAATCTGCTTATTTACGCGGAAAGACTCTGAAAAAAAACAAGAAAAGGCTTCCTCGCGGGGGAAGCCGGGGTGTTAAATATCCTCCCGCGTATTCTCAGCTTCCTTCCTGGAGGAAGTGCGCCGGGGGCCCAGCGGAGGTGGGAGCCGGCCCGCAGGAAGCAGAGGCAGGAACCGCGCCGGCCGCCTCACACTCGCCTCCACCGGTCGGGCTGCAGCGCCGCTGCTGCTCTGCGTCCTCCTGGCCCCGGCCGGCCACTGCCCACTGTGGCCGGGGCGCCTCTGGGCCGGGGTGCCAGCCCCACCCATGCTTCAGAGCCGGGACTAGGAGTCAGGGACGCTCTCTGTGACCTCGCCGCAGCCCGGGCTCCTCACCCTGAACCCGACGGCGCTGGGCTGCTCTGGCACTCAGTGTGGCAGCCAGGTCTCCTCCTGGGCCCCACTTCACTGGTTTTTGTCTTTCCGGCCTCTTCCTCCTCCCCTTGCCCCCTCCCCCTCCCAGTTTCCAGTCTTCCCAGACCAAAACCCTCACTGGTGGCACCGTGTTCCAGATCCACACCCCTAACCTCCTCTTGGCTCTGTGCGCGTCTCCCACAAGGGTTTCAAACCTGATTGATCGGATCTGAACTTGCCATCTTCCTCTCCACACTCGGTCCTCTGGGCAGCACCCACCCAACGCTCAGGCTTCTGGCCTGAGCTTCTCCTTGGCTGTACCCCGACATCCACAGACAGCAGCAGCCGTGGGGGCAGCAACGGCCATTTCCCACCAGGCAGCCCGGCATACACAAAAGGGAGCTGCAGCAAACACAAACCACAACTGCCAGAGAGGGGTAAAGGCAAGACTGCCAGGGACCCGCGCTGTGGCGCAGCAGGTTAAGCCTCCACCTGCAGTCCCGGCTGCTCCACTTCCGATCCAGCTCTCTGCTATGGCCTGGGAAAGCAGTAGAAGATGGCCCCAGTCCTTGGGCCCCTGCACCCATGGGGAAGACCTGGAAGAAGTTCCTGGCCTTGGATCAGCCCAGCTCCAGCTGCTGCAGCCATTTGGGGAGTGAACCAGCAGATGGAAGATCTCTCTCTCTGTCTCTCCCTCTGTCTGTAACTCTGCCTCTCAAACTAATAAATACAATCTTTCAAAAAAAAAAAAAAAAAAAAAAAAGACTACCTGGGTCCCTCCAGGGCTTCCTGCTCTGGCTCTGTTCTGGAGCTCAGCTGGTGCAGGAGGGTTATTAAGGCATAGAACCCTTGCATTCTCAGAGCACCTGTACCTGTTCTTAGAGGTGAACTTCTACATAAACAAATACAGGCATCTAAACCATATAAGCATATTGGGTCAGTTAGGATAGGCTAGGGCATGTTGTAGCTTCACCCCAACATGCGTGCAGCACCAGCAGGGACTCCATGCCTTGCAGTCCCAGCCATTGGCTTCAGTGTGGTCAGTATTCCAGAAAGAGAAACTCTGAAGGGTCTGGCCCCAGCTATTATTCAATGCTGCAGCTCAGAAGCAACATGCGGCCTCGGCTCATAACTCATTAACCAGAACAAGTTCCCTGGCCCTTCCCCGCCGTCAGGGAGCCACGGGACACAGTCCTGCCTTGTGTCCAGAAGGCAGAGAGCCAGAGGTATTTGGTGAACATGAGTAAGTCTTACGCACTTCCTGCTGCCTCTTTTGTGCCAGGCCCTGAGACAGCGGCCAGGGACACAGAAGTCAGTCATGGTCCCCTTTGCGTCCATTTAAACATTTTTTTCATTAGGTTTTATTGTTGATCAATACACATAATAATCAGACATTTAATGGGAAAATATGATATATATATATATATACACACACACATTGTACACTGACGGAACCAGGTTAGCAAGCATATTCATCACCTTAACCATTTTTCATTTCTTTGTGGTGAGAACACTTAAAATCCTCTTTTAGTTTTTTTTTTAATATATCATACATTACCTACAGTAACCCAACTGAACAACAGAATGGCTTTCTCCTATCTAACCATAACTTACTGCCTGTTCAACCTTCCCCCACCCCTTCCCCACATTTCCAAGCCTCTGAGAACCACACAACTTCTTTTTTTTAATTACTTAATTTATTTTTAAAGCTTTTATTTAATGAATACATTTTTCATAGGTACAACTTTAGGAATATAGTGGTTCTTTCCCTATACCCACCCTCCCACCTTCCTGTCCCACCTCCTACTCCTTCTCCCATCCCCTTCTTCATTATGGTTCATTTTTAGTTTAATTTTATATACAAAGGATCAACTCCATGTTGAGCACAGATTTCAACAGTGTGCACCCCCCCACACAACATATAGAGTACAGTTTGAGAACAAGTTTTGCAGTTAATTTTCATAGTACAGCTCATTAAGAATGGAAGTCCTGGCTGGCGCCTGTGGCACTGGCACTACAGGTTCTAGTCCCGGTTGGGGTGCCGGATTCTGTCCCAGTTGCTCCTCTTCCAGTCCAGCTCTCTGCTGTGGCCCGGGAGGGCAGTGGAGGATGGCCCAAGTCCTTGGGCCCTGCACCCGCATGGGAGACCAGGAGGAAGCCCCTGGCTCCTAGCTTTGGATCGGCGCAGTGTGCCGGCCGTAGTGGCCATTTGGGGGGTGAGCCAATGGAAGGAAGACCTTTCTCTCTCTCTCTCTAAAAAAAAAAAAAAAAAAAAAAGGAATGGAAGTCCTATGTGAGGAGTAAGTGCACAGTGACTTCTGTTGTTCCTTTAACAATTAATGCTCCTATTTATGACGTCAGTGATCACCCTGAGGCTCTTGCTGTGAGCTGCCAAGGCTATGGAAGCCTTTTGTGACCACAAACTCCATCAGCAGTTCCATCCATACTGCAACCTGCAACAGGATCTCATCCTTGTTATGGCTGAATAGTATTCCACCATGTCTAAATACCGTATTTTCTTTATCAGCCAGCTGGTGACAGACACCAAGACTGATTCCATGTTTTGGCTATTGTGAATAGTGCTGCAATGAACACAAAATTTCAGTGTCATTTCAACAGATTTCATTTTCTTTGGCTACATACGCAGTGGTGGGATTGCTGGACCATACGGTAGTTCTATTTTTACTTTTTTCAGGAAGCTCCGGGCTATTTTCCATGATGGCTGTAATCATTGACATTTTCACCAACAGTGTGGAAAGGTTTCCTTTTCTCCACCTCTTTCCAGCATCTGTTATCATTTATCTTTTTTATTATTATTATTATTTGACAGGCAGAATTAGTGAGAGAGAGAGAGAGAGAGAGAGAGAGAGAGAGAGAAAAGTCTTCCTTCCGTTGGTTCACCCCCCAAATGGCCTCTACGGCTGGCGCTGTGCCGATCAGAAGCCAGGAGCCAAATGCTTCCTCCTGGTCTCCCATGTGGGTGCAGGGGCCTAAGCACTTGGGCCATCCTCTACTGCCTTCCCAGGCCACAGCAGAGAGCTGGACTGGAAGAGGAGCAACTGGGACAGAATCCGGCACCCATATGGGATGCTGGCACCACAGGCAGAGGATTAACCAAGTGAGCCACGGCGCCGGCCATCATTTGTCTTTTTGAGAAGAGCCATCTTACTGGAGTGTGGCGGTGTCCCCCTGTGGTTTGGATTTGCATTTCCCTGGTGAGTTGTGATGTGGCACATTTTTTTGCACCTGTTGGAGTCACGGCTCCTCAGTAACGGACATCCATGACTGTGCCATGACAGAGGGGTCCTCTCAGAACGAGGCTGTGTGTAGATCAGTGGCCACCAACTCAACTGCCTCTGAGGGCCACAAAGCTGGTGTTGGCAAGTGGGCCGGCAGGGAGAGGAGACCAATTGGAGGATATAATTTTTTTAAAGATTTATTTCTCTATTTGAAAGTCAGAGTTACAGGGAGAAGGGGCAAGAGAGAGAGAGAGAGAGAGAGAGAGATCTTCCATCCGCTGGTTCACTCCCCAGATGGCCGCAACAGTCAGGGCTGGGCCAGACAGAAGCCAGGAGCCAGGAGCTTCTTCCAGGTCTCCCACGTGGGGGCAGGGGCCCAAGTACTTGGGCCATCTTCCGCTGCCTTCCCAGGCCATTAGCAGGGAGCTGAATCGAAGTGGAGCAGCCAAGACTCAAAGCAGTGCCCATATGGGATGCTGGCTTCGCAGGCTGCAGTTCAACCTTTTATGCTACAGTGCCAGTCCCTAAATAGTTCATTTCGACTTAACACTGCCAAAAGCCTTCTCTATGTCAGACCCAGTGCTGGAAACACAGAAGGAAACCAGACAGACCCGGTTCTACTCCCACGGAGCTGCCGCCTTGTGGGGAAGTGAAAGATCTGGGGCTTAGGTCCCTGAAGAAGGCTCACGGAGGACAGGCTGTAAGAATGATAACACTGCCTGAGCATGCACCCTGGGCCAGCACTACATGCAGTGCTTTACCAGCAGCTAAGCATTTTCATTCTTTTTTCTTGGATAGCAGAGAGACAGACAGAGAGAAAAAGAGGGCTCCTATCCCTTACTTCACTCCCCCAATACTCACATGGTTACGGGTGGGCAGGGCTAGAGCCAGGAGCCAGGAACACACTCCAGGTCTCCCACGTGGGTGGCAGGAACTGCTGCCTCCCAGGCGCTGCACTGGCAGGAAGCTGGAATTGGGAGCCAGAGCTGGGAATTGAACACAAGCACTCTGATGTGGCACTCGGCCTCTTAACCATGAGGCCAAACACTGACCCGGGTTACTTACTCCTCACCCCGCTCCGAGGTGGACATGAAGGCTCCCTTGCTCCATGAAATAAGGCTGAGGCTCAGAAGGGCCAGGCCCTCAGCCCCTACACCAGGCAGAACGATGCTTGCATCCAGAACAGGGAGGGAGGTGAGAGAGCCAAGGCTGTACCTGACATGCTAAGTAAGTGCTGAGTCAGCGTTTCTTTCCCAGGCTCCTGGGGCACTGGAGACAGAGTGGGGCGGTCACGTGTTAGGACTGCGGGCGAGGGAGGCTGAGGGGCACCAGGGGAGAGACCCTGTGCCTGACCTCCTGGAAGAATTATCTCCTTTTCTGGTGGTAACATTTGCAAGTAACATTGCAAGGTCATGATTGTCCAATCCTCTCTCCCAACCCTTTTTTTTTTTTTTTTTTTTGACAGGCAGAGTAGACAGTGAGAGAGAGAGACAGAGAGAAAGGTCTTCCTTTTTGCCGTTGGTTCACCCTCCAATGGCCGCCGTGGCCGGTGCGCTGCGGCCGGCGCACCGTGCTGATCCGAAGCCAGGAGCCAGGTGCTTCTCCTGGTCTCCCATGGGGTGCAGGGCCCAAGCACTTGGGCCATCCTCCACTGCACTCCCGGGCCACAGCAGAGAGCTGGCCTGGAAGAGGGGCAAGCGGGACAGAATCCGGCGCCCCGACGGGGACTAGAACCCCGTTGTCGCTCCCCGTCTTCGTGGAGGAACGACACAGGACCCTGCGCTGTTCTTTTGTCTACTCGGCCCTCCCCGGGTTTGCTGCTGGTTCTTCCCGGGTTGGCTACCGTCCCTTCCACCTCCGTGGAAGGGCGGTTCCCCCTGGCCACTTTTCCCCACTTCCGGGGGAGCGGCACACCGCCGGCCGGCTCTCTCGGGGGCTGCACAGGTGTTCCTTCAGGTAGATGTTCCCCTTAGATGTTCCTGGTGCATGTTGTCTCTCTCCTCCTTTATAGTCCTCTTCCACCAATCCGTGCTCGGCTGCCCACACGCCGAGTACGCTGCTCTCCTCCAATCAGGAGCAGGTCCTGCAGCTTGTCAAGTTGGTGAAAGGCAGCTGGGTAGAAGCTGTTTGCTCCTCTCCCAGCGCCATATTGTGGGAGAGCAGATGCATAGAATAAGTCTTAATTCCAGTAACTTAGTCTAGTCCCAGTTGCTCCCCACACCCCGTGTGCTGGCGCCGCAAGGCAGAGGATTAGCCTAGTGAGCCGCGGCGCCAGCCATTCTCCCAACCCTTCTAACAGCTGCAGTGGCCCCGCAGGCAGCAAACAAGGCCTGGAAACATGAGGGCCAACTGTGGGTGGACGAGCCATCAAAGCACTAATACTGACCGAGTGTCTATGACAAAGCATATTGACCCAAGTCAGTGCGCACTGCAGGTAAAGAGGATGAGAAAGGGGCTTACACCCAAGACCTCGTCCTGGCTTTCTCATCAGTTTACTGTGTGACCTGGAAAAGATTTGTCCGGCCCCTGGGCTCCATCACTATACAGTAAGCGGGTAGAAGATCCCACAAATTCTTTATTAGTTTGAACAACTGCTATAAAATCTTTGCACTCTAGAAACCAGACCTCAGGGTCTGATGTGGTGGTGCAGCAGATGAGTCTGCCACCTGCAACAGCACCATCCCATACTGCAGCACCAGTTCGAGTCCCAGCTATTCAGCTTCCAATCCAGCTCCCTGCTCATGCACCAGGCAAGGCAGCAGAAGACGGTCCAAGTGCTTGGGCTACTGCCCTCCATGTGGGAGACCAGATGGAGTTCTGAGCTCCTGGCTTCAGCCTGGCCCAGCCCCAGCTGCTGTGGGTATATGTGGGTATTGTGGATATTTGGGGGAATAAACCAGGGGATGGAATTTCTCTTTCTCTCTCTCTTCCTTTCCCTCTGTAACTCTGCCTTTCAAATAAATAAATAAATAAACCTAAAAAAACAAACAAAAAACACAATCAGACCTCAGATGTGAAAGGATTGCCTTCCTTTCTAGAAGCCAATGAGGCCACAAAACCCTGTCAGTGTAAAAGGATTTTACCTATAGAAATTGTTGAAGTGGAGCACTACCCCCAAGTGACCAACAGGTGCCTCAAAATGTGGCTAGAAAATGAGGGCAGGGGCCAGCGCTGTGGCACGGCCTGTAAAGCCACCACTTGCAGTGCTGGCATCCCATATGGGCACTGGTTCAAGTCCTGGCTGCTCCACTTTCAATCCAGCTCTCTGCTATGGCCTGGGAAAGCAGTGGAAGATGGTCCAGGTCCTTGGGCCCCTGTGCCCACATGGGAGACCAGGAAGAAACTCCTGGCTCTGGCTTTGGATTAGCCCAGCTTCAGCTGTTGTGGCCATTTGGGGAGTGAACCAGCAGATGGAAGACCTCTCTCTCTCTCTCTGCCTCTGCTTCTCTGTAACTCTGCCTTTCGAAAGAGAAAGAAAGAAAGAGAGAGAGAGAGAGAGAGAGAGGAAGGGAGGAAGGGAGGAAGGAAACGAAGGCAGGCATTTGGTGCAGTAGTTAAGATACCCACATTGCCTATACGAGTACTGGGTCCGAGACCCCACTCTACTTCCTGCTAAAGCACACCCTGGGAGGCAGCAGGTGATAGCTCAATTACTGGAGTCCCTACTGCCCATGTGTGAGACCCTGGTGGAGTTCTGGGCTCCTGGCTTTGGCCTGGCTCAGTCTTGGCTGTTGCAAGCATCTGGGGAGTGAACCAGAGGATGGAACATCTATTTCTCTCTGCACTCTGCCTTAAAAAAAGTGAAATAAACTATGGCGAGAACAAAATGAGTAATGCTATAAGCATGAAATAAATACCATATTTCGGAGACTTAGTATAAAAATGCGAAATATTTCAATAATACATTGATATTGATGCTTTTTAATATATTGGGCTAATTAAAATATATTAAAACTAACACTACCAATTTCTCCTTACCTCCTTAGCTTGGCTCCTAGCCAATATCAAATTACAACGTGGCTGGCATTCTACTACTATTGAATAGCACGGGTCAAAGGGTAGGCGGAAGCCCAGGGTGAGGATGATGGTTCTGCAGAGCCAGCACTGGAACCAGTTCCTCTGACATCTTGTTCAAGCCTCTTTGCACACCAGACAGGCTGCGGAGGCCAGTCTCCAACACAACCACCCAGGACCCCCGGCTCCTGCCCCTTCTACCTGCATAGGGCTCATCTCCTGGGAGACTGCAGAAATGACTGTGTGACGCCATAGCTGCCCTGTGACTCACCCTGGGGAAACCAGTTCTCCTGTCCTGACAACTTCAAGCAGCCCTATGGAGAGGTCCATGCGTGAAACAACTGAGGTCAACACGTAGGACAGATCAGGAAGTGAGTGAACTATGGCAGAAGCTGGTCCTCCTCCCGCATCAGTCCTGCAGGTGACAGGGGCCCTGACATCCTGACTCCCAAGTTCACCGGGAGACCCTGACCCAGAAACACTCAGCTAAGCTTCTCCCAAATTCCAGACCCACCCGTACAAAAATGAGGCGATAGATGTTTACCGTGAAGTCTCCAGGCTGTGGTGATTTGTCACACAGCCATCGCTAATACTCAGTCTCATAAACGCAGTGATCTCATACAACACTCACTTCTGTCTTTGACATCTGTACAGTGTGAGGAATTATTCTTGGTCTTCTCCCAGCCTCTGGCCTAGCTCAAGCTCACCCCGACTAAAAACAGTTAAATCATCAACCTTGGGGAATCCAAGCCAGGAGGGCAACATCTCATTTTATTCTTTGAAATGGATATTCCCTTTACTGCATGCACAGGGCACCCAGGTCTCTTGAGAATGAAGAAGCACAGCATCATATCACCTTCACCTAGAGCACCCACAGATCCGATTCCCACTGTATCAGGGCCGGGATTGCCCACTTAGAGACCACATTGAGAAAGTAACAAATACTTCATGAATGACCATCGGTGACGTCCAAATTTCTCTGAACAGAGGAACTGGTGTCAGCAGCGCTATTTTATACAGCACCCGATGCTTCTCATAGCGTTTCCACGTCTGTTACCTCTGAGGTAGGTAGGGAAGCTACAGCTAAACCAGGATATACACGCAACCGTCGCTCCGAGCACCTATCTGTGCTTAGTTGCATGACCAGTACCAGGCCGGCTCTCAAAGCTGGGTGCCAGGGACTCAGCCAGCCGTGGTGCTTTCTAAGGCGAGGCGCTCCTCTGTGTGGTGCGTGGATGTCCGTCAGCTGGAGCTGTCCTCTGAGATCAGTGTGCACTTGTAGGTCTCCTGAAAGGCCTCCAGGAAAGGCGGCATCGCTTCCTCCACGGAGACGTGCCTCTGGAGCTCCTGACTCAGCGAAGTGACACCTGTGCCAACCAGTCCACACGGCACAATGTGCTCAAACCACGTGAGGTCGGTAGCGCAGTTCAGAGCCAGACCGTGCGACGTGATGTGCCTTCCACAGCGGACTCCTGCAAGGCAAGCCAAAGGGTCTTGGGATCCATACCTCCCCCACCGTGCCCTCCCCGGGCTTCCGGATCCTTGGCAGTGCAATGAGAGAACCGGACTAGGCCACCGGAGCCCCAATTTTGTTTCTTGGGGCGTCAAGGGATTGTGCAGATAGATTCAGGGAACTGAACAAACAAGACAGTAGGGGTGTGTGTCTCCACTGCAGCAGCACTTATGGTAACTTCAGGAATGTCCCTTAACACAGAGATGCCGTGGCATTTTGAAAAACTGAGAATTAGTGGGGCTGTCGCTGTGGCACAGCAGGTTAAAGCCCTGGCCTGAAGCACTGGAATCCCATATGGGTACTGGTTCTAGTCCCAGCTGTTCCTCTTCCAACCCAGCTCTCTGCTATGGCCTGGGATAGCAGTAGAAGATGGCCCAAGTCCTTGGGCCCCTGCACCTGCATGGGAGACCTGGAGAAGCTCCTGGTTCCTGGCTTCTGATCAGCGCAGCTCCGGCCATTGCAGTCATCTGGGGAGTGAACCAGTGGACGGAAGACCTCTCTCTCTATCTCTACCCCTCTCTCTAACTCTGTTTTTCAAATAAATAAAATAAATCTTTTAAAAAAATTGAGAATTAGTTCCCCTTCATGTCCCACTGTGACTCATAGGAAGCAACTGGGCAAGTCACTTCCCGTGTCTCTGTTCATAACGACTCTGTGGGGCTAAAATGACCTCCAAGGACCCTTCTGCCTCTTAATATAGCAAGATTCTCAGCGCAGCGGGTGCCTGGGGTTCAAAGCACGCGGCTGATACACCTGCTCCTGCCCCAGCCCTCCTCGCGCCTTCATTGGCCCCGCCCCTCCCGGCCCCGCCCCCGGCGCTCACCGATGGCGCAGATCTTGCGCTCCCCAAGCCAGACGCCAGTGTAGGGCGGGGGCCGCGCGCGGGCGCCCCGCAGGCCCTGCAGCTCACACAGGCGCACGGCGCACGCCTCCAGCGCCGCCACATGGATGCGCAGGCGCAGGCCGAGGCGCCGCAGGTCCAGCAGCGGGTGGCACAGCAGCTGGCCCGGGCCGTGGAAGGTGGCGAGGCCGCCGCGGCCTGTGGCGCGCACCTCGGCGCCCAGGGCCCGCAGCCGCGCAGCTTCCTCTGGCGTCAGGCCGCCGCGCAGCCCGGCCGTGTACACGGGCCCCGCGGGCTCGCAGAGCAGGAGCGCGCCCGCCTCCGTTCCCGACGGGGCCTGGGGGCCTGACTCGGCCTGCAGCCGCCGCAGCCAGCGCTCCTGGAGCGCCAGCAGCTCGCCATAGTGCAGGCGGCCCAGCCACAGCAGCCGCACCGCGGGCCGTGGCATCGCGCCCGCTGCGGCGTCCGCACGGCCCCGCCCCCTTGTGCGGGCCTGGGGGCGGTGGGAGGGGCGGGGACTCGGGGGCACGCCCCGGGCCGCCGTCCCCCGAGGGCTCGGGCAGGGCCGGGGCCTAGCGGGGTGGCCCCGAGACCCTCGGCTGGGTCCTGGGTGGGTGGTGGGATCTGAACCGCAGCATCCTCTGAGCTGTGGTCCAGAGCGAGCTGGATTCCCGCGATGAGGACCAGCCGTGCGTTGGTCGCACTCCACAGTAGCGGGCAGAGCCCGGTTACATGCGCGGAATCTGTCTTGCGTCCAGGAACCCAGGGTTGTTCAGCGGAAAGGACAAAGGCGCAAGCCAAAGTATAGAGCTGCGTGTGACGGATTGCTGTCTCCTTACCATCAGCTTTTTCCAGTTTTATATTTTACCGACTTTGCTGATTTTTAAGGAAATAAAATGCTATAGGAAAAAAGCCAGGTGGGAAGTAGCGAAAATAGTATGCTGGCAGTTTTGTAAGTGGTGGAAAACAATTGTGGATCTTGACTGATAAAATGCTTGATTGTATATATGCATGAAATGCATTTGGGAGGCTACACAAGAGACAAATGCCATTGGTTGTTCCTGTCGGCGTCTGGACATAAAAATCCTAAACAAAATGAATTCAACAATGTATACAAGGATTAATACATCATGAGGAAGTATTGTTTATCTCAGGAATGCAAGATTGGTTTAACATTCTAAAGTAAAACAATTCGTATTATAAATTAAAAAATGTTAATTTTCAATAAACGCAGAAAAATGGCAAAATTCAACACTTATTCTGACTCAAACATTCAAACTAGGAGTAGACGAGAAATTTTTCAATCTGGTGAAGCTTTCAAATCATCTGAGTTCAGGTAAGAGAGAGAAACCACACCTGTAATATTTTAATTAAGCTTATTGGAGAAAATTGTAGACTTCCATGCTGGTGAGGGTATTATACAAAGAGGTTGTGTTGTACCCTTTACCCAGCTTACCTCAATGATCACAGCAAGGATACTGACCTTGATAGTTAAGATACACTTCTTTCCCATCACAACAAGCATCTCACATTGTGGCTTTTTTTTTTTTTTTTTTTTTTTTTTTTTTTTTTTTAGCTACACTGCTAGACTTTTGGCAAAACTAATTTGTTGCAGAAATAGAATCATATAGGATGTAATATTTTGGTATTTACATTGTTTCACCTAATATAGTTCTCTGGGGGCTGGCGCTGTGGTGTAGTGGGTGAAGCCACTGCCTGCAGTGCTGGCATCCCATGTGGGCGCCGGTTCTAGTCCCAGCTGCTCCACTTCTGATCCAGCTCTCTGTTATGGCCTGGGAAAGCAGTAGAAGATGGCCCAAGTCCTTGAGCTCCTGCACCCACGTGGGAAACCCAGGAAAAGCTCCTGGCTCCTGGCTTCAGATTGTCACAGCTCTGGCTGTTTTGGCCATCTGGGGAGTGAACCAGTGGATGCAAAACCTCTCTCTGTGCCTCTGCCTCTCTCTAATTCTGCATTTCAAATAAATAAATCTTTTAAAAAATTCTCTGGAGACTCATCCAGGTTGTTGCATATATCAATAATTCATTTCTTGGGGCCGGTGCCGTGGCTCACTTGGTTAATCCTCTGCCTGGGGTGCCGGCATCCCATATGAGCGCCGGGTTCTAATCCTGGTTGCTCCTCTTCCAGTACAGCTCTCTGCTGTGGCCCGGGAAGGCAGTGGAGGATGGCCCAAGTGCTTGGGCCCCTGTACCCGCATGGGAGACCAGGAAGAAGCACCTGGCTCCTGGCTTCCGATCGGCACAGCGCTGGCCGTGGCGGCCATTTGGGGAGTGAAGCAACGGAAGGAAGACCTTTCTCTCTGTCTCTCTCTCTCACTGTCTATAACTCTACCTGTCAAACAAAAAAAAAATAATTTATTTCTTTTTGTTGATGAGTTGTATTTCATGGTATGGATGTATCTCCATTTGTTTATTTACTGCGGGTTGTTTCCAGTTTTTAGGTGTTCTGAATAAGGAGCTACAACTATTTGTGTACACGTTTTTAATGTGAACATAGTTTTCACTTCTCTAGAATAAATGCCCAGGAGTGCATCTGCTGGATCATATGGTAGTTGCATGTTTAGTTTTGAGAGAGAGACAAAGCTCCCATTTGCTGGTTCACTCCCCGCAAATGCCTACAATGGCTGGGGCTGTGCCTGGAGCCAGGTACTCAGTCCAGGTCTCCCATGTGGTGGCAGGGACTCAAGTACTCAGGCCATAACCAGGTACACTTTCCAGGTACCATTCCCAGGGTACACTTAAGTTTAGCAGAAAGCTTCAATCAGGAGCAGAACCAGAACTCAAACCCAGGCACTCAGTATGGGAGACCCAACCAGCTGCTTCACCATGAGGCCAAAATTTTGCTTCATGTCTTTAGTTTTTGCTTCTTAAAAAAGATTTATTTGATAGGCAGAGTTACAGAGAGAGAGAGAGAGAGAGAGAAATCTTCCATCTGCTGGTTCACTCCCCAAATGGCTGCAATGGTCAGCACTGGGCCAGGCTGAAGCCAGGATCCTGGAGCTTCTTCCAGGTTTCCCATGTGAGTGCAGGGGCCCAAGCACTTGGGCCATCTTCTACTGCTTCCCCAGGCCATTAGCAGGGAGCTGGATTAAGTATTGTACATATGCTAAGTCTCAGGTATTGTACATATACTAAGTGCTTCAGCATTTTATCTTATTTAATCTTTCTAGCCCTATGAAGAAGTCACTGTTAATTATTGAGACTTGTGTATGTTTTCTTACTTAATCCTTTACAATCTGCAGTAGTATTATAACACAAAGTGGTATAGGGAAATGTAATGTAATTCTGAGACAACACCTAGAGTTAGTGTCACAGAAACCTGGAGTGGGAAGACTCCTTTGTTCAAACAGCCACCAGACACAGTGGAGGATAGGAGCAGTTTATTAACGCCAGGGGGCTCAGCTGGAATCATTTCCTGAGACCTGAGTAACGATCCCAAGTTTCTTACAGTATTTATCGGTTCATCAGCATCATACCTTAGCTGTTACAGCATTGGTGGGTTTAAATTGCAAGTCACGTGACTTAGGACCACACTTCCAATGGTTGGTGGGTCCAGTATGTTTGTAAAAGAGATACCGGGGCAGGTTTATTAGGACAGATTTATGACTGGAGTTTACAGAAGCAGAACTTAGGACGTCTTCGCTCCCTAGACAAGATAACAGGGGCAGCTGTTCACTAGTTAACTGCGGGCAGCCACTTTTCAAGGTTTGTGTTGGGGGAGGGGGTGCACTTTTCTTTCTTTGTCTGTGGTTATGGCCGGCTTTATTTCCTCTACATTAGCATCAGACTCTATGACTTTAAGGGCATGGTCCCCAATAAGACTGTCCTCACTGCACTTTGGAAGCCCCCTGGCCACTTGCACTTCTGACCAACTGGCTGCAAATTCCAGGGTTTGCATGGCTCCTTTTAAGTACAACAGGTTACTAGAGTGACTCACAGAACTCAACAAAGCACTGTATTTACCATTCTAGTTTTATTATATATGGCTTTATTATAAAGGATTATAAAAATACTTAGGCCCAGCTGAACAAAGGCAGGCAGGTGTGAATTCTGAGAGGATTCTGAGTGCATTGCATCCGTGTCCTCTCTCCATGGAATCAGACCACCGGGACCTCCCCTCAAACACGTGGGTATATTCACCAGCCAGAGCTCTATAGAAATTTGGTGTCCAGAGTTTTTATTGAAGCTGCATTGCATAGGCCTGATTGACTCATTGTAACTGTCATTGTACTCATGGTAGCTCATTGGCCATGTAACTGGCCAATGTAATAACACGAACTGTCAATCATACGGGATGCAGGCAGAGGCTTAGTCCACTATACCACAGTGCTAGCCCCTCTCTACCTTTCAAATAAAAATAAAGCTGACAACTCAATACTTACATTTTAAGAAAAATAAGCCACACTGTTTAGTTACTGGCTGAACTAGGACACAAACCTAGATGCTTCTGAACACGATCTTGACCATATTGTCTGAAAGTAATTGCCATACACAATTCACATAATGAATAAATTAACAGGAAAAGATCAAAGATGATTCTGAAATTTCCAGCTTGAGGGGAGTAAGTGTGATCACGCCTACCTATAAACTTCATTGGTCCTAGATGCATTTAGTTTTGTAGGTCTTATCCCATATTAAAATGTGTCTATAGTCCTCATCAAATGCTATTTCTTTGCTGAAAAAAAATTTTAAAGTGTTTTAGAATTTTTACTTTAGAAACCATTTGACTACATGCACACTTGAGTTATGATAAAATTTGATTTCCTGGCCATAGGTGGAATGATGGAGAGTAGAAGCTGGCACTTACAAATTTTTTTTAAGACAAAATATTTATTTTAAAGGCAGAGTTAGAGAGAGGGAGGGAGGGAGAGAGAGATCTTCCATCTGCTGGTTCATTCCCCAAGTGGCTGCAATGGCTAGGCCTAGGCCAGGCTGAAGCCAAAAGCCAGGAACTCCATAGGTCTCCCAGGTCTCCCACATGTGTGCTAGGGCCCAAGCACTCGGGACATCTGCTGCTGCTTTCCCCGGTGCATTATCAGGGAGTTGGATCGGAAGTGGAGCAGCTGAGACTCGAACCTGTGCTCATATGGGATACAGGCATGGCAGGCGGCAGCTTAACCCACTGTGCCATGAAGCTGGCTCCCACAAATTATCTTCAGCTGTAATATCTATGAGTACCAGCGTGGCAGTCCAGAGCAGGCCAAGCTGCTATACCAAGGAGACCCATAAGTGCAGTGGGAGTGGAGAGCCTCTTCATAGAGGCTAGAAGGTCATCTCTGTCCGTTCATCAACATCAACTCCAGCTTGAGGGTCCACCTCACAGCCAGGGAGAGGGCAGCCATACTGCCTTTGGACGGAGAACATCATTCACACAGACCTCAAGTGTGCCCCCTGCAGCTGTCCATGGCAATAGTCTAACCCCGAGTGTTAAGAGAAAGATGAAAGTGAGCCCACACCCACCACCCAAGCCCATCAGCACTCTCCCTGTTCTTACTCCCTGTGTACGGAACTCAGTCACATGATCACATCCAACTTCAAGAGAGGCTGGAAGGAGGGAAATACAGAAGTCACTGTCACCATTAAGTTTACATGAAGTTGGTACAAATTTACATTGGTAGACATTTATTTAAATGTGTATTGATTTTGAGCTTATGATTTTTGTATTTTTGGATTCTGTAAACAAACAAAAAAATGACAGGGTGGGGGGCTGTCCTTACACATTTTCCTAGGCCCTTGGAAAGCTCACCAGCTCCATTTGTGGGGCCCAATGAAAGCAAAAGGCTGTGTGGACCATGAGGCCACTAAGCAACAGAAGGGTCCCCTTCTAGACAAGAAGGCGTGGCCAGATTTGCTGTCTAGAATAAAATGATTAGGTTTGTGAGCTGGAGACCATGCCTTTACCACACCCCTGTGTCATCTTATGCCCCTACCTCACCCCGCCTGTACGCCTACCTGCCAATCAGGCTACATAACCACGCCCCTTTGGGAGTGAATTCAAGGCCTAGACCATGGTGGGCCCCTCCCTTATTGTCCTTGCTTTGCTTGTTGTCCTTGTTGCCCCGCCCCTTCGGAGCGCAAGGCCTTCGGATCACCCACCTCCTGCTTTCCTGCCTGTATGCTTGTCGTACGTGGCTCACTCCTGGCCTGCTCTCTGCTTGGTGTGGACTCAACTTAGATTCGAGACTTCTCTTTCTCCCCTAAATAAAGCCCTCACTCTCCTGTGCATTTCTCTCACTGAATATGATCCTTAAAACTTACCATGTTGCCTGGTCTATTTGAGCCAGGATTCAGAATTCTTCTCTGAATATGTGGCAAGAGCCCACAAGGCTTATTAATATTGGATATTATCAATAAGCAGGACGGTATCAGATTCAGTGTGCAATTTGTGAGGCTCAGTAATTAATCCTCTTGTAACGGGACCAGTCCATGGGGGCGGGAGGGGGGGGACAGGAAGTCCAGAAAGTGGGGGCAGCGGAAGGGAATCGGAGTGATAACCAGAAGGAGGCCCAGGGCCAAGAAACCAGGAAGGGAGAGCAACCAGCCCTGGCAGGCAAGGTTTCAGGGTGGATTACAGAAGCCACTGAGTCATCCATGGCACTGCCATTGTTTAAAAAACAAACATATTTAGAGTCCCAGGCTCTGAGGGAATGATCCTGGGTCACACAGGGCCTGCCCCGGGGCACCTGCAGGTTATAAATAAGTACATCTGAGGTGGGGAAAGTAAAGGGAATGACTTGGTTCCTGTGGAGGAGGAGCTAACTCAGTGCTCCCAGCTGAGAACCGTCCTGATGGGAGGTAGAAGCGGTCTGAGCAGGAACACCAGGGGCCTGGGTCCAGATTCTGTGGCTATCATTCATTTGAGAACCCAACCTCCTTTGAAGTAGATAATACATGGTTTTACCCCTGGGTCCCCACCTAGCCTAGCGCTGGCACCCAGTAAGTTCTCACCAAATATTTGCAGAATGAACAATTTGTTGCTTGTCTCTGAACTGAGACCTTTCATGGAGGACTGAACAATAAGAGGAAATGGCAGGTCAAGGTGGCCTCCAGGTTCCCAGTGCTGTGGACTTGGGAGTGGAGTGGGGGAGGGGCACTTCCTTCCACAGGTGGAAGAATTCAAAGGTGAAGGCATAAAGATGTGAAGGTGAGCAGGTTTATTTGGAGCAAAACAAAAGTGCAAGTTCAAGAACCAAGTTGTGCATGAACTAAACTCCCAAAAATTCAAGAAGGTCCCAAAGAAAAACTCCTCTCTGAAAAAAAACTTCCAACACTGAAAAGCTGTCTACAAAGAAAAAAGCCCCAATAAGATGACCTCAACCAAAAAAAAGCCTTGATTAAGAAAAAGCCCTCTTCCAGCATTGTGGCATAGCGGTAAAGCCGCCACCTGCAGAGCCCGTGTCCCATGTGGGTGTCGGTTGGAGACCTGGCTGCTCCATGTCTGATCTAGCTCTCTGCTAATGCTCCTGGGAAAGCATCAGAGGATGGCCCAAGTGCTTGGGCCCCTGCACCCGTGTGGGAGACCAGGAAGAAACTCCCGGCAACTGACATCAGACCAGCCCAGTTTCAGCCATTGTAGCCATTTGGGTAGTGAACCAGCAGAAGAAAGATCTCTCTCGCTTTCTCTCCCTCTCTCTCGCTCAGTCTGTAAACTCTGCCTTTCAAGTGAATATGTAAACATTAAAAAAAGAAAGAAAGAAAAAGCCCTCTTCTACCCTTTATACCCTCCAGAGGCATTGTGGATGATGTCGGGGTGGAGCCCTACTAAATATTCAAAAGGGGTGGGGTCATGGGTGGGGCTCAAGCACTGCCCATTTTAGGAAACAGTGGAAGTGTCATGGCATGAGCGGCATGATGGGAGTGGGCATGGCCCCCATGGTGATGTCATTATAATGACCTAGAGGTCATGGGGGACACATCCTGCAGCCATGTTGAGTATGTCTAGCTAGTACCTGCTGCAAGTTCACACCATTGTGGAGCTTCCCAGTTTGCATCACTTGGAAAGGGGGAGGGGCTTGCTGGTACACGGGAGCCGGGCCTGCACCAGCTCAGAAAGGGAGGCCCAGCCTGTGCACAGGAAGGGAAAGGAGCCTGGATGGTGCACAGGAGGAGGACCCCTTGGGTGGGCCAGGCCGACTGTCATCTGGGCCACGTGAAGCTGACTCGTGGTAGGTTACCTGTGGCCATTGAAAATGCGAATCACCTGGAGCTGTCAGTCAAGGACCTCTGCTGATGGGCAGGAGCTGTCAATGGCAGTTTGGTGATGTCAGTTGTACACCCACATAGTCATATGGTTCAGCTGGAGTGGTCAGAACCCAGCTTGGACCCTAGATGCCAAACTCCAGCTCAGCCGGAGATGTCAGGCACCGACCACACTGTCAGGCAGGTGGACAAGGGGCTGTCAGAACTTAGCTCCTCCCCCTAACTACCTCCGTTCCCACAACACCAGTGATTCCAAGTTTCAGGACATGGGAGCTGGTATTGACATAAGCAGGCAGATAGGATCAAATTGATTAGATTTGTGAGCTGGCGACTATGCCCTCCACCATGCACCCTGTGTGATCTCATGCCCCTACCTGACCTCACTTGTACACCCACCTGCCAATCAGACTACATAGCCACACCCCTTTGGGAGTAAATAAAAGGCCTGGAACAAGGTAGGCCCTTCCCTTTTTGCGCCCTTGTTGCCCTGCAGGGCACATGGCCTTTGGGCTGCTTGTTCTCTGCTTTCCTGCCTACATGCTTGCTCCACGTGGCTCACTCCTGGCCTGTTCTCTGCCCGGTATGGACGCAACTTAGCTTCTAGATCTCTCTTTCTCTCCTAATTAAAGCCCTCACTTTCCTGTACATTGCTCTCACTGAATAAAATCCTTAAAACTTACCATGTTGTCTGGCCTTTTGAGCCAGTATTCAGAATTCTCTGAATAAAAGGCAAGAACCACAAGATGATTAATATTGAAAATTATTAACGAGCAGGATGATATCAGTATTTGGTTATCAACAGCCTTAAAAAGTGCACCCACAGGATCCTGAATCAAATCTGAACTCAACCCCTGGGACTTAGCTCAATGTCTGTCTCCCACCCCTTCCCTTGGCAAACTGTCGTTCTCTCTGCAACACTGCTCTGCCTTGGTTATTCCGAGTTGGGTTTGTCACACACCCTCCCAGCGCCCTCAGACCTGTGGCCTGAGAACAGAGCAGCGACTAACACATAGGTGGTGCTCACCACAGGTTGGGGACATTACCAGCTTTAAAACCATCCATGCATTTGAGATCTTAAAGACCCATAAAATACTCTGACTTTCGTCATCTTACATGAAAGGAAACTGAGGCGCAGCGTGAGTAACTTGCTGACCTTTAGGCTGATAGTAAGTGACAAGGACAAGGTTCACATCTGAGTAGTCAGGCTCCAGAGTCCTTGTGCTTAACCAGGACCCTGTCTTATTCTGTAAATAGCTCATAATGCACCTCCCACGGTTCAATACACAGCAGGTGTGCAGCGTTTGTTGCCAACTAAATGAATAAATAAACAGCTGCAGCTGGTTAGGAAGCCAGGCGTCAGGAGGGCCTGGAGTTTCTGAGTGCCCATCTGTCCCCTGAGCCCCAGCCTGTCCTCCAGCTTGTAGCTTAGTGGTCTGTCCACCTGTCCATCCATCCATCCATCCCCCTACCAGTTCCTGTCTGTCCCACTTCTCCCGGCCTCACAGTGGTGCCAAGGATGAAAACAGGAACCTGGTTTTATCCTGCCCTGGAGAAGCTGCAGTGCGGGCTGGAGACAGACCTGTCCACAGACAACAGCAGGGCAGTGTGACGTGAACCACACACTGGAGGGGCCCCTGACTCTGGCCAGAGGCCAGGGACATTTCTTAGTCCATGGCACAGAGATCTCATCTGTGTGCACTCGTCCCCACAGTCAGCCAGAACAGCCTGTCCTCCCAGCTGCACCAGGGACGCATAGCTCCAGCCCTGGTCCCAGGCCTGGTAATTGTGCGGGTTACCTTGCGGTTGCCATGGCTACACAGAACCACCCCCTTCTGGATTCTGATTCTGAGTGTTGCCCCGGACCTTTCAGCACCAAGCCCACGGTCAATCGAGCACAGCCCTTCCTAGATCCCGCCAGGTGCTGTTCCCCCATCAGCCACAGTGGGGGCCCTGCCAGTCTCTCAGTCTGTGGCATCAGTGACCAATCTCCACCATCAGTGAGCCTCTCCTTGGTCAGACTGAGCAAGGACCCAGGCCGGAGCAGGCCCCTAAAGGCTCAACCGCACCTTGCAGGCTCTGCTGGTCAGCCCTGGCCTGGCCTACAACATCATCCAGGTGCCTGCTCACCCGGAGGTCCAGTGCAGGCAAGGGGCTTGCCCACGGGCATACTGTGAAAGAATCTGAACAGGAAGAGGTGCTCCTGACCCCTGCCTGGCCGTCTTTCCGCTCCAGGGAGGATCTGAATCCCTTTCTGGTCATGGGCCCTTGTCCAGTGAAGCGTCTTAGACCCGGTGGTGAGAAGCAGAGTGGTTCTGAGTGAAGCAGGGGAGGGCTCCTGGAAGCCACACACATGGCCTCCCCGCCCTCTCAGACTGAATCTATCTTAGTTTTCAGCCTTAGCTGCCAACAGCATTCGGCAAGATGGTCAGCCCATGCCCATGGCGGCCACCTCCCTCCAGCCCACTTCTACCTACTGCCCCAGCTAACCCCAGTCCTGGCTGTGCCGTCCCCTGTTTATAAACACCAGCTTGCCCATTTGTTTCTCAATACCAGGGCGCTTTCATTGTGTGAGGCATCCCATCGAGGCAGGACCGGAAGGGGACACAACAATCCCTGCCTGTAGCTGTGGCTGGGGAGCCAATCAACGTGCTGGTGATCAGATAGATCAGGGAAAGGTGTGGAGGTGGAGGGTGGTCTCAGCATCCTCAGAGCCCTCTCAGAAGAGGCTGCACACAAGCCAGCGCCGCCTGGGAGAAGAGCATTGCAGCCAGAGAGAAGGCAAAGTACGGCTGGGTGAGTGGCTGCTGAATGCGCTCGGAGAGCTGCACCGAAGCCAGCCCCAGAGACCTGAAGGTCACTTTAAGGTCGTTGGTCTCTGGCTTCAGAGCAAAGGGAATGCGATGGAATTTTTTTTTTTTTAAAGGCAGAGTTATAGATAGGCAGAGGCAGGGAGAGAGGGGGATGGATCTTGAGCAAGGTAGTGGCAAGATGCCCTTTCTGTTTTCAGATATTGCTGGCTGCTGCATGTGAGCAGGCTGCAGGAAGGCAAGGGGGGCGGGTTCGAGCCCTGCTAAGGAGGGAGAGTGGGGCAGGTGCAGCAGCTAAGCAGCCGCTTAACAGCTGTGTCCCATATTGCAGTGCCCAGAGCCAAATCCCAGCCCTGTTAATACCCCCGGCTTCCTGTGGAACACAGGATTTATCTATCTGGAGAGCAGCTGAGAGACAAGGTCTGGGCTGCACATGGAGCTCGCTGGCGCCCTGTCGCCCAGCAGAACCAAGAGCAACTCCCTTAGGTTGGCCGTGTGGGCTTTATCATGCACATTCCACTGAGCCCTCAGCCCTGGCCACTCTATTACAGGACATGCTGTTCCCTGGACTGCCCTTCAACGTCTTCCCCACTGGCCCCTCCTCCTTGTGCTTGGGGGCTGGCTATCTTGGGTGCCTCTGACTTGGGGGCATCGTGCTTGCGACCCCACCCCCCTCCCCAGAGGACAGCACCCCTGCTGAGATCCCTGCCCTGTCCTCCAGGCTAGGGGCAGGGTCTGGCGTCCCCTTGGACCCAGCAGAGGCTGCGGCATGGGGCAGTTTTCCAACACATATGGGAGGGGTGCATGGTGGCAGAGTCCTGACTGTTTTCAGCAGACACGCGCTCAGGACACAGCCTCTGTGTGTGTGGAGCCACACATGTAGATAGGCTAGACTTCTCAAAAGAACAGTTTTTAAAGGCAAAAACTGCTCCTTCCATATCATTTATTTTATTTGTCCTCTTTATGATATATACATTTATGCTTAAATAGAATGGTAAAATCATTATTTGAATTAAGTTTGGTTGCATATACCTCAAAGCACAGAATAATTGTGGCTTATTAAGAAGGCAGTTTAGCTTTTTCTTTCATGGAAAAGAAGTCAAAGTTAGAATGGTAATTCCTCGGTCAACAAGAAACCAGTTTTCTCCCACATCTGTTCTGCCACTCTGTACATAGCTTGCCACCTAATGGTCCAAGATGGCTGCTGGAGCTCCAGGCATTGTGTAATTTCTTTTCTTTTTCTTTTCTTTCTTTCTTTTTTTTTTTTTTTTGACAGGCAGAGTGGACAGTGAGAGAGAGGGACAGAGAGAAAGGTCTTCCTTTGCTGTTGGTTCACCCTCCAATGGCCGCCGCGGCCGGTGCGCTGCGGCCGGCGCACCGCCCTGATCTGATGGCAGGAGCCAGGTGCTTCTCCTGGTCTCCCATGGGGTGCAGGGCCCAAGTACTTGGGCCATCCTCCACTGCACTCCCTTGCCATAGCAGAGAGCTGGCCTGGAAGAGGGGCAACTGGGACAAAATCCGGTGCTCTGACCGGGACTAGAACCCGGTGTGCCGGCGCCGCAAGGTGGAGGATTAGCCTAGTGAGCCGCGGTGCCAGCCAGGCATTGTGTAATTTCAAGGCCAGTAAAAGGAGGAAAGGCAAAAGGGGGAAACTAATTTTGTCGCTTATTTTAAGCAGCCTTCCTGGAAAGCCCACCTGGAACTGCTTCTTTCAGCTGCTGTTCAGTGTTAGACACCTGGCTTCACCTAGAAGCCTAGACAGTCTCTCAGCTGACATAGTCATTGCTCGGAGTTTTGAGCTTTTGAATAAGGAGATCAAAGCCAGGGAGAAGTAGCTTTCTAGAACTGCTGCTAGTGGCAGCCTCTGGGCTCTGGGAATGGAGAGGAGAAGCAGGAGGCCTCCTATCTTCTTTACACGCTCCTGGATTGTTGAATTTGTAAGCAAGCATTTTTGAATTAGGAGACACAGTCAAGAAATGCATATTTAAATATTTGGTTTTTATTCATTTGAAAGGCAGAGAAACAGAGATCATCTATCCACTGGTTTGCTCCCCAAATGCTTGCAACAGCTGTGGCTGGGCCAAGCCGAAACTAGCAGCCTCAAAGCCAATCCAGGTCTCCATGTAGGTGGCAGGGACCCAACTACTTGAGTCATCACTGCTGTCTCCAAGGGTGCACATTACCAGGAAGTTGGAACCAGGAGTGGAGCTGGGACTGGAACCCAGGCTCTCTAATGTGGGTTACAGGGTCCCAAGTGGTATATTAATTTCTATGTCAAACACCTGCCTCAGAAATACATATTTTAAAGGAAAACATTATGTAAGGAGTGATGTGGCAACCCATCAGAGCAAGGTAGACAGCATAATAGAAATGGTCCTCCTCTCTCTTGCTTGATATACTATTTAATGCTAAAGCATCTCTCTCTCTTTTTTTTTTTTTTTTCAAGATTTATTTACTTATTTGAAAGGCGGAATTATAGAGAGGCAGAGGCAGAGGTGGTGGTGGTGGTGGGGTCTTCCATCCACTGGTTCATTCCCAAGATGGCTGCAACAGCAAGAGCTGAGCCAATCCAAAGCCAGGAGCCAGGAGTCAGGAGCTTCTGCCGGGTCTCCCACATGGGTGCAGGGGCCCAAGCATTTGGGCCATCCTCTACTACTTTCCCAGGCCATAGCAGAGAGCTGGATGGGAAGTGGAACAGTTGGGACTTGAACTGGCACCCACATGGCCGGGAGCGGATACTGGCACTGCAAGTGGCGGCTTTACCCACTAAGCCACAGCACTGGCCCCTACTAAAGCATCTCCTAAACAAAATTTTTTTTACAAATTTATTTATATGAAAAACAGAGAAGTCCCACCCACTGGTTCATACCCCAGATGCCTGCGACTGCAAAGAGCAAGTCACAAACAGGGAGCTGGAAATTCAATGCAGGTGGCCCACATGGATGGCAGGGACCCAATTTCTTTTTTTTCTTTAAATTTATTTATTTATTTATTTGAGAGACAGATATGCAGAAACAGGGACAGAGATGGCGAGAACTTCCATCTGCTGGTTCACTCCCCAAATGGCCTTACCAGCCAGGGCTGGACTGAAGCCAGGAGCCAGGAACTCCATCCTAGTTTCCTACATGGGGATAGAGGCCCAAGCCCTTGGGCATCTTCTGCTGCTTTCGCAGGTGCATTAGCAGGGAGCTGGATCAGAACTGGAGTAGCTGGGACCTGAACCAGCACTCTGACATGCCATGCTGGCATTGCAAGCAGCAGCCTAACTTGCTGCGCCACATCACCGGTCCAGAAAACCAATTTCTTGAGCCATCACCTGCTTGCCTCCCAGGGTGCACATTAGCAGAAAGCTGGAGTAGGAGCCGGAGGCAGGAGTGGGACATGGACTCTCCAATATGGGGCACAGCCACCTTCACCGTGAGGGCAAATCCCACCCCAGCCAAGGCAGATCGCCTGTCTCATGACCCCATGCTGGTCTCCACGTCATGTTTTGTGCTCTTACGGCAGAAAAGGAACACACCAAAGGCAAAAGTGTTCTGGAGGTGAATAGTGGTGATAGTTCTACAACCATGGAAGTATGTTTAATGCCACTGAATTGTCCATTTTAAGTGGCCAAAGTGCTCCATTTTGCATTATATGTATTTTACTGTAATAAAAACATATAAAAGTATGCTGAAAGATGTCCCCTGAAAAAGTTGGGGTTCAGCATGGTCCCACGTACACAGCAGATGAGCTCTGGGTCCGAGCTTCCTTCTCGCTGCCTCTGGATTCCTCTCCACCTGCGTTCCAGGGCCATGGCCGACGGGCAGGTGAAGGAGAGCAGGGTGTCGGGAGCGGAAGTGATTAAATGTTGAATGAGGATCTGGTGGCTGTGGGTCAAAGCTGGGACAGCCCTCTGGGGAGGCCAGGCCTGCCCCCCACTCCCCCGCCTCAAAGGAAGAAGGATGTCCGGGGTCAGGGAAGGCACTGGTGCGTTGGGCCATGGGAGAGATGTGAGTTATCTAAATTAAGGAGGAAAGGTGGGCGGGAATGGCAGGATGTCCATATGGGCCTGTGTTGCCAAAATAAATGCATCTGGAAACACATATACACGTAAACAAGTAAGTACAGATTTTTTTTTATGCCTCCAACTCCACCTTCTTGCTTCATTTTACCAAGGACAGAGGCTGAACAACAAGCTGAGAAGCCAAACAAAGAGATTTTAGATTGCAGCTGCTAGGGAGAAATTACAAATGAGGGCTGACGCTATCTTTGTTTCTTTTTCATTATGAAAAATACTCGTCAGACATGGGCACCATGCCACCATTGGGAGAGCCGTGAGAACCCAATTTGTTTCCAAAACATTGCCGTATGGAGGTGAGGTCATTGAGAGCACTGCTTTCCCCCAAGGCATCCCTGATCAAAGTAAATAGATGATAACTGGACAAAGTCCTGGGAGAAATCCTGAAGTGGCTCCTGGCTGGCACATTCAGTGCCTCTCTGGGTGCCCTGGGGGCGAGTCGCTGAGGAGGCCAAGGCAACTTCTGTCTGACAAGGTCACAGCAGGAGCTCTGTCTCTGCAGGGGGTGAGAACCACAAGCTGCCGTCTTCTTGATGATTTTAGATTTATTGATACAAAAAAGCCGGGGTTTCCTGGGGGATCTCGCTGATGATTGCTATACACTTGGAAATCTGTGAGAAACGACCTCTACTCAAAATGACCTCACTGAGGTTGAGCTGTTGGATGAACTTGATCCTCCTAGAGTAATTCAACCCCTTCTGATGCGTCAGTTATCTGCAATAAAAACCTAGAGGGAACCCAAACTGTTGGGTGTTTGGTATGCAGTTAGACCTGATGTAGGGATAAGAGGTCCTTGGGGAAGGTCTTCAGTCTCCTGCTATAATCCACTAGAGGGTATGTTTTATTATAGACTAATGACTTGTAAATGAGTGTTAACAATTTGAGTGGCTGAGAGAAA
Source organism: Oryctolagus cuniculus (assembly GCF_964237555.1). NCBI lineage: Eukaryota > Metazoa > Chordata > Mammalia > Lagomorpha > Leporidae > Oryctolagus > Oryctolagus cuniculus. Next base: position 65,738,282 of record NC_091432.1, read on the forward strand.
TACAAATAGTGGTAAATATCTTACCTTAGTTTGTGTGGTCTGGTGGAAAAAACACAAAGTAATTACCAAAATCAGTGAGCGAGTCTTAACTGAGTTACTAAAACTAAATAATAGTGAAGGGTTATGGAAAGGACATGTGTAATGAATGGGTTTGTTTGAGCAGGGTGTTAATGGTTACTAGTAGAGTTAAACTAAAAGGTAGATGGGGCTGGCGCTGTGGCACAGCGGGTTAATGCCCTGGCCTGAGGTGCTGGCATTCTGTATGGGTGCTGGTTCTAGTCCTGGCTGCTCCACTTCTGATCCAGCTCTCTGCTATGACCTGGATGGCATTAGAAGATGGCCCAAGTCCTAGGGCTCCTGCATCTATGTGGGAGACCCGGAAGAAGCTCCTGGCTTTGGATCAGCATAGTTCTGGCCGTTGCGGTCATCTGGGGAGTGAACCAGCGGATGGAAGACCTCTCTCTCTGTCTCTACCACTCTCTGTAACTCTGTCTTTCAAGTAAATAAAAATAAATCTTAAAAAAAAAACCCTAAAAGTTAGATGTTCCAATCTTCATAATCAATTGTTATAAAAGCAGAAATAGATGTTCTTATGCTTTGCAAAATAACCACTGTTTTTTGTAATTGATTATTATATAATTTTTTTTTTTTTTTGACAGGCAGAGTGGACAGTGAGAGAGAGACAGAGAGAAAGGTCTTCCTTTGCCGTTGGTTCACCCTCCAATGGCCGCCGCGGCCAGTGCGCTGCGGCCGGCGCACCGCGCTGATCCGATGGCAGGAGCCAGGAGCCAGGTGCTTTTCCTGGTCTCCCATGGGGTGCAGGGCCCAAGCACCTGGGCCATCCTCCACTGCACTCCCTGGCCACAGCAGAGGGCTGGCCTGGAAGAGGGGCAACCGGGACAGAATCCGGCGCCCTGACCGGGACTAGAACCTGGTGTGCCGGCGCCGCTAGGCGGAGGATTAGCCTAGTGAGCCGCGGCGCCGGCTGATTATTATATAATTTAACATCACTTTGAGTCTGTTCTATTGTATCTCAAATATCAAGTAAATCTTTAAAATCAAAGAAATTGTTACATGGCTATGGAAATCGGGATTGAGGAGAGGTTACACGTAATAGAAGATCAATGGTTTGAAGTGGATGGGAAACAGCCTGTTATTGTAAGAAAGAATCATTAACTCTAAGGATCATTTATGAATGGACATTTTCAAAATTTATGAGAACAGTAAAGAATGTGTAAAATGAACAGCGGATGTAACTTAGGGTATAAAAATAAAGTCTGGTGCTCTCTCATCAGAGCCACGCCATCAGCCTTGCTGTGAGCGTGTCTCTCATTCCTCCCTGCGCCGGCGTCTCCCACACCTTCAGGAACCCCTGGATCTGCTGGAGCTGGACTCTGGTAAGTCACTTTCCTCTCTGCAGTTTAGCTGTTTCCTTGTAGAATGAGAGGAGGCACCCAGTGACCTCTGAGGTGCTACAACCCCAGTGTTTCATGAGTCTAGGGTATTTCTTTTCAGGTCCTCACAGACAGCAACAATGAGAGTAGAAGAGGGGAAAGGAAATGCTGAGTTAGGGGCCGACCTGAATATCCAGAGATGGAAGATACTGAGAAGTCATGTAGCTCATCCATCCGCCCACTCATCCACCCCCTCATCCATCCATCCATGCATCCACTCACCCATCCACCCACCCACCCCCTCATCTACCCACCCATTCATCCATCCACTCATCCACCCATCCATGCATCCACCCATCCATCCATGCATCCACTCACCCATCTATCCACCCATCCATCCACCCACTCATCCACCCACCCACTCATCCATCCATGCATCCACTCACCCATCCACCCATCCACCCACCCACTCATCCATCCATGCATCCATCCATCCACTCATCCACCCACTCATGCATCCATGCATCCACTCACCCATCTACCCACCCATCCATCTACCCACCCACCCATCCATCCACCCACTCATCCATCAATGCATCCAGTCACCCATCCACCCATCCATCCATCCACTTATCCATCCATCCTTCCTTCCTTCCATCCACCCACCCACCCATCCATCCACTCATCCAGTATTTCTACCCTAGCCTATCCCTGTGTAGGGAAGAACCAGAAGTGGATCAGATTCAATCTGTACTTTCATGGAGCTTACAGTAATGGGGTGGAGGGGATAATTTGAGTGTGGCAGAAAGATGAATGAATGATTATGTTATCGAGAACTGTGAACGGGGGACTGTGTGTATAGGATATGGTAGGAGTGCAGGGTGGGTAAAACTTGCTCAGCCTGAAGAGGACAGAAAATGCATTAAGACAAAGAATCTTCTCTATGGACAAGGAGGAATATCTAGCTTTTTAGCCTAGAGGTTAAGATACCCTCATCTTGCATCAGAGTACATGGTCTTCATTTCTGGCTCTGGCTTGTGACTACAGTTTCCTGCCAATGCAGACCCTAGGGTGCAGTGGTGAAGGCTTAAATAGTTAAGTTCTTGCCACCCAGGGGGGAGATCTGAATTGAGTTCCAGGCTCCTGGCTTTAGCTTGGCTCAGCCTCAGTCACTGCAAACATCTGGGGAGTGAACCAGGGAATGGATACTTTCTCTGTCTGTCTCTGTCAAGTTTAAATAATAATCATAATTATTATAATAATAATAAGTAGAAGTTCACCATGCTGATAAAGGAGGAGACTACAGAACAGCACACGCCCAGGCACCAGTCCGGGGGCAACAACATCCTTCCTCATTGCTCTTCAAAGAAAGACATGTCAGGGTTTTGGAAGGGATTGGAGCAGAGTTTCTCAACCCTGAGCCTGTAGACCCCTGGGGTTAGTAGACGTATTTGTAGGAATCTGAAGCTTGTCAATGATGACTGTTAAATGCTGTTTCATCCTGGTGGCTCTGAATGTGTGAAGGCTCCTCCTTGCTGTAGCCCTTTTGTATTGCTACACTGAGTGTCACAACTGCCCCCAGGCAAGGAGGGAAGGGGCTTCATGCATAGGATGCTTCAGTGCCAGCTGAAAGTCAAGGACACCATGGTTTGCATACTGAGTGTGTCCCCCAGGGTTTCTTGCGTGTTGCTATTGAATCTCCCCATTGTGATGTATTAAGGAGGTGGGATGTTCATCTGACTGGCATTTGGGTGCCGGATTGGGGGGAGGGGTGGCTTGGAGGGGAGGGTTTTTGGAGGGAGATGAGGATTAGGTAAGGACATTAGGGGGCACCCCAATGACTGAATCCTGGTGGCTTTATGAGGAGAGAGGGAGAGCAGAGGAGACACAGGTACATGTTTGCTCCTTGTCTCTGCCAAGTGATGATGCCTTGTGCTGCCTTGAGCCTCTGCCAACGAGGAGGCTCACCAGGTGCCGCCCTTGACCTTGGCCCAGAACTGGGAGCCAAAATAAACTTCCTATCGTCATCAAGTTACCAAGGCTCAGAGATTTCCTTACGGTAACACAAAATGTTCTAATACAACTGGGGTCCCAGAGCGTTGTCAACATGAAAATTTTCCAGGGGTTTGGCCACGGTGTCATAGTGGGAGTTGCCTATAGGACCCAGAGCTATGGGGTATGCTGGACTCTAAAGAACTCATGCCAGGCCAGTCTGTGCCATACTCAGCTTGCAAAGAGCCATCTATCTTCAACAAAATGACATCTTGCAGCCCATGAAAATGAAATGCTGCTTTGCATTCTAAAGGGTTCGTAGTTTTATTTCCTATTTGCCTTGGTTTAGAGTTGGAGAAGAGCTAGAAGCACACGAACTTATATTGAAGTTTCTGTCTATACGTATGTCAGTAACAAAGATAAAAATAATTTAAGTCAACCTTGGAGTGCACCTATAAGGATTTTAACAGAGGTCCATCCATCACTTGAGTTGGAGGTTCTGCTAACTGCTTGGTGAACAAGCTTCATTGTTTGGAATTTATTCCTTGAGTTGAATGCAAGTCTTTCCGGCTGCCATCTTAGGTCAAAATAACCTCTAAAAAGATGAGCCCTAATCCATCATCATGAAGTTAGGAAAAAAAAAAGTGCACTGGAAGAAGGAAGTGCACCCTCCAGGGGTGGGCATGGCTGACCCGTGTTTTACCACTGTCTAGCAGCTGAGGGGTAGATATCCTAGCAGTGTTTACTGAACAACTCAGCAAAGTCCTTTATCTTCCCAAACTCCAATCCCCTAATCTGTAAAAAACAGTTACACTGGCTGGCGCCGCGGCTCAATAGGCTAATCCTCCGCCTTGCGGCGCCGGCACACCGAGTTCTAGTCCCGGTCAAGGCGCCGGATTCTGTCCCGATTGCCCCTCTTCCAGGCCAGCTCTCTGCTGTGGCCAGGGAGTGCAGTGGAGGATGGCCCAGGTGCTTGGGCCCTGCACCCCATGGGAGACCAGGAAAAGCACCTGGCTCCTGCCATCGGATCAGCGCGATGCGCTGGCCGCAGCTGCCATTGGAGGGTGACCCAATGGCAAAAGGAAGACCTTTCTCTCTGTCTCTCTCTCTCACTGTCCACTCTGCCTGTCAAAAAAAAAAAAAAAAAAAAAAAAAAAAAAACCAGTTACACTAATAATGTTTTACCTCCCAGGTGCAAATATGTTGCAAGGATCAGCTGGGCAAGTGCATGGGACACAATAACAATGATTCTGTTAGCCTCCATTAACACTAGACATATGTCTGTCTTGAGCTCATTTAATCCTCCCAGCAAGTCTGCGTTGGCGATGTTTATCTCAGGCTGAGAGAGGTGAAGGGGATTCGAACCGAACCTTCGAACATGAAAATCACCTTTGCTGTGACTATTGTGCAGCATGGCTCACGTCCTGCCACCCCCATCTGTGGACTCCTGTCTGCCTTTTAAGACCCTCCCCAGAAGGAAGCTCTGTTCTGTATGCTCCACTCACACCTTCTGCGTGGTCTCATGCGTTGCAGGAATTTTATCCATGTTTTTAATCATACTGCGTCAGTTTACCCAGGACACACCCGCTGGGGGCATGTGCACAGGGACAGATTATCGAGTGTCTAGGAACAATCAAATGTTCCCTGGCCCTGTGCCCCTACCAGTGATGTCATCCATATCCAGAGCCCCCTCCTAGAACACTCGCGTCACCCGCTTTTCTTGGCCAGGTCCCCGGGGGCTCATTTAGCTGTCATAGTGAATGAAACTGAATGAAGCCAGGGGACGTAGGCTCCAGCCCCTGTCCTGTAACTCCAGTGCCTGATGCAGATAAGCCATTTTAGTTCTCTGGGCTTACACTCTGTGTGTGTGTGTGTGTGTGTGTGTGTGATGGGTGCTTGAAGAGCCCTAGAAATCTTTAAGATTCATGGAGCCAGTGCAGCAGGTTAAAGCCCTGGCCTGAAGCACTGGCACCCCAAATGGGTGCCGGTTCTAGTCCCGGCTGCTCCTCTTCCAATCCAGCTCTCTGCTGTGGCCTGGGAAAGCAGTAGAAGATGGCCCAAGTCCTTGGGCCCCTGCACCCACGTGGGAGACCTGGAAGGCACGCCTGGCTTCTGGCTTCGGAGTGGCGCAGCTCCGGCTATTGCAGCCATCTGGGGAGTGAACCAATGGATGGAAGACCTCTCTCTCTCTCTCTTTCTACCTCTCTCTGTAAATCTGTCTTTCAAATAAATAAAATAAATTAAAAAAAAAAGATTCTATGCCAGGGTGACAACATGAGACTTGGAGCAGGCTCCTATCTGAGGTTACATTTATGATAACATGTGCTCATGAACTACTGCAATTCATAAACACTGAAACAAAATTTACCATCCTCATCTTTGGCTTCCAGGAACTGTCATGCTCATCATAGAGACAAGGCTTGGTTTGTCTTTTTGGATGTGAAAGGTGAGCCTTTCTTCTTTGTCCTCCTCCTGATATAATCATTTTTTGTGGTTCTATTTTATCTCTGTTGTTAGCTTCCTAGTTATGACTCTTTGTTTTGTTATTTTGGTCATTGTTTAGGGTTCACATCATACATCTTTACCTTTCATGGTGCTCTGAGTTATTCCTCAGCTCACTCATGCTCTCTCACTAGCCCTTTGCAGAAATAATGGTCAATTCATTTGTCTCTGTGCTTCCTCTTGTACGGTTTCTATAGTCATGATCTGAAATTCCTTACTCTTTTCTTCAGCTGTGTCTGATCTTCGCCTCTGCTATGCCCACCCTACTCTTAGTCCCAGCCAGTGCGTTTGTCATCACAGACATTGAAGTTTTTGTCTCGGAAAATTTGATTTGTGCCTCTTACATTTTCCATGTTTCTATTTAATTTTTGAATCTATGAAATACACTTGCAGTTCTAATAACTGTTTAAATGTCCTTCTGCGTGAACTCTGACATCTGTGTGAATCTCCGTTGATCTGGATTTTCTCCTCACCATGAGTCATGTTTTGCTGCCTCCTTGTCTCCTAATCTTTGATTAGATGTCATAATACATTGTGATTTCTACCTTGTCAAGTGCTGGGCAGTTTTGTATTCCCATAAACACTCTTTAGCTTTGGTCTGGATATATTTAAGTTAGTTGGAAGCTGTCGGATTCTCTTGGGTCTTACCTTTATGTTTTTGGTAGTGTTCATTCCAAGGCTAATTATTTCCCGATTAGTCCATCCAGTGCCCTGAAGTGTAAGTTTTTCCAGGCTGGCTGATGGGAAGCTACCGTATTCCTGGGCGGTGAGTGCCATCACCTCTGACCTGCTGGGGTGGTTCTTTCCCCAGCCTTGGTAGTCTCCTCCCGTGCACACACTCAGCTAAAACCCTCTGGGAAGCCCTTCCGCACAGCTCTGGAGCTCTGTCTGTACACAGTTCTCTCCTTGCTGGGAGCACCTTTGAACTCTAGTCAGTCTGCCCTACCAAAAATTGGAAACATTGCTGCACATTACAATTGATAGATATATTCATAAAAACGTCTATTCGCATTTATTGGGCAGTTACAATTTCTGGGTGAGGAAACTCTACTAAGACGAGTTAATTATCAAAGGCCTTTAAAAAGATGAGGTCTGTCTCTAGCACCCACATTTTTAACCATTCAATTGCCCTGCCATACTGTATGTTCAACGTGATATTATTCCCTTTTCTTTAGGATAAGCTTCTGTTAAATCTATGGTTTGGCTTATAATCAGTGGCAGACTAGAATAGAAAAAAATTTTAAAATTTAAAAAAAAACTGAGCACAGAGAATAAGAGAGCATGAAGTCGTTGAGTCAATTATGTTAAGTATTGCATATTGCAACATCTCCCCTTTTTTAAAAAAGATTTTTTTTTATTTGAAGCAGAGAGGGGGAGTGACAGAGAGAGATCTTCCATCCACTGGTTCACTCCCTAAATGGCCACAATAGCTAGGGCTGGGCCATGCCAAAGCCAGGAGCCAGGAGCTTCATTCGTGTCTCCCGCCTGGGTGGCAGGGTACCATGCACTTGGGCCATCTTCCGCTGTTTTCCCAGGCACATTAGCAGGAAATGGAATTGAAAGTAGAGCAGCCAGGACTCGAACCAGCACCCATATAGGATGCCAGAGTTGTAGGCAGTGGCTTAACCCACTACACCACAATACCAGCCCCTGTAACACCTCTCAAGCATTGATTCAAGCCAGGCATTTTGCTGAATGTTCCATGTGCAGTTCATTTCATTCTCACATTCTATTCAGTGAATATTATTTCCTCTTTACAGGGAAAAACGAGGTTGAGAAAGATCATCAGTGAGTGGTTAAATCTGCATTTGAAACCTCATGACTTCATTATGCAGCTCTGGTTCAAGCAGTCCAACGGCAGGATTCAAACTCGTCTGACGGGAGTTGTGCACCTGTCTGTTGGACTCAGGGCAAGCTCCATGGTAATGGGAAGCTCCCTGTGGGACTGCTTGGTGTGCCTGGAGGGAGAGACAGGAGAGGGAGACGAAGAAACAGTGCAGGTGGGTAAGTGCAGTGATAAGAGGGAGAGTGGCAGTTGTGGGACTGGAAGGGGCGGCACCAAATCCAGCTGGGGCAGTGAATGCAAGGCCACTGCAGTCACTCTGACAGGGGCTGCAGGTGTACCAAGCTACATCTTACCCCCTGTGCCAAACGCTATCGTCTGAATTGAATCTTTTTTTTTTTTTTTTTTTTTTAAGATTTATTTAGCCGGCGCCGCAGCTCACTAGGCTAATCCTCCGCCTAGCGGCGCCGGCACACCGGGTTCTAGTCCCGGTCGGGGCGCTGGATTCTGTCCCGGTTGCTCCTCTTCCAGGCCAGCCCTCTGCTGTGGCCCGGGAGTGCAGTGGAGGATGGCCCAGGTGCTTGGGCCCTGCACCCCATGGGAGACCAGGAAAAGCACCTGGCTCCTGGCTCCTGCCATCGGATCAGCGCGGTGCGCCGGCCGCAGCGCGCTGGCCGCGGCGGCCATTGGAGGGTGAACCAACGGCAAAGGAAGACCTTTCTCTCTGTCTCTCTCTCTCACTGTCCACTCTGCCTGTCAAAAAAAAAAAAATTTATTTATTTATTTGAAAGTCAGAGTTACACGGGGAGAGAGAGAGAGAGAGAAAGAGAAAGGTCTTACATCTGCTGGTTCACTCCCCAGTTGGCTGCAATGACTGGAGCTACGCTGATCCGAAGCCAGGGGCTAGGAGCTTCTTCCGGGTCTCCCACATAGGTGCATAGCAGAGAGCTGTATTGGAATTGGAGCAGCCAGGACTCGAACCAGTGCTCATATGGGATGCTGGCGCTTCAGGCCAGGGCGTTAACCCACCACATCACAGAGCTGGCCCCTGAACTGAATCTTAAGATATATGGGAACAAGGGGGACAAAGGCTAGGGCCCTCTGGGTGTTGGTTTCTGGCCAGGCTGTAAGGGCCTGGTTGGAGTCACAGGGGTCACTCTCAGCCTGCAGTGGTAAATCCAGTCCTCTGGTTATGCTGACTGGGGTTAGCTAGCTTTTGTTAATCAGAATGTGAAAAGGAAAGAAAGATTTATCCAGGATTGATACCATTTTATTAATATTTTTCAATACCAATAAGCCTTTTGGGTTCTTGCCACGTGTTCAGAAAATAATTCTGAATACCGGAACAAATAGACCAGACAATGTGCTAAGTTTTAAGGATTTTATTCAGTGAGAGAAATGCATAGGAGAGCTAGGGTTTTATCTAAGGGAGAAAGAAAAGTCTAGAGGCTAAGTTGGGCTCCATACCAAGCAGAGAGCAGGCCATGAGCCACGTGCAGCAAATGTTTGGTTATGAGCATCCACAGGTAGCTCAGCACTGATGTAGGCATGCATACAGGATAAAATTGATCAGGTTTGTGAGCTGGAAGACCATGCCTTCACCACACCCCTGTATGACCCCATGCCCCTACCTGGCCACACCTGTGCGCCCACTGGCCAATCATATTATTAACCACTCTCCTCTGGAAGTGGATTAAAGGTTGGGGACATGGTGGGCCCAGCCTTTTTCTTTTTTGGCCTTTTGCCGTTGTGGGCGTTTGCTGCCCCTGAACCTCCAGAGAGCTTGGCCTTCGGGCCACCCACCCCATGCTTCCTGACCTGCATCTCTTCCACATGGCTGGCTCCTGGTACTCGGTATGAACCCAGATTTCCCTCTCTCTCTTAGATGGGGCCCTCACTCTCCTATGCATTTCTCTCACTGAATAAAAAGCTTAAAACTTATGCTGCCTCGTTCATTTATGCTGGTATTCAGAATTCCCTCAACATTAGGCAAGAACCCACACAGGCTTATTAATATTGGGAATTGATTAATAAGCTCATGGTGATATATCTGGAACCCCATATTCCGATATCAGCACGAGTAGCGAAGCGAAGGCGGAGAGAGCGATTTTGGGGCACTCCTCGCCTTTTATACACTTTCCAAAGGGGAGTGGTTGCATAGTCTGATGGGCAGATGGGCATTCAGGTGAGATCACACAGGGGCGTGCTCTCCAGCTCACAAATCTAATCAATTTTATCCTATCTGCCTGCCTACATCAGTTTGATTATGTGATCACATTGCCAACTCCTGCTCTGTGTCCTATCAAATCTCCCTGTCTCCTTATAAGGATCCCTGTGATTGCATTGAGGCCTAGCCTGATAATCCAGGATGATCTCCGCATCTTAAGATTCTTCATTACACTTGCAAAGACCTTGCTTCCAGGTAAGATGATGTTTACAGGTTTCAACAATTAGGACCTGATCTGTTTGGGGCCCATTATTCAGTCTCCTACAGGGGCAAATCTGGGCCTTCCTTTTCTCTCATTCCAGCAGAGAAGGGCGGCATTTTGAAAAGGAGGAAGCAGACAGATTTGTTTGCATGGCAACACAATGAAGCTATGTTGTGAGCGGCAGTTAATATTTAAAAAGGTTCTGTTTGTCTAGTGACATTCCATTCTGTAGGCAGGGAGGGACAGGAGATGTTCCCAGTGGTACAAGGATCTGATGCTCCCTCTTTCCTGATGAGGGGACCCTGCAAAGCTGCGGAAGGTTGAAGAGACCACAAATATGATCAGGGGACAGAGGGAGGGAGACCAGAGACACTGGGGGCAGGGGAGGGAGAATGCCAGGTGGTACTGACCTGGATTCACACACACTCCAAATGCTGGAGACATTATGCTTGCTTTTCTGGGTGATGGTGATTTGTTCCTGTAGGTGACTAGAGGAAGTAGGGTACAGAGAGTCAGATATTATGAGATTCAGCTCTGTCCAGTAGAGAGGATCCATCACTCTATGCTGATACTTTAGATGCTGGAGAGGTGGGAGGAGCTGGGGCTTGGTAGGCTGCATAGACTGAGAAAACTGCAAGGCTTGAGAAGAGTGTCCAGGTAGGGCCCGAGGCACAAGGAGAGGAAATCAGAGTCATTCAAAATTATTTAAGAGGCAGACAGAGCTCCCATCTACTGCTTCACTCCCCCAAAAGCCCCATAACTGCTGGGACCGGGCCAGGTAGAGGCTGCGAGCTGTGAATTAAATCTCCCATGTGAATGGCAGGAAAACAACCACTTGAGCCACTATTGCTGTCTCTCAGTCTGCACTTGCAGGAAGCTGGGCTAAGAACCCAGGTATTCTGATATGGAATATGGGCATCCGAACCAGTATGTTAACCACTAGGCCAAATGTCTGCCTAGTAGTTATAGTGGGGATAACCCAGCTCCAAGCACTCTTGAACACGTTGTTACAGAAGTAGTTAATAAAAACCCACGCAGGGTCAGTATTGTGGTACAGCAGGTTACGTTGCTGCTTGTGACACCAGCATCCCGTATGGGCACTGGTTCATGTCCTGGCCGCTCCACTTCCTATCCAGCTCCTTGTAATATGCCTGGAAAAGCAGCAGAAGAGGGCCCAAGTGGCACCCATGTGGGAGAGCTGGGTGGAATCCTGGCTCCTGGCTTCAATTTGGCCAACTCCCTCCCAGCTGTTGTGACCATTTGAATCTCTCTCTCTCTCTCTCTCCTTCTCTGTCTGTGTAATTCTGACTTTCAAATAAATAATAAATCCTTTTTTAAAAAATATTTTTTATGAAAGGCAGAGTGACAGGGATGGGGGAGAGAGAAAGAGAGAGAGAGAGAGAGATCTTCCATTCACTGGTTCACACCCCAGATGGCCGCAACGGCTGGAGCTGCGCCGATCCAAAGCCAAGAGTCAGGAGCTTCTTCCAGGTCTCCCATGCGGGTGCAGGGGCCCAAGGACTTGGGCCATCTTCTACTGCTTTCCCAGGCGATAGCAGAGAGCTGGAAAGGAAGTGGAGCAGCTAGGACGTGAACTGGTGTCCATATGGGATGCCAACACTGTAAGCGGCAGCTTCACCCGCTACACCACAGTGCCAGCCCCCAAATAAATAACTCTTAAAACAATCAAACAACAAAACCCCATACAACATTTCAGTTTGCTAGCTCAGCCCTAAGTATAAAGTTTCCTATTTTTCTTCATTTGCCTCAATCATTTTTAGTATTTTTTAGGGCCAGTTATTAAGTTTCATTGCCTAATTAATATCAAGTTTGTTTTTTTTTTTTTAAACAATCACAGCATATCCAGAATTCTGGAGAACTCAGCTCATTTATTTCTGTCTAAAAACCTCAGCTCCGTGCTAACAAACCCGGTGATAATGCACTCCGAGTTAGGGTACAGAAAACGACACCTGGCACGCAGAGTATTTTGCACTGCAGGACTTTGGAAGGGCCTCCGAAGCAAACTTCTCTTTGACCTTCCACGGCCTCTTTCTCTTGCTCCCTTTTCTCTCCTAGGCAGGCCGTAGAAACTAGAATTCCTCTTGCACTCTAAGCCACCCATAAAATCTAGAAATGTTATTCTAACTTTCTCCTGCCTTTCTGTGTAGGACCAGCCGTAAAGAAATGCTCGGGCCTTCCTGTTTGATGTTGGCCACAACATCCTCATTCCAGAGGCGTCCTGCCCTCTGCCCAGGAGGAGGGCTCCCGCACAGAAAAGCTGTGAAGAATGCAGACAGACTGGCCTTGGGTTTCTCCTGTCAGCCTACTGCCATCAGCTCACACCCTGTGTATCCAATCACATTGCTTTCTTTCTTTAAGATTTATTTGTTTGAGAGGAAGAGTTACAGACAGAGAGAGGGAGAGACAGAGTTCTTCCATCTGCTGGTTCACTCCCCCAAATGGCCACAACGCTGCAGCTGAGCTGATCCAAAGCCAGAAGCTTCTTCTAGGTCACCCATGTGGGTGCAGTGGCCCAAGCACTTGGGCCATCATTGTTGCTTTTGCTGGCCTTAGCAGGGAGCTGGGCTGGAAATGGAACAGCTGAGACAAGAACCAGCACTCATAAGGGATGTTGGCACCAAGGAACTCCATCTGGGTCTTCCATGTGGATGGCAGGGACTCAACTACTCAGATCATCAGGTGTTGCCTCCCAGGCACATTAGCAGGAAGATGGATTGGAAGCAGAGCAACCAGGACTTGAACCAAGCACTCCAACATGGGATGTTGGTGTCCTAAATGGCAGCCTTATGCCCTGCAGCACAATGTGTGCCCCAGAGTCTTCATTTTCAAGGTCTCTCATGTCATGTAAAACTTTGATTAATTAAATGTTATGCTTTTCGCTTATTAACCTGTCTTTGACTATAGAAGTATTAGCCATGACCCTTATGATGGGGAAGGAAGGGGAGCTAGCTTTCTGCCCCTCCACCAGCCAATTTCATTTCAGTACAACAAGCTCTTGCATTTAACAGGTATCTATCACTTTCTTTGATATCCTGTTAATTATTCTTATACTTATGGATCTGAGAGTTGAGGCTTGGCAGTGCTTAATAATTCCTCTGCATCTGCACAGAACGTGGCTGTGCATTTGATCAATGTTCATTGACATTTAATACCTGGCTTGGGCCAAGGTAGCCAACTCTTTAGTTAAGTATAATAATGTAGTAAATGTGGTAATAATAACAAGAGTCACCATCACTAGAAAGATGCCATCAGAACACCCATTTTTAAGGTTCAAATTTTGTATTAGAATACTCATTTTATGATTCATTTTGTTTATAATTTAGGTGAAATGATAGAATACTGGAATTGTGAGGAAATGTAGGGATAATCTAGCCTAAAGTTCTCATTTTTTAAAAAAGTATTTATTCATTTATTTGAAAGGCAGAGCTACAGAGAGAGCAAGAAGGAGAGACAGAGAGAGAGATCTTCCATCTGCTGGTTCACTCCCCTAAATGTTTGTAATGGCCAGAGATAGACTGGTCCAAAGCCAGGAGCCAGGAGCTTTTTCCAGGTCTCCCTTGTGGGTGCAGGGGCCCAAATACCTGGGCCATCTTCTGTTGCTTTTTCAGGCACATCAGCAAGGAGCTGGATTGAAAGTGGAACAGGCGGGTCTCCGACCAGTGCCCATTTGGAATGCTGGCACTGTAGGTGATAGATGGCCTTACCAGCTATGCCATTGTGCTGGCCCCTAAAGTTGTCATTTCATGCTAGGGGAAGCTGAGAATCAAAAGTAGAGATGACACCTCATTATGGTTTTGATTTGAGTGGCAGGGGCCCAAGTACTTAAGGCATCACCTGGTGCCATTAGGGTGTACATTAGCAGGAAGCTGGATGGGAAACAACGCAGGGACTCGAACCCAGGGACTCCATATGGGATGCAGGCATCTCAAGCAGTGAGTTAATTGCTGTGCCAAGCATCTGTGCCTCAGAGAGGTCTAAATGAGTTTTTCATGGTTACCCAACTAGTAATGGAAAAATTAACATACAAAACATATGCTAATAATTTCCCCTTCCTCCTTCTAATTCCTTCTGTACTCATTCCCCATCCCATCCCCCAGTTGGCCAATATTAGCACTGTGTTGTGTAACCTGCCACGGTTTTCTTTTTACCAACACAAAAATATAGGCACAAAAACTGTTTCTTTTTCCTTTTGAGAACAAAAACTTGGATATGTAATACTGATTATTGTGCAACTTGCTGTTTAACTTAACATACCATAGTCATTGCTCCTGGCTTTTATATATTGTTAGGTCAAATTCCATAACATAATTTTAACTAGCTAGGTCATATTCCATAATATAATAAGAATGTGCAAAATATAATCAGTCATTTCTCTGCTGTTGAGTAATCACGTTATTTTCATTTTTTAACTACTATAAGCAATGTTTTTATAAATATCTTTGTATGCATATTTTAGGTACTTTTGTTGTAATAGTATAATCTTAAAAGACAGATGCCTGGGCCAAATAGTATATACATTTTCAACTTTCATAGATTATTCTAGAATGCTTTTCAAACAGATAATGGTGTAGTGTTATACCTTCACCAGCAATGAGTAATGCTGCCCATTTCCTTTCTTTGTAACAATGAGGTTGGGACATCCTACCCCAAAATATGGTGCTTTGGCATTTAAGACAGCAGCAGAAGCAGGAAAAGTCACTCTTACCTTTTCCCCACCTTCTCTCTGCAGCAGGTTGTAAAGCCTGCAAAGGGTTTTCTCGCCTTTCCTTGAAGCACCCTTGTCTGAACACATGGGCTCACAGAGAAGAATATGCAGTCTTTGCTGAGTTTCCATTACTACCATTAGGCCATACCTTTAAATCCAATCATACTTCTCCATGACTATCCACTTCTCCATCAAACCTAGCATAAAAAATACACAGGTTCATTTCCTTGTGAGGGCTCCTGTATCACAGAAAAATCATGTTAAGTTACTTTCTGTGCTTTTCTCTCGTCAATCTGTCATTTGTGTTAGGGGCCTTAGCTGTGAACTTAGGATGGGAAGGAAAGATATTTCTTTCCCCCTACAGTCACAAGGCTAGATGTTCTCAATCTTTTAATATTGTCAGACCTATGATCGAAAAGCCACATTCTACTTTTTAAATTTGCATTTCTCAGACAGCTAGTTAGTCTGAGCAGCTCTTCAAATGTTAGTTGTCCACTTTCATTTCCTTTCCTGAGAGTTGCCTGTTCACAGAGTTTGCCCATTTTTCTCAGTGAGTTGTTTGGTATACATGCCACACCACAACTTAAGTTAATCAGGACTACAGCCCAGTCTCCTGAAGCCCAGAGCAAGCAGTACTTCACTCTGCCTACTTCTTGAACTACTGTGTGTTTTGTTGTTGGGTGCTGTGTTTGCTTTCTTGTGTTTGTGCCTCTTCTGCTATAATGTGAGTGTAATTAGTTTGTCTCTAAAATTCAATTTACCAAATAAGTTCTTTCCTTACCACTAGACAGAATCTTGGGCAACTTCCACAGGATTAGGTGTTTCTTCTTTCCTCCTCTTTCTCCTCTCCCCCTTTCCACCCTTGGGAAAAACAGTCCTATTGAAAAAGTTCAGTCTAGGCAATCATGTGATCACCTAGCTCCAGTCTAGTCCTGCGTAACCTCAAATCTCCAAGCTCATAACAGTTGATTTGTCCCCTCCCAAGCTCACAGAAAGCCTGCAGTGGTAGGGCAATGTCTTCCACTCTTCCTCACCTCCCCTGCTGCATGGAAGCTGGTTCACAGGCCAGGTGGACCCAGGGTTTTGCAAGGATTGAAGCTTATATGATTTGGAGAGCCTTCTTTATGGTAGGCAGAATTGTAAGATTACCCCACAATTACCTTTGCTCTTATATAACCTCCCCCTTTAAGCATAGGTGGAACCTATGATTACGGTGAGACCTCAGTCCCATGAGTTGGCAAAAGGGAGATTCTCTGGGGGTGGGCCTGGCCTAATCAGGTGAGCCCTGTTCAAAGTAGAGCTCTCTCCAGCTGGTTGCAGAAGTCAGAGTCACATTCTGGCTGGCCTGGATGAAAGCAAAAACATTCATGCTGTGAATTGTGGAAGGGGTGTTTTAGTCTACATAGGCTGCCATAACAAATACCACAGATGGAGGGACTTGAACAAGAGAAATTTATTTTCTCACAGATCTGGAGCCTGGAAGTCCAAGATGAGGGTGCCAGTATGGTCAGTGTCTGGTGAGGACTCTCTTTTCTGGGTGCAGAGGGTCATCCTCTGACTGTGTCTTCACATAGCCTTTCCCTGGTATGTGCATGTGGAGAGAGAGAGAGGAAAGAGCAGGCTCTGATGTCTCTCCTTAGGCAGGCACTGATTCTACTGGATGCGAGCCTACACTGATGACCTTTAGCCTTCATTGCTTCCCAAAGCCTCTGTCTTCAAACGCCCTCAACATGTTGGTTTTAGGGGAACACAAACTTCCAGTCTGTACCATGGGGCCCTTTGGCAAAGAACTGAGTGGGCTGTAGGCTGAGAGTTCTCCTCAGCTGATAACCAGCAGAGAGGCAGGCCCCCAGTTCTACAGCCTCAAGGAACTGGATTCTACCAGTAACTCATGAGCTGGAAAGAGGGCCTCAAGTCCAAGACATCACCAACACCTTGAAATAGCCTTGCTTGGACCCTGAGCAGAGAATTGAGCCATGTCCTGCCTAGACTTCCAATATAAAGAATCTGAGATAATACAGTGATACTAAAACACTAAGTGGTAACTAGGTATGCACCAACACAACTGAGTTCCTGCCACCAATGTAGGAGACCTGGATTGAGTTCCTCACTCTTGCTGGCTCTGTCCCAGACCCAGTCAATGCAGGGATTTGGAGGGTGGACTGTAAGATAGGAGTATTTTCTCTCTCTCTCTCTCTCTCTCTCTCTCTCTCTGTGTGTGTGTATGTGTCTGTCTCTCTCAAATACATTTTATTAAAAGATTTATTTATTTAAGTCAGAGTTACACAGAGAGAGAAGATGCAGAGAGAGAGAGAGAGAGAGAGAGAGAGAGGTCTTCCATCTGCTGGTTCACTCCCCAATTGGCCGCAATGGCCAGAGCTGTGCTGATCAGGAGCCAGGAGCCAGGAGCCTCCTCTGGGTTTCCCAGTGGGTACAGGGGCCCAAGGACTTGGGCCATCCTCCACTGCTTTCCCAGGCCATAGCAGAGACCTGGATCGGAAGTGGATCAGCCGGGTCTCGAACCGGCTCCCATATGGGATGCCTGTGCTTCAGGCCAGGGCATTAACCCACTGCACCACAGCGCCAGCCCCTCAAATACATTTCCTTTTTAAAAGAAAGTTAATACACTCCTTAAGAAAAAGAGTATAAAATGATAAATATCTGGCAACAGCCGGAGTTGCTCCAATCTGAATCCAGGAGCCAAGAGCTTCTTCCCGGTCTCCCACGCAGGTGCAGGGGCCCTAGGACTTGGGCCATCTCCCACTGCTTTCCCAGACCACAGCAGAGAGCTGGATTGGAAGTGAAGCAGCTGGGACTCGAAGCCCCCATTCGGTCCCAGAAACTTTTGGGCACCGGGAAGCCCCGGAGATCAAAGCCAGATGACCTCTGAGGGCACTTCCTGCCCCCGCATTCTCTGACGCTTCTGGCCTACCGGGTTCCCTGCTCGCCGCCCTACAGCAGGCAGCCAGGTTGGTGGCTGATACGACCACTTCTCCACGTCAGCGGTGCAAGGGCTCCTCCTGCGTGGACTTCTGAGAGCAGTGTAGCTGCGTCTGCGACTGTCCATCGACCCGGTGTGTCTGGCCTGGAAGCACTGCCCAGCCAATGACAACGGAAAAGTTTATTTGTAGACGCCAGGAAGTCCCCTCGAGTCCTCTCCCTCCACCTCTGGGACAGGAAGCCCCAGGAGGAAAAAACAGAAGACGAAGCGCTGGCTGACTGCCCAGCCTCCCGGTGGGCCGCGCCATCTGGTTCGAAGGATCCCATCTGCGCCACGGACCGTGACCTCCCTCCGCGGCTCCTTCCTTGTCATTGAAGCCCAGGCCTTCAGTCCCTTTCCTGGAGAGCCAGAAGGGCTGAGGTGACGTAAAAGAGGTAGAAGAAAAGAAGGCAGACTCCCTGGGAAAGGATGCAAGAGGTCCTTACCCTCAGCGAAGCCCCTGTGTCGGGGAGGGAGGAAGGCTGAATCCGCAGAGCAGGAAAATATTTTCAGCGGTTAAGGAAGCAAGTGACTCACCTGCTCTGACCTTCGTCTACCCATGCCTGTGCCCAGAGTGGCTTCAGAGAGAGTGGGGATGGAAGAGATTGGTCAGCCCTGGTTTTTGTTTCTTGGGTCTATTTGGGGCTATCTCCTCCCCTACCATATCCTGATCTGCTTGGAAGAAACAGTCACCAAAACTCATGCTGCATGGCTGCGTGGAAATTGAAAATGCGAGGAGGTGCCTCAGCTATCCCAGCAGCCTTCCCGCTGGGCTCTGTCCCAGGAATCGTTCCCTCCAAGCCTCACAGAGGCAAGGATGCATTTTCAGAATTAAGCTTTTCCATTGAAGTATAGCATTCACTGAGAAGTGCACAAACACAACTGCAGAGCTCGGAGAATTCTCAGGGGATGCACATTCCTCGCGACCTCTTTTGCGGGAAGGAGCCGAACGCTGTGCCTCGTTCCAGTCCCTTCTCCCTGCAACAGCGACCACTATCCTGACTTCCAGTATCATGAAGGCAGCTTGCCTGGTTTAAAACTTTTTATAGATGATGTCATTAGGTGTGCGTTCTTTTGTGTCTGACTTCTTTCAGTCACCTTGGATCTGTGGCATCCTCCTTAGTTGTTACATTCTTGTTGTATAACATTCCAGTGACTGGATGTGCCGTAACATCTTCACCCTATCAACCACTGATGGAGATTTGGGTTGTTTCCAGTTTGGGGCTATCATGTGTCCAGACGGGGTTGGGCTGGAATCACAGGGCTAAACAGCAGGGTCTGCATCGTCTCCATCCTCCATTCCTCCTTGGCTGATCTGGGTTCAAAGTTTGACTCCGTCACTTACTGAATGTGAGTTGGGGTGTGTTGTGTACTCTCTAGGCCTCAGTTTCCTCATTCGTGAAATGGGTGTGATGCCCAAACCTATGCCTGTCTCTGAGGGGATTGCCAAGATGGGAGACTTTCCATGTTAAAACCAAGGGAGTCTCAGGGAAGCCAGGAAGGTCAGTCATAGTAGGCTATTAGGAGAATAACATTGTTCCAGCATCTGTCATGGTACCTGTCACATAGTAACTGCTTCAGAAAGAATCACTGGGGCTGGCATTGTGGCACAGTGAGTTGGCCTGCCGCCTGTGTTGCTGGCATCCCATGTGAGTGCCAATTCAAGTCCTGGCTGCTCCACTTCCAATCCAGCTCCCAACTAATGTGCCTTGGAAGGCAGCTGAAATAGCCCAAGTACTTGGGCCCCTTCCACCCATGTGGGAGACCCAGATGGAGTTCTAGATTGCTGATTTCAGCCTGGGCCAGCCCTGGCTGTTGTGGCCATTTGGGGAGCAAACCAGCAGATGGAAGATATGTGTCTCTCTCTCCCCCTCCCTATCTCTCTGTCTCTGTCTCTCACTCTCTCTCTCTCTCTGCAACTCTGCCTTTCAAATACATAAATAAATCTTTAACAAAACAAAAAGAATTGTTAATTATCCTTTCTCTTTACCTCAAATGTTTAAAGAGTACCTTCCACCTGCCATTTTTACATTAGGTACTATTGAGATAAATTACATTTGAAGAACTCACTTATACTTTACAAAACATTTTCATGTCCACAGTCTCATTTGATTTTCACAATAGACCCAAGAAGGAGGTGAAACTCTTAATATTCCCATTTGACAGATGAGATACTGGAGCTCATAAGGATGAATGACTTTCTCAAAGTCCCTTGGCAAATTGCTTGCTGTGGGCTGAATGTTTATGTCTCTCCCAGCATGTGGATGCTAAGGTCCTCCTCTCCAATGGGATGGTATTTGGAGGAAGGGCTTAGGGAGGTAATTAGGCTTAGATGATGTCATGAAGTGGAGCCCCCATAAAGGGATTTGTGCCCATATAAGATAAGGAAGAGGCCGATGCTGCGGCATAGTAGGCTAAGCCTCTACTTGTAGCACTGGCGTCCCATATCGGCATGAGTTTGTGTCTTGGCTGCTTCTCTTCCAATCCAGCTCTCTGCTTATGGCCTGGGAAAATTAGTGGAAGATGGACCAAGTCCTTGGGCCCCTGCACCCATGTGGGAGACCCAAAAGAAGCTCCTGGCTTCAGATCAGCCCAGTTCCAGCCATTGCAGCCATTTGGGGAGTGAACCAGCAGATGGAAGATCTCTCTCTCTGTCTCTGTCTCTGTCTCTCTCTTTCTCTGTAACTCTGCCTCTCAAATAAATAAATAATAAATAATAAATAGAATCTTAAAAAAAATAAAAGTAAGAGGGGCTGGCATTGTGGCACAGTGAACTAAGCCACTTCCTGTGATGGCAGCATCTCATAGTGGAGAAATGATTCATGTCCCAGGTTTTTGCTTCTGATCCAGCTCCTTGCTAATGTGCCTGGGAAAGCAGCAGAGGATGTCTAAGTCTGTGGGCCCCTGCACACATGAGGCAGACTTAGATGGAGTCCTAGGTTCCTGGCCTTGGCTGGAACCAGCTCCTGCTGCTATTGTTACTTGGAGAGTGAGCCAATGGATGAAGAATCTCTCCCTCTCTCTCTCTCACTCTCTTGCTCTATCTCCCCCCCCCTCACTCTCTCTCTCCCTCTCCCTCTCTATCACTCTGCCTTTCAAATAAATAAATAGTTAAAAAAGGGAAGAAACCAGAGCTCCGCTCTCTCTTTCATATGAGGATACTGTATGAAAGTGGCCATCACCAGACACCGCACTTGCTAGCACCTTGATCTTGGACCTGCCAGCCTCTGAAATTGTGAGATATACATATTTGTTGTTTAAGACACTGAGCCTGTGGTGTTTTGTTATAGCAATCAAGCTCAGACATAGATGAAGGACTAAAAACACTCAGTGCCTTGGTTTCAGAGTTTAAGAACTTTCAAATTGATACTGACCCAAAGTTTTTGATTCACTTGTAATATAAATTGACAAGCAGTCAAGGTTTAAGCCAGATGAGGTTTGTTAGAGGGCTAACACTTGAGCACAAGGGAGACTGCATGGCAGAGAGAGGTTCTACCAACTGGCTCTCCATCAGGAACTGAACAGAGCTTTGTATTGGGGAGATGTGGCCACACCTTCTTGGTCCCTGGCTTGTCTCTCAGCACAGGACACTTTATTTTGCACCTGGCTGAGTGTTGTGTACAGGTGTGGTTACTTCTTTTGAACACAAGCTCAAAATGGCAGTATTGCTCACTACTGCCTCCCCAGGAAGGTCAGGTATGGGGCGTACTGGGCCATTCTGGCTGTGCGCATGGGTTGGGGAAGTCACAACAATGCAGGAGAAATCTATGATTAGAGTCTGGACTGTCCTCACTCTTGGTTGGTATAGAGCTGGTGGAGGGACCTGTGGTTGGAGATGGATACGTGATCAGATTGGGAGGGACTTATTTTGTGTGTCCTGTTTCTAATCTGTCTCAAAATCATATCACACCCTCTCTTTGATCACCTTTCTCCATCTTAGTCCACCCAGGCTGATGGTAGCTCATGATGCTTCTCAACTTTATCAGACAATATTTCTTCCAGCAAGCACCAGAAACAGATTCTAGGTCATTTAAGTAGACAAAAGAATTCTTTTAAAGATTTATTTATTTGAAAGTCAGAGTTACACAGAGAGAGAAGGAGAGGCAGAGAGAGAAAGGTCTTCCATCCACTGGTTCACTCCCCAATTGGCTACAATGGCCAGAGCTGTGCTGATCCAAAGCCAGGGGCCAGGTGTAGGAGCCCAAAGTCTTGGGCCAGTGTGTACTGCTTTCCCAGGCCATAACAGAGAGCTGGATTGGAAGTGGAGCAGCCAGGACTTGAACCGGCACTCATGTGGGATGCTGGCACTGAAGGTGGCGGCTTCACCCACTATGCCACAGCGCTGGCCCCTAGAATTATTAAAGGGATATTAGGGCTGGCACCGCACTCAATAGGCTAATCCTCCGCCTTGCGGCGCCAGCACACCAGGTTCTAGTCCCTGTCGGGGCACTGGATTCTGTCCCGGTTGCCCCTCTTCCAGGCCAGCTTTCTGCTATGGCCCAGTGGAGGATGGCCCAAGTGCTTGGGCCCTGCACCCCATGGGAGACCAGGATAAGCACCTGGCTCCTGGCTTCGGATCAGCGCGGTGCGCCGGCCGCAGCAGCCATTGGAGAGTGAACCAACAGCAAAGGAAGACCTTTCTCTCTGTCTCTCTCTATCACTATCCACTCTGCCTGTAAAAAAAAAAAAAAAAAAAAAAAAAAAGGATATTAGGTAAGTCACAGATCTTCTGGAGAGCCCAAGAACCAGACTTGGACCTTTCATCACAAAGTCAACTCCCAAATTCACCACGTAGAGCTGGCCCAATGAACATATGGCAACCATTGCTCTGGTGAGAATGTCCCACTGTACACACTGTCAACATCACCAGTGCCAGACCTGCCTCTGCTGCTAGCCTTGGCTCCCAGTGACCCCGCATGCCCTGCTTCTTTGCCTCACTCACTTCCAATTCAAAAGCTACCTATGGCAAGTGTGTTTGATTTGCAGAGCTTGGCTCCTGTGCCATGCCTTAGACGCAGGGGACACTGGGAAAGGGAGTCTGGCATTTTCAATTGTCATGGAAGCCAGCCGCTCTGCCTTTCACATCAGATAGAGACCTCCCTAGATGTGAAAAAGAAATCCTAAAGCTCATCAACTCAAACAACCACAACCATTCGCTGTCCCATCCCTTCCACTCTCCAAGGCTCCAATCACAAAGAAGTGCCAAAGAGAGGGAGAGGTTGATTACCCTCATCCGATCAGTATACATGACCTATGTGTATTGCAATGTCACAATGAGCTGGTGCTGCGGCTCACTAGGCTAATCTTCTGCCTGTGGCGCTGGCACCCTGGGTTCTAGTCCCAGCTGGGACAGCGGATTCTGTCCCAGTTGCTCCTCTTCCAGTCCAGCTCTCTGCTGTGGCCCAGGAGTGCAGTGGAGGATGGCCCAGGTCCTTGGGCCCTGCACCCGCATGGGAGACCAGGAGAAGCACCTGGCTTCTGGCTTCGGATTGGCACAGCGCACCGGCTGTAGCGGCCACTTAGGGGGTGAACCAACGGCAAAAGGAAGACCTTTCTCTCTGTCTCTCTCACTGTCTAACTCTGCCTGTCAAAAAAAGTCACAATGTAATTAACAAATATGTATGATTGTTCATCAAAAAAATTATTTTTAAGATTTATTTTGTGTATTTGAACAGCAGAGTTACAGAGAGAGGTAGAGACAGAGATACAGGTCTTACATATGCTGGTTCACTCCCCAGATGGCTGCAACAGCTGGAGCTGCGCCGATCTGAAGCCAGGAGCCAGGAGAGTCTTCCAGGTCTCCCATACGGGTGCAGGAGCCCAAGGACTTGGGCCATCTTCTACTGCTTTCCCAGGCCATAGCAGAGAGCTGGATCAGAAGAGGAGCTTCCAGGACTAGAACTGGCACCCATATAGGATGCCAGCACTTCAGGCCAGGGCTTTAACCCTAGTTCAAAAGCCACTATTTCAGATTAGCCTGCTTCTCACTTATCCATTCACATAGGCCTGCAATTACCATCAGCATTAGTAAGTACCCAAAAGCTCTTTACCAGGCCCTGTAGTAGGTCCCATGGAATCAGAAACAAATGAAGCATGAAAGGTACTCACTGAAAGAGTACAATGGTGGTTCAAAAAATGCATTGATGGGGGCTGAGCTGTGCATAGTAGGCTAAGCCTGCACCTGCAGCACTGGTATCCCATATGGGTGCAGGTTCATGTCCTTGCTGCCCCTCTTCTGATCCAGCTCTCTGCTATGACCTGGGAAAGCAGCAGTGCTTGGGCCCCTGCACCCACGTGGAAGACCTGGAAGAAGCTCCTGGCTCCTGGCTTCAGACTGACCCAGCTCCGATCATTGCAGCCATTTGGGGAGTGAACCAGCAGAAGGAAGACCTTTCTGTCTCTCCCTCTCTCTGTCTGTAGCTCTCAAACAAAAAATAAATAAAACCTTTAAAAAAAACACACGCACACACACAAGAAAAGACGGACTGATGAATTCCCCGTGGGATATGGGTTAGGAAGCCTTTACAGAGGAGATGACTTTGAGGAGCGTCTTCAAAGGTGAGTTGGTGCCTCACTAAGCAGACGGGAGGAATTAAGGGCATGGAGCAGCCAAGTGTATTGGGGACAGCTATGGGTGACACTCTATCAGAGAAAATTGAGGTGTGAAACGGAGCGCAGCAAGAGAGAGGCTGGAGGGGGCAGATCATGAAGGGTCCGAGAACTCACAGCAGAGGGTTAGGACTGCCCACTTTCCGGTGGAGAACTGTCGGAGGGCTGTCTCGGAAACAGCGTTTTGATGCTGGGTAGAGGATGAACTGGAGGAGGGACTGGGCACAGAGGTCAGTGAGTGGGCTGCCGCCATAGGCAAGACTGTAGATGGCAGAGGCGGCGTGATGAGGGCGTTGGCCATGGCGATGGAGAGGGACAGGTACAGATTGAGACACCATGGAGGGTAAGGAATATCTGTGGGCCTCACTACCCAGACTTGCCTAAGTGACAGCAGGAGCCTGGCGACATTGTGTCAACTCACCCACCCATCTGCCCACTCACTCACTTATGCCTCACCATTTACTGAAGTGATGAGGGCCAGGGATACAGCAGTGGTTCCCACTTGCGAGGGGCTCTGCCTAAAGGAGGAGGCAGGCTTCTGAACAGTTATACAGAGTGTGACATCCGCGGGGAGACTGCTGGAGGCCAGATGCTGGGGAGAATTGGAATTGGAGAGTTCAAGGAAACACTTCACAGAAATGAAACTTGAGACCTTAGATTAAGAGGCATTGGCCAGGGGCCAGCGTCGTGGAGTAGGTGGTGCCTGTACACACCCAGGCTGCTCCACTTCTGATTCAGCTCCCTGCCATTGGCCTGAGAAAAGCAGCGCAAGATGGCCCAAGTGTTTGTGCCTCTGGGAGACCCTAATGAAGCTCCTGGCTCCTGGCTTCAGCTGGCCCAGTCCTGGCCCTTGGGGCCATCTGGGGAGTGAACCAGCAGGTGGGAAATCTCTCTCTCTCTCTCTCTCTCTGCAACTCTAACTTTCAAATAAATAAATAAATCTTAAAAGAAAAAAAGAGGTGCTGGCCAGATGAATACTCTGGGAAGGCAGGCACTGCGGGCGGAGAGGAGTGCCTGCCTTGCAGACCTTCCACGGGAAGACTGCAGCGGGTCCAGGTCCCCAGATGCTGCTCTGTGAAGTCCGTCACTCAGTTTGCGCTGAGACCACATCTCACATGGGCAGCTTCCAGCCAAGGCTGATACAAAATCAGGTGCATTCTCAAAAGACCCAAGCCTCCTCTCACAGCCAACTTCCTTATCTTCATGACAACCAACTTAGCTTAGACCACAGGGCGGTCTGGGGACATTTCCCCTCCACCTCCCTTCCCTTGCTGTCAGATTTGCACGGCAGACTCATGGTTCAAGTCAACTCCTGTGTTAGTCCATTTTGTGCTGCTGTAACAGAATACCCAAGACGGGGTGGTTTATAATAGACAAATGTTTACTGGCTCAAGGTTCTGGAGGTTGGGAAGTGGAAGATCAAGGGGCTGGCATCTGATGATGACCTTCTTTGTTAAAAACATTTTTGGGGCCAGCCATTTGGGGAGTGAACCAGCGAATGGAAGATCTCTCTCTCTCTCTCTCTCTCTAGCTTTCTTGCTCTTGCTCTGCCTCTCTGTAACTCTGCCTTTCAAATAAATAGATAAATATTTTTAAAAAACCTCTCTACTCTGGATTTTCATATAAATGGAATCATATATTATGTGATCACTTGTGACTGGCTTGTTTCATTAAGTGTGTATTCAAGGTCAAAGCTGTAGCATGTGTCAGTGCTGAATAGTAAGCCACTGTGTGCCGTATTTAGTTTATTCATTTACTGAATGATGGGCAGGCTCCATTGAAGAAGCAGAAGATACAGAGCCAAGACTGTGATTTCTGCTCCGGGCTTTGCGACTTTCTAGCTTTGTGATGCCGGGTGGTTTACTGCACATCTCTGAGATTCAGTCATCTCATTCTAAAGAAGAGGCTGTGAGCAGAGGGGCTGGGTTAGAGGAGCCATGGAAAATGCAGTCTTTGGTGGTGTTATTGTTTCACTCTAGCAATTACATTGTATTTATTCACTTAGGATTCATTTCCCTCTTCATCACAATTTATAGGAGAAACATTCATTTGTTATTTCAAAGGAGAAATTCTGTTGAAATTCTGGTCTTTTTTATCCAAGTTGTTGCTTTTTCATCTCACATCTTTTCCATGTTTTTCTCATAGTTTGTGTGCTTTGTTTTCATGGTGGCATCTTACATTGTGTCCTTGCAACACGGACACGATGCAAATGCTTCATTCTCCAAGATTTTTTTTTGGAAACTTGTGATCCTCTCAATCTAAGCCATTTTTTCTTTCTTTAGTTGAAGATGTGGTTAAGAAATATTTCACTAATAAGAGAAGTATTTAGGAGAAATAATAGTGCAAGCACCCAGGGCAGTAGCAAAAGAACTTGATCTAAGTGTCGGGGAGAAAAGGGTTAAGATTTGGGCAGTACTTAAGGTTTGGGTGGCCCTATGGCATAGCAGATAAAAGCCGTCACCTGCAGTGCTGGCATCCCATTTGGGCACTGTAGGCAGCAGCTTTACCTGCTATGTCACAGTGCTGGCCCCCAAAGATTTTGTATTTGTATACAAAGTATACAAAGCAAAAGCAAAAATAGACAAATGGGATTAAATCAAACTAAAAATCTTCTGCAAAGCTAACAATCAACTGTATGAAGAGACCATCTACAGAATGAGAGAAAATCTTTGGAAACCATGCATCTGATAAGGAGTTAATATCCAGAACATATAAGAAACTTAAATCAATAGCAAAAAAAAAAATCTGATTTAAAAATGGACAATAGGCTCAAACAGACATGTCCCAAAAGAAGACACACAAATGTCCAATAGGTACATGAAAACATCTCTAGTCATCAGGGAATTGCAAACCCAAGCCATAGTGAGATTATCACTTATCTCCAGTAAGAATGGGTGTTACCAAACAGACAAAAGACAAGAAGTACTGGCAAGGCCACAGGTTAAAAAGGAAACACTTCTGGTGGGAAGGCAAGTTAGTGCAGCTGTTATAGAAAACCATACAGAGAGGCCTTAGAAGATGAAAAATGGAAGTAATGTTATGATCCAGCAACCCCATGATTGCGTGCATCTCCAAAGGATATGAAATCACTAAGTTGAAGAGACATCTGCATGTCCATGTTCACTGCAGCAATATTCAAAATAGCCGATTCAATCCCATCAAGGTGGCATGTACCAATGCCATCTCACTAGTCCAAGTGATCAATTTCTGTTCACAATTGATCAGAACGATAGGACTAAGAGTCAAAGGGATCACATAAACAAGACTAGTGTCTGAAAAGACTAACCAATAGAATAAAAAAGGGAGAGAACGATCCAGCAGGGTGTTGCTCCCCCTCTTCGTGGAGGAACGACACAGGACCCTGCGCTGTTCTTTCGTCTGCTCGGCCCTCCCCGGGTTTGCTGCTGGTTCTTCCCGGGTTGGCTACTGTCCCTTCCACCTCCGTGGAAGGGCAGTTCCCCCTGGGATGTTCCCCTTAGATGTTCCTGGTGCATGCCGTCTCTCTCCTCCTTTATAGTCCTCCTCCGCCAATCCCATCTCGGCTGCCCACACGCCGAGTACGCTGCTCTCCTCCAATCAGTAGCAAGTCCTACAGTTTATTGGTTGAACTGGAGGCAGCTGTGCGGAAGCTGTTTACTTCTCTCCCAGCGCCATATTGTGGGAGAGCAGATGCATAGAATAAGTCTTAATTCCAGTAACTCAGTCCAGTCCGGGCTGCTCCCCACACATGGGAAGCAGGATACACAGCAGACTCATAGAATGGTGGATGTCCTAAACAGCACTCTGGCCTCAGAATCAGCCCTTAAGGCATTCGGATCTGGCTCAAAAGCCCATGAGAGTATTTCAGGCATGGAAAGCCAAGACACTCTGGCACAAAAAAACAAAACAAAACAAAACAAAACAAACAAACAAAAAAAACCACCTAAATGAAAGATCTCCGTGAGTGAGATCCCAGTGGAAAGAACAGGTCATAAAAGAAGGAGGTACCTTTCTCTGAAGGGAGGCGAGAACTTCCACTTTGACTATGACCTTGTCTAAATATGATCAGAGTCGGTGAACTCAAAAGGCTTCCATAGCCTTGGCAGCTTATGACAAGAGCCTAGGGTGATTACTGATGCCATAAACAAGAGTGTCAATTTGCTAAGTCAACAACAGGAGTCACTGTGCACTTACTCCTCATGTAGGATCCTTAATGTGCTGTACATTGTGATTTAATGCTATAACTAGTACTCAAACAGTATTTTTCACTTTGTGTTTCTATGTGGGTGCAAACTGTTGAAATCTTTACTTAATATATACTAAACTGATATTCTGTATATAAAGAGAATTGAAAATGAATCTTAATGTGAATGGAAGGGGAGAGGGAGTGGGAAAGAGGGGGGGGATTGCGGGTGGGAGGGAAGTTATGGGGGAGGGAAAGCCATTGTAATCCCTAAGCTGTACTTTGGAAATTTATATTCATTAAATAAAAGTTTAAAAATGTAAAACAAACAAACAAAAAGAAACAAAATAGCTAAGAAATGGAATCAACCTAAGTATCCATCCACTGTAGATGGAAAAAGAAAATGTGTATTTACAGCAGAACACTACTCAACCATTACAAAGGATGTCCTGTCCCTTATAACGTGGATGGAACCAAAGACCATTATGTTAAGTGAAATAAGTCAGGCACAGAAAGATAAACATCAAATGATCTCACTCATACGTACAACTCGCATAAGCTGATCTCATGCAAGTTGCGAGTACAACAGGACTAGCAGAGGCTGAGGAGGGTAGCGGGAGGGGCGGTTTGATCAACAGGAGAACGAAGTTCAGATGTTCTGTAGTGCAGGAGGTGACTACAGGTAGCAATAATGTACTATATATTTCAGAAAAGCCACAAAGAAATGCTGAATGTTTGGGGAAATCAGTTGTGTTTACCTTGATTCAGCATTGCAGAATGTATACATGTATTGGAACATTACATAGTGCATCATAAATATGTAATTTTTATGTGTTAGCTAAAAGGTCATAAATAGGGGTGAGCATTTGGTGTAGCAGCTGAGATTCTGGTTAAGCCACCTACATCCTGTATTGTAGTAACTCCTAACTTCTTCCTGCTGCAGAGCCTGGGAGGCAGGTGGCAATGGCTCAAGTGGCTGGGTCCCTGGTGTCCATCTGGGAGACCTGTACTGGGTTCCTGGCTCCTAGCTTCTGCCCAGCACAACACTGGCTGTTATGGGTAAGTGGGGGAGTGAACCAGCAGAAGGGAGGGGCTTCTTTCTATCTCTCTCTGCCTCTCAAATAATCAAAATGATAATAATCGAGCCAGCACCGCGGCTCAATAGGCTAATTCTCCACCTAGTGGTGCCGGCACACCGGGTTCTAGTCCCGGGCAGGGCGCCGGATTCTGTCCCGGTTGCCCCTCTTCCAGGCCAGCTCTCTGCTGTGGCCAGGGAGTGCAGTGGAGGATGGCCCAAGTGCTTGGGCCCTGCACCCCATGGGAGACCAGGAGAAGTACCTGGCTCCTGCCATCGGATCAGCGCGGTGCGCTGGCCGCGGCAGCCATTGGAGGGTGAACCAACGGCAAAGGAAGACCTTTCTCTCTGTCTCTCTCTCTCACTGTCCACTCTGCCTGTCAAAAAAAATAATAATAACAACAAAATTTCTATGCATAGAGCATTCCCTAATTGTTATCGCCGTCCTATGCTCGTTTTAATTCTGGAATGGGGAAGGATAGTGCCTCCTAGGAGTCGACGGGAGAGGTGAGTCTGCCATCTGCTGCTCGTTGATGGTATATACCTGCCAGGCTTTTGTTAGGGTTCAGTGGCCATCCACAGTAAAGGTTCCCTGCAAAGCCTTGCTGTGGGAACTCTACTCCCAACACACTGTTTCTCCGTTGTAGCGTCTGAGGCGCACGGAGGTCTCACATCCCAACGCCAGCTGCTAGGTAACACCCGTGGACAGAATCTGTCCTTGGCACTCAGGTGTGTGCTGGCTCAGAACCCCACGCGTAGCTGGCGAAGGATGAGGGAGAGGAAAGGGCTGTGTTGGGAGATGCTGGAGGAGGGGGGACAAAGGCTACGGTGATGAAACAGAGAGAGGAGAGGGGATCTGAGCAACAGCACAGAAAGAAAATCAGACTTGGAGACACGTCCTATCCAGAGAATGAAGAGGCGGGACGGCAGTGACTGCCGATGAGTTGCACTTGGTGCTACCAAGTGATCTTATAAAGCTCCAGCTCTATCATTCATTTTGGCATCTTACTGAAATAAGGACAAAAGGCAGTTTTTCACCAGGTGGACACTGAGTGCCCCTCCCCACCCTCAGCTGGCCACCCTGATCGTTCGTTGAGAAGGCCGAATGTGGTCCCAAGTCCAGTCAGCCGTGCTCTGTCTGACCTTGGGGAGTGTCACTAAATACCTGGGGATTTCCCGTTCTCACCTCTGGTTTTCCCGTCTTCAGTGAACAGGGCGCTGAGAACAATGACTCCCTGTCGGAGATAGCTCTGCTGAGCCGTGCTGTGAGCCTTACTGAAACCTCACAACCCCGGGAAATGGGCGCTGCCACCACCCTCAGCATTCTGAGCTCTGAGGAGGCAAGGCTGGAACGCAGACTCAGGCTGCTGGGTTCCGAAGTCTGATTGCTCTGAAGTTCTCTATTAGTTTGTGCTGACAAATGACTTACCCCAGATCGCGGCAGCAAAACAATCACCTTATTTTGTTGACTGTTCCGTAGTACAGTATTTTATAGGGCTCATAATTCTGGCCTTGGCCGGCTTAGCTGATTTATGGTGAATTCCCATGGTCAGCAGGTGAATCAGGTGCTGGTGGGAGGATCCAGCTTGGCCTCACTCATTTTCCATGATTGGCACTTGGTGATGGGTCACCTTGGTTAGCCTCCCAGTGGCCTCTCACCTACGCCGCAGGCTAGTGTATGCTCATTCAGGATGCTACAAGAAGGCAAACCTCCAAGTTCAGGCATGTTTCTACTTATAGCAGCTCACGATGCCTGTCACAAATTATAAGTCAGCATGGAAGGGCACTTTCAAAAGATATAGGTGGGCCGGCACCGCGGCTCAATAGGCTAATCCTCCGACTTGCGGCACCGGCACACGGGGTTCTAGTCCTGGTCGGGGCGCCGGATTCTGTCCCGGTTGCCCCTCTTCCAGGCCAGCTCTCTGCTGTGGCCAGGGAGTGCAGTGGAGGATGGCCCAAGTACTTGGGCCCTGCACCCCATGGGAGACCAGGAGAAGCACCTGGCTCCTGCCTTCGGAGGGTGAACCAACGGCAAAGGAAGACCTTTCTCTGTGTCTCTCTCTCACTGTCCACTCTGCCTGTAAAAAAAAAAAAAAAAAAAAAAGATATAGGTAGCGCCAGGCATCTGGTGTGGTGGTTAAGCTGCCACTGGATGCATGTACCCAACACAGAGTAGAGGCCTGGCTCCACTCTGGATTCCAGCTTCCTGCTCACGCTCACCCTGGGGGGCACAGGTGAGGCCTACAGTACTTGCATCCCTGACACTCGTGTGGGAGACCTGGATGGAGTGCTGGGGTCCTAGTTTCAGCCTGACCCAGTCCTGGCTGTTGCAGGCATTTGGAGAGTGAACCAGCAGATAGATCTCTTTCTTTCTGTTTTCCTCTTTCTGCCTTTTAAAATGAAAATAAACTTTTTGAAAAGGTGTAGGTAGAGGGAAGGAGATAACCTGTGGCCATTTTTACAATCTTTCATAGCTATTGTACTATAATCTCTTTCCCACAGAGTTGACCAAATGATAAAGGATATGAATGAGCTTTGTAAACGTCTACAGAACACCTTTCAGTTGAGGGGTGTGGTCTAACTATTAACACTGTATTCTACTAGCACCTCAAAGTCAGTATGTCTGATTATTGCCTCCGCTTTACAGAAAAGGAAACCATCACACAGAGTGGTTGAGTGGCTTTCTGCCCGTCAGCCATGCAGCCAGAGTGTGAACAGAGGTCCTGTGTGTGCCATGCTCCAAGCAAGCTGACTCTATTACCGTGTCCTCTCGTCGGTTTTTCCAAGTAGTCTTGGTTTCCCAAGTTAACTAAAATTCCCAGAGGACTTAGAATATATCTTTCAATTCATCTGTGGCCCCTGGGGTGGCTAGCATTGTACTAGCCAAATGACTGAATCACTCATTCATCCATTTATTTTTTCTTTTTTTAAAAATTTATTTCAGAGGCAGAGAGAGAGAGAGAGAGAGAGAGAGAGAGAGAGAGATGAACTCTCATTTAATGGTTCATCCCCTGAATGCCTGGGGTAACCAAGGGGCTGAGGCCTGGAGCTGTGAACTTAACCTAGGTCTCCCAAGTGGGTGGCAGGAACCCACTTACTTGAGCCAGAGGGTGCATCAGCAGGAAGCTAGAATGGGGAGCTAGAGCCAGGGATTAAACTGAAGCACATCGACCCTAAATGGGATCTTAATGGGTATGCTGAATGTCCACCTCTTATCTTCTCTTTAAGCAAACACTTACTGAGCCCCAATTGCTACACAGGTTCTAGACACTGGGAATGCGGAAATAAATAGCACATCATCCTTTTCCTTAAGCAGCTCGCGTAGTAAGAGCAACAGTCAAATCAATACCGTCATCTAGTATGATACAGAGAAGCTCAAAGGGCTATGGGGGCAAAGAAAAGGAGCCCTAAACTAGCTTGGGAGAAGGTTCCTGCCTTCTTAAAGACAAGGGACACTGGGAGGATGCTTCTGGAGAGAGCGTAGCAGGTGCAAAGACTCGCATGTGAGAATTCACACCAGACACGTCTTGTGCTGCTGGAACATAGGAGAAATGAGGGCTAAGAGGATGAGGATGTAAAAAGCTTAACCTTGACCTTAACAGCACTGAGATCCAGCTAAGAGAAAAGCAAACATGTTCACACAGAGACTTGCACACAAATTTTCAGCAGCAGTTTTAGTATCAAAACTAGAAACAATCCAAATGCTCCTCATTTGGTAAATAAATAAACAAAATAGGATACACGCATACAATAGAATACTCCGAGACAGTGAAAAGCCATGAACTATTGATGTTTGCACTAACCTGGCAAAGTACCACAGACTAGGTGACTTAAACAAGTAGAATTTCCTACAGTTGTGGAGCCTGGAAGTTCAAGATTAAGGTGTTAGTAGACTTGTTTATTCTGAACCCTCTCTTCTCAGCTTATAGTTGACCCCCTTCTCCCTGCGTGGCTGTACATATCCTGGTCTCCTTTTTAAAAGTTATTTTCATTTTATATGAAAGACAGAGTGACAGACAGATCTTCCATCTACTGGTTCACTTCCCAAATGCTCAATCAGCCAGGGTGTGACTAGGCTGAAGCCAGGAGCCAAGAATTTCTTTTTATTTATGTATTTATTTATTTTTAGTTTATAGCTGCTCTTTTCTTTCTTTCTTTCTTTCTTTCTTTCTTTCTTTCTTTCTTTCTTTCTTTCTTCTTCTTCTTCTTTTTTTTTTTTTTTGAAAGGTAGATTTACAGACAGAGAAGAAGAGACTAAGAGAAAGGTCTTCCATCTGCTGGTTCACTCCCCAAATGGCTACAACAGTTGGAGCTGAGCTGATCCAAAGTCAGGAGCCAGGAGCTTCCTCCAGGTCTCCGACGTGGGTGCAGGGGCCCAAGCACTTGGACCATCTTTTACTACTTTCCCAGGCCACAGCAGAGAGCTAGATTGGAAGAGGAGCAGCCGGGACTAGAACTGGCATCCTATGCCACAGCACCACCCCAGGAGCCAAGAATTTCATCCTTGTCTCCCACATTGGTGGCACTGACACAAACACTTGTGTCATCCTCTGCTGCCTTTCCAGGTACATGAGCAGGAAGTTGGATTGGAAGCAGGGCAGCCAGGACTCAAACCTGAACTCCGATATGCAATACCGGCATCACAAGCAGTGGCTTAACCTGCTGTGCCACAATGCTGGTCCACCTATTGACCTCATTTTAACTTAAGTACTTCTTTAAAGTCTAATTTTTTTTTAAGATTTATTTGTTTGAATGAGTTACAGAGAGATGAAGACACACACACATAAACACACACATACACACAGGAAGAGAGAGAGAGAGAGAGTCTTCCATCTGCTGATTCACTTCCCAGATAGCTGCAATGGCTGGAGCTGAGCCAATCCAAACCCAGGAGCCAGGAGTTTCCTCTGTGTCTCCCACGTGGGTGCAGGAGCCCAGCAGAGATCCAGTGAGCTGGATTGGAAGTGGAGCAGCTGGTACTCCATCCAGCACCCATATAGGATGCCGGCTTTAACCCACTGCACCACAGCAATGGCCCCTAAAGTCTATTTCCGAATACAGTCATACTCTGAAGTATTAGAGGTTAAGACTTCAATGAGCAGGCAAGGGTGGAAATCATTCACCCCATAACAGAAGTCATGCACAAAAAACTACATGTTATGTGACTCCATTTTTATGAACTTTCTAGAAAATAATTATAGGGGCCAGCACTGTGGCAAAATGGGTTAAGCTGCCACTTGCAATGCCAGCATCCCATATGAACACTGGTTCAAGTCCTGGCTACACTGCTTCTGATCAAGCTCCAGGGAAGGCAGAAGATGATGGCCCAAGTGCTTGGGCCCCTGCCACCCATGTGAAGGACCCAAAAGGAGTTCAGGACTCTTGGTTTCTGCCTAGCCAAGCCCTGGCTATTGTGGGCATTTGGGGAGTAAACTAGTGGATGGAAGATCTCTCTCATTGTCTCTCTCGCTCTTTCATTCTTCTCTCTCTGTAACTCTGCCTTTCAAATAAATAAAATAAATCTTTATTGAAAAATAGAATTATATAGCAGAATGCAGATTATTGGTTGCCTGGAGCTGGGGGTGGGAATGGGAATGGACTCTTTAGGTAGGAAATGAGACACGAGGGCCTTTTGGGAATGATGGAAATGTTCTAAAGTTGGATTTTGGTGAAGGCAGCACAACAGCATAAATTTACTCAGCTCATCCAACTGCACACTCAAAGTGGGGAATTCTATGCTTTGTAAAGTATTCCTCAATAAAGTTAGTAAAATAAAGCTGTGGGAACCCCAGAAGGATCTTCCCTTGGGGGCATCAAGATCCGGTTGGCATTTTGGACCATCTTTCTGGTGATGAGTGTGGTGGTCAGTGGGGACGCCACGAGATGACCAGGACTGTGCTTTAGGAGGTGGCAGGCCTGGCACCTGCTCACCACAGATGTGGCCCATGCGAAGTGTGGCTGCTGGAACCTGCCACCGAGGCCAGCTGCCAGGAGGAGGAAATGCATTGTGAACGTGCCCAGCGGATGGATGGTCCCTTCGTTTGACTTAATGGGACTCAGGATAGGAGGGAGTAGAAGCTGTTGACAGAGGCCATGGCCATACTTCTGGGTATGAATTCCTGACAACAATGGGTGTGGCCAGGTAATCAGAGACCCAACCCTCCAGGATGGAGAACGAAGGCATTTCTCACTGATCACACCTGCAGCTGCCTCTGGCCACAGCATGCTCCCGTGGCTCCTGTGTAGCCCAGCCATGGACAGCGCTGCTCTGTGTGCTCCTTTCTGTGCCAGCTGGAAAAGGACTGGAGATGAGTGAGACCTAAGCCTGGTCTCCAGGAGACAGATGCACAAGGTGTGATTTTTTTTTTTTTTTTTTTTTTTTTTTTTTTTTTTAGCAACAGGTGCACAAATATCCCAAGAAGAGAGTAGAAGAGTCTGTAATAAACTACCCAGTGGGTAAATAACCAAAACCTGTGGTCATCTGGTACTTGGGTACAACAGAGAGAGGGTGGAATGGGTTTGTGTGAGACAAAGGAAGTTTATGTGCCTTCACACACACACACACACACACACACACTCACTCATAGCATGAGATCGGGGGTGGGGGTTGCGGAGGAGAGACAAAAGTAGCCTGGGATACCAGGTAAAGGGAGGGAATTTTGAAGACAAATTTTCAGCACAAACTATGGTGGACTGTGCAGTGCACCTCCCCACACTCTGCGCATCCCCCACCCCCCCCACACACACCTCGCTACCCAAATCCCAGATGCCTGATGGGATGGGATGGCTTGCAGAAACTGGAAGCTGAAACAGAAGGAAGCCAAGCCAGATGGGCAGCTGCAGCACCATCTGGGCGGGGTGCACAATCAGCAGGAGACTGTGAGAGATACCATGAAGGTGGCATGGGATTGTTCAGATATTAAGGAGTGCAGCAGCACGGCGAGTGGTGTTTTGGGCTGCAGGGAAAGCAGAGAACAAAGGCGAGTGGCCGTGAGCATGTGAGCCATTGGATGATGCTGGTGCTGCTGCAGTTTTGTGTTAGAGGCAAAAAAAGACCACAGCCCATAAGGGTCTTAAACACACCTGTCTTCTGCTAAGAAATTGGGACTTTATCTTAAAATCCACAAGGAACCCCTGAAGAATTTTAAGCAGGAGTAATACAATCAGATCTGTGTTCTCGAAACCTCATCCTGGAACTGGTGTTAAAGGAGAGCCAGTCGGGGGGAGGACAGGTTGGAATGGAGAGAAGGCAAAGCATCAGTTCCCTGTAGAAGCAGAACCAGCTGTGCAAACAAGGGCAGGCCAGGGAGCTCAGAGATGTGATGAGAACAGTGTGTTTGGGGGAAATCTGCTGTTTGATTTCATCTTGTATTCCAGAGTCTCGTAAGAAGAAATATTGAAGTACTTTAATTCATCCATCCAGATATCCAGGGTACTTACTGAAGTGTGTGCATAGAGGTTGATCATGTAGGAAGCTATGAAGTCTCCTTCTGACGTCTCTGGTACCTGCGTCCTTGCAGCTCTCTGTTCATACATAGAAGGTCACTCCACTGCCCCCATTTCTGATCACCAGGCCTTTGAAGATTTCCCCATCGCTTATCGCCTCGATAACAGCTCCAGCAGTTTGAGAGGTGGAAGGAAGAGGAGACACCTTCCACAAACAGGATTCTGGAGCTCCACAAAGGGATCTGAGCATGGAACAAAGCTGCTTTCACCCTCATCCCTTCACCCATCTATTCATTCCACCACTCCGTTCTCAGGCAGCAAATATTTGCCCAGGGCCAACCCTTGCCAGCTTTGGCCAAGCCGGGTGCTGGGAATCCAGGCATGAAAAGACCTTTGAAGGATCCCAGTCTGTGGGAACCAGGGATTGCCCACTGCCCTGGGCCTGCGGGGTCAGGTCTTCAGCTCCTGCTGCCACGCACCCCTGACTGGGGACACTGAAGATGGAGGAGCCCCCAGAAGCTGCCGTGCCTTTTCCTCAGACGGACGCCCACTACCATCGCCTCCCCCTGATGCATAGACAGCCGTGATATGAACCTCATGACTCTCCCCACCCCCACTCCCACATTGCTAACTGGCCAGGGTTGTCTCTGCCCTCTAGCTTCAGTTCTTCTTCCTCTTCCTCACTCCTGACTCACTGAGCTCTTGCTTTGGTGGCTGTCAGTCCTCTGGCTGGTGTCACCAGAGGCCTCCGAGTTGCCAAATCCAATGCATTCCTCTAATCCCTACCCAGTACTGCTTGGGGAAGCATCTGACACTGCTGATGCCTCCTTCTTCTAATTCTTGTTTCCACACCGTCCCCTCCCAGGGCTCCTTCTTCTTCTTCTCACTTCCTTTTCTTAGACCTTTGCTCCTTTGCCTGTCTCTTCACTGCTGGTGCACCCTGGGGCTCTGTCTTCAGCAACGTGCCTGGGTGATGTGATCCCCCGCCCTCGCCGTAGCATCAGTTACATCTGCAAGTTGGGGACTCCCAGTCTAAGTGCGGACATACCCCACATCCTGTTGGGCGTCTCCAGTTGGGTGCACTCTGCTCATTCTCTCTCTTGCAACATGATCTTTTAACCATCCACTAACTTATCAGATTCCAACCAGGCCTACGTGTCCCTTGAGTTTTCTTGTATCTCATATAGAGTGAGCTCATAGAAAGAATTCAGTGAACAGTTGAAGAATGAATGAATGAATGAATGAATGTCCAAGAGCAACTTGTCCTCTAGCTGCTCAGTTTCCTGAAAAAGATGCTGGTAATGAGATTAAAATAAAATTCAAGGTAAACTGAGCAAATGAGATTCAGCCACATAGGAATAGTAGAATAGGGAATTGGTGAGAAAATCTGTAGTTAATGAAGGGCCAAAAGCTTACGGAGGCAGTGGTGCAGATGAGCCATAGCAGCTTACAACTGTGTTTACACTACAATTATGAGGAAGTAGGGGCTGTAGTGAAGCAAAGGAGAAAACAGAATGGCTGTACAGGAAGTGGCCAGCGCTGCAGCGCAGTAGGTTAAGCTACCAGTTGCTACGCCAGCAGCCCCCATCAGAGCACCGGTGCAAGTCCCTGTTGCTCCGCTTCCGATCCAACTCCTTGCTAATGCATCTGGGAAGGCAGTGGAAGATGGCTCACCCACTGGGAGACCCAGGTGGAGTGCTAGGCTCCTGGCTTTGACCTGGACTAGCCCTGGATGCTGTGGGCACTTAGGGAGTAAGCAGGAAATCCTCTCTCTCTCTCTTTCTCTCTCTCTCTCTCTGTTGCTTTGCCTTTCAAATAAATAAATGTCTTAAAAAATAAAAGCAAATCAGAATGGTCCTATAGAAGGAAATAGGCCATATAATGGTCATATAGAAGGAACAAGGCCAGGAAAGAGACAAGGACTCAAAGAGAGTGGTCCCCTCTACCAAGGCTGTGTCTGCAACAGCCTTTGCCCTTCTTCACTGGCTGCTGAAACTGAGCCCACGTGACCTGCCCTCAGGAAGGCTTCTGACCAGCAGGGCTTGGAGGCCATAGGGCTATGGTCCTTCAAAGGAGGATCTTATGCTTCCTCCTAGCCCTGAATGCCAGCCCTGCACAGATTAAGAACTGAGAAATGATGTGGCTTAAGACAAAACTTATAACTCGCTTCCAAATCTTCATTTTTACTATCACTACTCCAAATGACCTTTGTAGCCCCCAAGGGAAAAGAGAAAGGGAAAAAAATATATGCAAAGCATTTGCAAGATAGGGGCAGGGGATCTGAACGTTTGGGAAGCAAAGGTTGACATAGGAACCTTTGATGGGTGACCTGGGGAATAAACAGGCTTTGGGCAGGATGAGGCAGAATGAACCAGCGTGGGAGTGTTGCATGGGCTCACCCACCTCGGTTTGGTAACTGAGGGAATCTCCATGGATGGTTACAGGTCTGATAAGGTGTTTGGAGCAAGCACCTAGAGGCTTCTCTCCCTGCCCCTGGGGCTCCTGCCTCGGCAGCTGTCAGGAGGTTGGTGTGTGCTGGCTTCGCAGCTACAGATACTTGGTACAAGACGTGCATGTTCTCATGAAGCAACTTACAAACAGGAAACAAGCTTGCTGAATGTTGTTGAAAGCTATGACAAAGACACCACTCTTGATTTCAATTCCTTACGTTTTGGCTAGAGTGAGAGGAGGAATTACAGATCGCCTAGTCCTGGATCCTCAAGTCCAGAGTTTCCTGTCTGTTGTCTTGGGTCTTCAGGCTGGGTTGGTTGCCTCCCCCGAGTTCCAGTGGCATCCTGTGACTCCCTCTCTCTGTTCTGCTCTCTACTCTCCACAAACTGTAAGCACCCAAGGCAGACAGACAGGAAGCCTTTTTTGATGTTTGTTGAATGAATGATTTCATTGCTAACTGCAGTGGTGTCAGTAAGTCCTGGGCCTCTCAGACTCTGGGATTAAGACTGTTGGACAGGCCGGCGCCGTGGCTCACTAGGCTAATCCTCCGCCTAGCGGCGCCGGCACACCAGGTTCTAGTCCCAGTTGGGGCGCCGGATTCTGTCCCGGTTGCCCCTCTTCCAGGCCAGCTCTCTGCTGTGGCCAGAGAGTGCAGTGGAGGATGGCCCAAGTGCTTGGGCCCTGCACCCCATGGGAGACCAGGAGAAGCACCTGGCTCCTGCCATCGGATCAGCGCGGTGTGCCGGCCACAGCGCGCCGGCCGCGGCGGCCATTGGAGGGTGAACCAACGGCAAAGGAAGACCTTTCTCTCTGTCTCTCCCTCTCACTGCTCACTGTCCACTCTGCCTGTCAAAAAAAATAAATAAATAAAAATAAATAAATAAATTAAGACCGTTGGACAGGTACATAGCTCTGGATGATAATTGTTTTTTATTTGTTAATTTATAAAAAATTTGTTGAGGGGCCAGCATTGTGGCACAGCACGTAAAGCTGTTATGTGTGATGCCAGCATTTCATATGAGCTCCAGTTAGTGTCCCAGCTGCCCCACTTCCAATCCACCTCCCTGCTAATGTGCTTGGGGAAGCAGTAGAAGACAGCCTAAATGTTTGGGACCCTGCACCCATGTGGGAGACCGGGAAGAAGCTCCTGGCTCCTTGCTTCTGTCTGGCCCAGTCCTGGCTGTTGTGGCCATCTGGGGAGTGAACCAGCGGATAGAAGACCTCTCTCTCTCTCTTTCTGCCTCTGCCTCTTTGTAACTCTGTCTTTCAAATAAATAAATAAATAAATCTTTTTTTAAAGACCTTTTTCTCTGTGTGTCTCTCTTGTAACTCTGCCTTTTAAACAAATAAATAAATCTTGATTTTTTTTATTTGAAAGGCAAAGAGACAGAGAACAAAGGAGAAAAAGAGATCTTTCAGCTACTGGTTCACTCCTACAACAACCTGGGCTGGGCCAGGCCAAAGTCAGAAGCCCAGAACTCAATCTCTGTCCAGATCTCCTATGTGTATGGCAGAAACCCAAATACCTGAGCCATCACCTGCTGCCTCCCAGGGTACACATTAGTAGGAATCCGGAATTGGAAGTGGAGCTAGAACTTCAATCCAGGCACACTGATATGGCATGTGGGTATTCCAAGTGGTGTTTTTTTTTTTGTTTGTTTTTTTTTTTTTTTTTTTTTTTTTTACAGGCAGAGTGGACAGTGAGAGAGAGAGACAGAGAGAAAGGTCTTCCTTTGCCGTTGGTTCACCCTCCAATGGCCACCGCAGCCGGCACGCTGTGGCCGGCGCACCGTGCTGATCCGATGGCAGGAGCCAGGTGCTTCTCCTGGTCTCCCATGGGGTGCAGGGCCCAAGCACTTGGGCCATCCTCCACTGCACTCCCTGGCCACAGCAGAGAGCTGGCCTGGAAGAGGGGCAACCGGGACACAATCCGGCGCCCCGACCGGGACTAGAACCCCATGTGCCGGTGCCGCAAGGCGGAGGATTAGCCTACTGAGCCACGGCGCCAGCCCTAAGTGGTGTCTTAACCACTGCCCCAAACACTCAGCAGGGTCATCGTAATCCTTAATCTCGTCTTTCTTGGTTCTGACCAGTTTCGCTGCCTGCTTTGCTGTCTGTCCAAGACCTGTGGCAGCCTTGAAGCCAAGCTACCTTGTGGAGTCTTTGAGTTGCTTCTACAACTTTGGTTTTCAGGCCCAAGTCCTGGCTTGCTTCCCCTACTTTTCCTCCAGGAATCCTACCTGTATATAGGTTGATCTCACCTTACCTGTCCTCCCTCTCCCAAATATTAAGCCTGATCTGTATTTCCCACCCCATGCTCTGTCTAAATCAGTAGACTCTCTAGTGCCAATCATTTTGGGGATGAAGAGGAAGAAGAGGA
This sequence comes from Oryctolagus cuniculus, assembly GCF_964237555.1. Taxonomy (NCBI): domain Eukaryota; kingdom Metazoa; phylum Chordata; class Mammalia; order Lagomorpha; family Leporidae; genus Oryctolagus; species Oryctolagus cuniculus. The sequence goes on from NC_091432.1 coordinate 65,780,211, forward strand.
CGGTTAGCCTTGAGTTTGTGAGACATGGAGACCTGGGAGTCTTGATCCTGGGACAGCAACTGCTGGTGCCACCTGATACCAACATCCCCAGTGTTGTGTCCGACCTCCAGTGGTGAGTAGATGCTTTGCTTGACTGATGGTTCTGGTCTCTAGCAATCTACTCTTTTTCTCAACATGAAGTACCTAGGTTAAGCCTCATCCTTAAGGAATAGGGAGTGGGGCTTCTTTTTAATTAGCAGGAAGTGGCACTTGAAGTGTAGGTAGGAATGGTGGTTCTGTTCCTTCCTGGAGATTCGCCTTCTACAGTTCAAATAGGGAAAATATTATAGATGCCCGAGCTAAGATGTCAAATTAGCTTTATGTTGCCAAATTAGATTTTTTTTTCTTTTCAAAATGAAACTGTGGTTTTAAAAAATTATTATAGGGGGCTGGTGGTGCTGTGGTGTAGCCACAGCCTGTAGTGCCGGCATCCCATATGGTCGTTGGTTCAAGTGCTGGCTGCTCCACTTCCAATCCAGCTCTCTACTATGGTCTGGGAAAGCAGTGGAAGATGGCCCAAGTCCTTTGGCCCCTGCACCCATGTGGGAAGACCTGGAGGAAGCTCCTGGCTCCTGCCATCAGATCGGCACAGCTCTGGCAGTTGCGGCCAAATGGGGAGTGAACCAGCGGATGGAAGACCTCTCTCTTTCTCTCTGCCTCTCCTTCTCTGTGTAACTCTGACTTTAAAATAAATAAATAAATCTTTAAAAATGATTATAGAAGTGATAGACCCTTCTAAAAATTCAAATATGTATTAGAAAAAAATAATGTAAGAGAGAGAATAAAAATTAGCCAGATGCTATCACCTAAAGACAACTGGTATTGAGAGTGTGGGTTTTTGGCACACCTGGGCTGCAAACACCTCTCCACCACTTCCTACCCATATAGTCTGGGACAAATTACATCTCTGAGTTCCATTTATTCATCTATGTTATAAATATTGCTAACTTAAGCTATATGACTTGTATAAAATAGGGGAAACTGAAAATAAGCAATAATATTTACTTACTTTATAGATTGCTTTGAAGATTAAATGAGAATATTCACTCAAAAGGCCTAGCATGGTACCTGCACACTCAATGAATAATAAGTAGTAGTGAATGCTATCTCAGGGACCCTGGTTTCTTGATCCAGTGTTTCTCCTCTTAAATCTTGCTGCCTTTAGTGTAATTGAACTTGTCAGTCAGTAACCATTTATTGTGGACCCATTAGATGCTAGTGGTGGTGTTGGTGAGGCTAGTTTTGAAGTCCTACTTAGTTATTTGGTTAAGAAACTTTGTCTTAGAACCTACATGGAATTGTTTCTTATTTGCTCTTCCCATTAACAACATAAAACTGATTTTAGGGCTGGTGCTGTGGCACAGCAGGTGAAGCAGGTTAAGCCACAGCCTGCAGCACCGGTATTCTATAAGGGTGCTGGTTTGAGTCCTGGCTGCTCCACTTCTGATCAAGTTTCCTGCTAATGCACCTGGGAAAACAGCAGAGGATGGCCCAAGTCCTTGGACCCCTGCACTCATATGAGAGACCAGGAGGAAGCTCCTGGCTCCTGGCTTTGGCCTGGCCTATCCCCGGCCATTGTGTCCATTTGGGGAATGAACCAGTGGATGAAAGACCTCTCTCTCTGTCTCTTCTTGTCTTTCTGTGACTTTGCCTCTCAAATAAATAAATAAATCTTTAAAAAATAGTTTCAAATTTGGCTCCCTTTTTAATGAAAGGTTTAAAATCTAATGGGAATGTTTGAGGATTACATAAGTCACTCTGAAAAGGTACCCACTACATGGTAGGTACTAAATAAACTATAATAGTTATTATTCAAACAACACACATGGACTAAAATCCTCACCTATGATCTAAAGGAATGAAAGTACTAAGGGATATTCTTTTCTGGTTACTTTTGACCACAAAACTGAGCATTTAGGCATTATCTAGATAAAACACTTATCTCCTGCACACAGTTGCAAACTTTTTACTGGCATTTGCTAGCTGTGGTTTTCTCTTAAACCTAATCAAAAATCCAACCACCTGCCCAAACTTCCAATACCTTACCTGAAAACCTACAAGATTAATTTGTTTGCCTAGACTCGATGTTTCCGTGTCATGTAGATAGCCAACATATCCCATTTGTTGCTTGGCTTCTACTAAAAGCAATGTTCACGTGACTGATATATACAGGGAATTCCAAAGTTGTGCACTACAATCTGTTAGCATTCCCTGTCCTTGAGCTTGTCCACTTGCAGTTGTAAACTGTCTCAATAATGAGCTGGCAAAACATAGTATTTAAGACTATGGATGTTGCAGCAAGACTGTCTGGGTTATTGTCGCTCCCCCTCTTCATGGAGGAACGACACTAAACCCTGCCTAGGCTTCATATCCGAGTCATAGCACCATTATGTCGCTCCCCCTCTTCATGGAGGAACGACACAGGACCCTGCGCTGTTCTTTTGTCTGCTCGGCCCTCCCCGGGTTTGCTGCTGGTTCTTCCCGGGTTGGCTACCGTCCCTTCCACCTCCGTGGAAGGGCGGTTCCCCCTGCCACCTTCCCCACTTCCGCGGGGGAGCGGCACACCGCCGGCCGGCTCTCTCGGGGGCTGCACAGGTGTTCCTTCAGATAGGTGTTCCTCTTAGATGTTCCTGGTGCATGTTGTCTCTCTCCTCCTTTATAGTCCTTTTCCACCAATCCCAACTCTGCTACCCACACGCCGAGTACGCTGCTCTCCTCCAATCAGGAGCAAGTCCTACAGTTTATTGGTTGAACTGGAGGCAGCTGTGTAGAAGCTGTTTGCTCCTCTCCCAGCGCCATATTGTGGGAGAGCAGATGCATAGAATAAGTCTTAATTCCAGTAACTTAGTCTAGTCCGAGTTGCTCGCAGTTGCTCCCCACAGTTATTATCCTGGCAGTGTTATATTATGACCTTGGGCAAGTGATTTAACCTCTCTGTACCAAATTTTACTTACCTTCAAAAAGGGGATAATAACACGGCTTAATTCTAAGGCTTGTTATGGAGATTGGATGGGCAAATGTTTGTAAAGCACTTGGAAGAGAGCCTGGCCTACAGATGGTGGTATATGAGTGTTTGTTATACAACAATAGTTACCATTTCTGGAGCACTTTGCTATCTGCCAGGCATAGAATGTGTTACTTCCAACCCCCTCTCAATCATGGGAGGCAGATATATCATTTACAGTGGTGTGTTAGAGCTTGCTTGTACTTTCTTATGAGAACCAAATATTTTATTTCGAGAAAGTTTGGAAGTCAGTAGGTACTAAAGTCAGAGCCATTATTAAAAGTTAAATTATTGGTGCTGCTGTGTGGCACAGCAGGTTAAACCACTGCCTGCAGTGCCAGCATCCCATATGGATGCCAGTTCGAGTCCTGGCTGCTCCCACTTCCCATCTAGCTCCCTGCTAATGTGCCTGGGAAAGCAGTGGAAGATAGCCTAAGTGTTTGGGACCCTGCCACCCACATGGGAGTCCTGGATGAAACTCCTGGATCCTGGTTTCGGCCTGGCCCAACCCTGGCTGATGCAGCCCTTTGGGGAGTGAACCAGTGGATGGAAGACCTCTCTCTGTCTCTGCCTCTGCCTCCCTATATGCCTTTCAAATAAATAAACAAATCTTTTTTAAAAGGTTAAATTATATTTATAATCAAACATATTAAAAATGAAGATAATAAATATTCAAATATCACTTCCTAAGTATTTTACTACCATCTATGCCCAATCCTTTGCAGTATTTGCATGGTAGAAAAAAATGGTGTGAAATTGTGCCCTTCTCCCTAACTCTGCCTCTGGTGACGTCAGTAGCTGGCTTTGATATCTGCTGTGTGGAGCAGTGCTACCCTAGACATTGGCAGCCACTACAAATCCGGGTTTTTTTTTATTTGGCAAGTTGGTTGTTAAACACTTATCTGTATGCCTACTTTTAAGATGGTGAAATTGAGAAATTAAATGATTTTGCCCAAGGCCACACAGCTAAGAAGTGGTAATGTGGGAGGCAACCCTAGGATTTTGTTTGCTTGCTTGTGTTTAAAACAAAAGCTGTGTTTCCCAAGCCTCTGTGCTTGCTATTCAGCTACTCTCCCCTGAGCACAGGAACGTGCACACTGGATACACCTCGGACACAGAAACAGAAACAGGCGAGCTATCCCTTCCCTGGAGCTCCTGGGGCCTTAATGTGCACATCTAACCCCAGCACACCCATCCCGTGCACAGCTGTGAAAGTTCCTCTCCAGTCCCATTATTTTAATCCAGCCTAGGAATGCCTTTAGTCACTAATCTTTTTCTTTTTTTGAAGGTTTATTTATTTATTTGAAAGAGTTATACACAGAGAGAATAAGAGGAGAGAGAGAGAGAGAGAGAGGTCTTGCATCTGTTGGTTCACTCCCCAGATGGCTGCAATGGCCAGAGCTGCACCGATCCAAAGCAAGGAGCCAGGAGCTTCTCTCAGGTCTCCCACACGGGTGCAGGGGCCCAAGGACCTGGCCATCTTCTACTGCTTTCCCAGGCCACAGCAGAGAGCTGGATTGGAAGTGGAGCTGCCGGGACTTAGAACTGGTGCCCATATGGGATGCTGGCACTGCAGGCAGCGACTCTACCCACTCCGCCACAGCACAGGCCCCTGGTCACTTATCTTGATCATCCCATTGCTGTTTTGCCTGTGGTTCATTTTTGTCCATTATCCCTCATTCCCAGAACTTCCTTTCTGTTGTTCAGGGTTAAGATTAAACCCATTCTTTCCAACACCTGCCCTAGTTTCTATTTTCTGGGGTTGAGAAGGCTTGGAATAGTATTGAAGGTTTTCTAAATAACCAATTTCCTTAAACTTTTGATTAATGTAAATATGCATCCAGGAAACTACGCATATCAGAAGTGTCCCACTTACTCATTTCCACAAATTCAACAAACCCCCGTGACTGGCACCTTCCTTTCAGCAGCTTCTTCATCCTCTTGTCTAGTTTTTACTCTTCCAAGGGTAACCACGAATCTAATGTCTAAGTCTTGCAATTTTTTTCCTTTTAATTTTTATTTATTAGCAAGAGGGAGAGGGAGAGAGAGAGGGAGAGTGAGCTCCACCTGCTGTCTCAAATGCCCACCACGGGCAGGGCTGGGGCTGAAGCCGGGAGCCAGGAACCCAATCACTCGAACCACCACCACTGCCTCCAGGGTCAGGAGCTGGAGCCCTAGATCAAACTCAGGCGCTCTGATGTGGCAGGATACAGGCGTAACAGTCTTAACCACTACCCTTGCTGCGGGCACATCCAGGACTGTGTTGGGAGAACACTCTGTCCAGGATTATCTTCTCCTCCTTTTGGCATGGGCGTAGTGTCAGGACTCTTCTCTGGCCAACCCTCTTGACTTACTTCCTACTCCTGTGGAGCAATGACAAGAGACCTGAGTTCAGATTCCAGCACAACCCCTGAATAACCCCGTGGCCCTGGAAAGTCCACTTCTCTCTGAGCCTCAACAATCGAGTCTACAAAATATAAATGACACGATCTGTTTGCAGGGTTGCCATGAGGATCAACTGAAGTCTCAGCCTTAAACACCTTGTACAGTGTGCCTGCTGTGGAATCATGTACTAGCCAATTGTTACTGACTTGGCTTTGTGAAAGCACAATGCGAGGGTTTGTGTCTATTATTCTTAAATCTGGCCAAATGGAATGATCTGATTTTCTTATCTGCTCTTCCTCCCAGTCTTTGACATCTCAGTTAAGGCATCATTGCCATTTTCTAAAGATTTAGGTTCCACATATAGTTGTTTTTCTTGATTCCTATCTTTTTTACTCATCTAATTAACCAGTAGGTTTTGCTAACCCTAAAAGAAAACTCAGGCCACTAAATTTTCTCTTATTTCCTACTACCCTATTTTAAGCCAGCACTGTTGTTATGGAACATTCCAAAACCGCTTGGAGGAATTGCTATAGAATCCTGAAAACGGGGCCCACTTGCACAACACACAAGTCAATCACTCACTTGTGGAAGTGAATAGGTATTTATTGCAAAGCATAGAATAAAGAGCCAGGAAGCTATGGCTTAATTCCTAAGCCCCCTGAGGGTTTGGGGTAAAGGTTGTTATAGACTGAAGAGTTGAGACATGCATGTTCATGTCTCATGTTCATATGCAGATCACTGCTTGGTCTGTAGCACTTGTGGCCCTCCTGATTGGTTGGTGATACCGTATTCTTTTGGGAATTTTGGTGGTAGCAGAGTGGGCTCCAATCAGTCAGGTGGTAGCCACCTACTTCTTTCTCAGGGCCTGGGGTTCCAGATGAGACTAAACATCAAGAAATTGCCTACAGGGGAGATAAATGACCTCATGAGTCTTATGTTCAGGGATCCTGTAGGTCTAGTTACACCACTCCAACAATTTAGTGGATCATTTTATTTTAAAATATTTATTATTTATCCCAAAGGTAGAGTCATGGAGAGAGATACTCCCCAAATGACTGCAAACGCCAGGCTGAAGCCAACAGCCAAGAACTCAATCCAGGTCTCTTACATGCGTGGCAGGGGCCCAAGCACTAAAGCCACCTTCTGCTGCTTTCCCAGGTGCATTATCAGGGAGCTGGATCAGAAGTGGAGCAGCTGGGACTCATAAGGTATGCTGGCATTGCAAGCAGTGACTTAACCTGCTGTGCCACAAAACTGGCCCCTAGTGAGTTAATTTTGTAAGAGGTTGATTTGCGATCATAAAAGCTGGGCAAGGAAACTTTAAGCTAAGGGAAGGCAGCTGGGAGACCATGGGAGACTGGGACTTAAATATCTCCAGGAGAGTGTGATGTAATGAGAACGGCCTCCATGTCTTAATGACTGCAGCTGTACCCTCACTACCCTGAACCGTTCCTGGCCCTTGGTAGGCTTTTGCCATCTTACAGATAAGGAACCAGATTCTGAGTGGTTAAACAACTTATAAAACTCAGTACATAAAAAATCAGACTCAAGGGGCCAGGGCTGTGGCATAGTCAGTAAAGCTGCCGCTTGCAGTGCCCGAATCCCACATGGGCATGGCTTCAAGTCCTGACTGCTCCACTATGGATCCATCTCCCTGCTAAGGTGGCTGGGTACAGCGGTGGAAGATGATGAAGATGGCCCAAGTGAAGTGACCCATGTGAGGGACCTGGAAGAAGTTTATGGCTCCTAGCTTCTGGCTTCGGCCTCGCCCAGCCCTGGCTGTTGCAACCACTTGGGAGTGAACCAGTGGATGGAAAACCTCCCCCAATCCCCGCCCCGATTCTGCCTTTCAAATAAAAAATAAAAATTTAAAAAGAAATCCAGATTCAAATCTGGAGTCCTCTAGAGCTTGATTGCTTATTCACTATGCTGGGGACCTTGGCTTATCCTAAATTTTTGGTGATACTATGAGAAATTCTCACGCAATTCCCCAACCTGAAAATTCTCCTTGTCCTCTTTAACTGAGAAGGACGTGCATGCAACCCTACACACAGCCTCCTAAGGCATGGAGTGCTGTGGCCTCGTCAGATCTCCTCTCTCCCTGGCTCCTTCTCCCCCACATTCCCGCTATTCCCGCTATCTGGAGCTTTCTCTTCCCGGCAGCCGCTCCCGCCTCTCTCAGAAACGCCCCGCCTCCTTTACCTGCTTTGAAGAACTTCTAATTCTTTAACTGTGCATTATAACAGGCAAGTATTGTATTCCAGCCGGCCCTACTCAACTTTTATCTTTATCGTCCAAAACTGTGGCCTGCCTGAATAGGTTCCAAATATTTACTGAATAAAATATCGCGAGGCAAGGATTCTTTTATCAATTCACAGATGAAAAGGCTGTGGCTCCTACAGGTGCGGTCACTCAGCGGCGGGGTGAAACCCGACACCTCCTCTCCACACACACCACACACAAACCCGCCCCAACCAATGGCTCTTACTGGCTCCACCCACTTCACCCTGCGCCGTCTCCGTGACTAGTTTGACCCCTGGGCGGCCGCCGTAGCGCGTCGCTTCGGTTGCCGTGGGAAACGACCCGGGACCTGGGAGGGAGTAAAGACGTTTCCCGCCGGCGGGAGCTGCCGCTGTGACTGAGAGGGGGTACCCCGAGCCGGCGGGGCCGATTGCTGTGGCACCATGGCGGACCAGCTGTATCTGGAAAATATAGACGAGTTCGTCACGGACCAGAACAAGATTGTGAGGAGCGAGGGCCTGGGGGAGCAGGCGTGCGACTGGGGTCCTGGGCCGAGCCAGGGCGGTGGGGGCCTGGACCCTCGTGCTTGTGGTCTCGTGGGGGACTGGCCGAGAGGGGGGACAGGTCCCCGTCACCGCGTGCTCCCGGGGCGAGCGAGGACTCGCCGGGGAGGTCTAATGGCGCGCGCGGCAGCGGGCGTTCCTCGGGTAGGCGTGTTGGGGGCTGCCCCGGGGAGAGGCCGCGGGGGTTGAGGGTCTGTCTAAGGCGTCCCTACGCCGGCTTGACCCGGCGGGTGGCGTTTCAAGCCCCAGGTTTGCCTCTGAGGAAAGTGTGCCTCAGCCGTGTTGAGGGACGGTCTGACCTCGGGTTTCCTCTTCCTGGAAATTGGAGTATTGACGGGGGCGTGACCCGCCTGGCGGGGTTGGTGTCCTGATCGGAGGGGAGGGAGGCGAATGCGCCTTGCGAGGCGTGGTAGTGAGCGCCCGCTGGGTGCCGGGGCTCTGTGGCTACGCGCTGTTGCCCGTCATCTTTGCCTCGGCCCTCCCCACCCCCACCCCCGCCCCAGGCAGGGAGTCGTATTCCTTCGGGGAACCCCGAGGCCAAAGAACGAGTTCGGTCGCTCTTAGAGAGGGCGGCGCCGTCTTCGAACCTAGGCCTGGCTCTTCCACGAGTCCTTCGAGCTCGCCCCGGCCTGTGCCTGACCTGCCCAGGTCTTTTGATTATGGCAGCTCGGCCTGTAGCGAGCTTTAGCGAGAGAGTGACAGGCGGACGGGGTGGAGGAGGGCTGCACGCTTGGTGTCAGTGGTTCCCATCTGACCCGCTGCGGTCTTCATCCCGACCCCTGCACCGCCTGTGCCCCTAGTGCTCGTCCCTGTGGCTGCAGCTTTCCTGAGCGATTTCTGCATCATACGCTTGGGAAATCATTTAGCTCCTAGGTGAGTTTTCAGGTAGTTTAGGCCGGTGGTTCCCCCACAAAGGCAGAATCTAAAGAAAGGCCTAAGTGAAACAAGGAGCAAGAGGAAAAGGAGAGCTCTTTCTTTACGTGTATTCGGACTGTCTTTGTATGAAGCAGTCTGGGGGGAAAAAAACACAAACTTTTTGTTAGTGTTTGTAAAGTAGATATCTTTATTCTGCCAGCCCAGGTAGTTCTTGACAAAACTGTGGTGGTATTGATTGCAATTGATAAGGCACAATCACACTCACTTAAGATTACTGATCTAGGCTCTGGGGGCATTTCATAAAACATTCTTGAAAATTGCTTCTTCTTGCAGGTGACGTACAAATGGCTGAGCTATACACTAGGGGTTCATGTTAACCAGGCCAAACAGTAAGTCCAATTTACTACCAATTTTAATCACATAGAGGAGGGTTTTGTTTTGTTTGTTTCTTGTTTTGCTCTTTAGATAGCTCCTAGGATAGAACTAATTTTCTTTTTTTTTCCTGAGTAAATGGAAAAAAACACTTATTTTACTACCTCATATTTTTGTCTCTTTTAGGAGACTGGTAGACTTGATAACAAAGGTGTGGTGTGATCAATTTGCTGGATTCATTTGCATCCTTGGCCTGCTGTGAACATGTTTGTTATTTCAAATTTCTTAAATGAATTAGTTCTTTTTGCATCTAAAATTTATATGTCTGTTATCTTACGTCTTCACCACATTCTCATATGTGGGCCTTAGACCCATCTCCAGATGTTACTGGAGTACTTCATAATGAGGTCAACAGGTGTTCGACGCAAGCTGTGTGACAGGGTGAGCGATTTAAGTGAAACTGGAAAGGGAGTGTTTAGGATGGTGTATGGCCTTGCCTTTCTTCAATTTAGTGCCATGTCACCTTTCCTTGCCTAAATTTGGGATCTAACCCGAGCCCAAAAGAAAAGGTGAGCTTTTGAATTCACTTCCAAGATGTGGATGATGTCTGTGACCCAGGGGAGGAATTAGTGAACTGGCTGAGGATACATATATTGGGTTAAATTCTCATTTTGTTTGTTTGATTCCTAAGGGTGGTCTGAAGTTTCTTCTGGAGTCATAGAAACCTAGAGTCATGAGAACTTCCCACAAGTCTCAGAAAATCCCTGACTTCTAGAATGGGTTGATTTGGTTTTATTGGGTTAAGCACATCTAGGAGTCTAATTTGGGGTGTGATGTTAAAGCTTTCAAAACCCAGAAACTCTTATATAGGGATGGATTTGGATTGATTTTGACTAAAATTGCGTAAGACTAGTTCTGGCCCAAACCCAAGAGCTTCAGTTAACTTTGTCAGTGGATACCTATAAGAGTTATTGTCTGTTACCATTATGGGTATTTAAATAAGAGATGAAGCACCTGTTAACCTGTTGGGGTTTAAGGATGAATAATGACTGGATTCTCTGAAAATGAAATAAAGATGTATGCAATTTTAGTGGAGGTACCCCAATTACTTGTAATTTTTATAGCATTAGCACACTAATTCCTACCTGTGTACCCAACTTTACCTATACCACTCTCTGTCTCAATTGTGATACTCTAGCCATATTTGCTTTGCTTTCCTTCAGTTATGTGAAGTCATTCTCACCACAAGAACCTGTACCTTTCTCTCTGCCTAGATTGCTTTTCTTAGCTTTTTTCACCCTTCAGGTTTCAAACTCTAATTCCATGTTACAACAAGCCTTCCCCAATTCTCTATTCCAGGTATCCTCACCCTTCCCTATTTTTATCATAATACTGTTAATTTAGACTTACTATTTATTTTGAAAGTCAGAGTTACAGAGAGAGGGCGAGATAGAGAGAAAGTGATCTTCCATCTGCTGGTTCATTCCCCAGATGGCTGCCATAGCCAGCATTGGACAAGGCTGAAGCCAGGAACTAGGAGCTTTATCAGGTCTCCCACGTGGGTGGCACGGGCCCAAACACCTGGACCATCTTCCACTGCTTTTCCCAGGCCATTAGCAGGGAGCTGGATCAGAAGTGGAGCTGCAGCTGGGGTACAAACTGGCACCTATATGGGATACCAATGTCACAGACAGTGCCTTTCTCTGCTATGTCACAATACTAGCCCCCTACTGTTAATTTCTTTCATGATTCTTTTTTTTAAATAGATTTATTAAGACATGATTCACGTACTATACAATTTACCCATTTGAAGTATACTGTTCAATGATATTGTATACTTAGTTGTGCAGTCATTACCACAATTGCTTTTTTTTTTAAAGATTTATTTATTTTTTATTTATTTGAAAGGCAGAGTTACAGAAAGAAGATGAGAGACAGAGAGAGATCTTCCATCTGCTGATTCACTCCCCAAATGACCGCAACGGCCAGAGCTGGGCCAGGCCAAAACTAAGAGCTTTATTCATGTCTCCCATGTGGGTACAGGGCCCAAGCACTTAGACCATCATCTGCTGCCTTCCCAGGCTATTATCAGAGAGCTGGATCAGAAATGGAGCAGCCAGGACTCTAACAAGTGCTGATCTGGGATGCTGGCATTGCAGGTGGCAGCTTAACCAACGGTGCCACAGCACCAGTTCCTCAGGCTACATCTTAACTACTGTCAATCACCCTCCCAGTTATCAAGCTAATTTTTATTTTGTTGCTTATTTTTTTTTGTAGCAGGAAGCATATTAGCAAAGTTTAATGAGGAGAATACAGCTGACAGGCCAGGTGGGCATCTCAGCAAAGAACTGAGAGCCCAGCTTGCATTCAGACGAGTTTTTATAGATATGGGCCCACCGTTTCTCCTCCCCACTTCCTCTTCTGGGGTATTGCTGGATGGAGGGCTTTCTCAGCTTGGAATTTGGGAAATTCCTCTCAGTTTAACCAGCAAAATGTTCTTTGCCTTAATAGTCCTCCTGGTGCCAGGTGCAGAAGATTCCCCGAAGCTTCCTCCCCTCCCCCCTGCCTGGGAAGGGCTGGGACCCACCTAGCATGGTTATTGGACTTAGGCAAAACTTTTTTTTAAAGTTTTAATTATTTTGAAATAACTAGATACACACACACATACACACACACACATACACATCTTCCATCCTCTGGTTCACTCCCCAGATGACCACAACAGCCAGTGCTGGACCATGCCAAAGCCAGGAGCCTGGAGCTTCATCTGAGTCTCCCACATGGTTGGTGGGGCACAAATACTTGGGCCATCTTCTGCTGCTTTTTCCAAATCCATTTGTGGGGAACTGGATCAGAAGTGGAGCATCCAGGACTCAAACAGGAGCCCATATGGGATGCTGGTGTTGCAGGCAACAGCATTACCCACCATGCCACAACACCAGCCCCTTGGGCAAAACTTGGTGTCCAAATGCTGGTCTGCTTCCAAGGCCTGCTGCTTCTGCTTCTCATTCCACAGCACAGAATTCCCATTTTTGTTTTTCAGCCCCTCTCGCAATACATAGGCTAATGTTTACCTTCCTACCTAATGTTTCCCTCTCAAAAAAAAGTTACCCATGATCTCACGTGGGTAGAACAGGTGAAGGTCTGTCTTCTGTAGGTTCTTTGGGCTAGTGTATGGGCGGCGTAGAACTGGTATTATTGGTATTGGTTTTCTTCTCTTGCTGTCTGTCCTGTGGTGTTTGGAGGTGGCCTGGGAAAAGAGTGTCCTATGTGATCCAGAGGGCTGGTCACATGGTCCAGCAAGATAGGTTGGGACTCCTGACTCATGATCATCTGGAGTTGGGTGGCTTGTATTTGTGGCTCTTGTTTTCTCCTGGCCAGCTCTGCCAAAAATATGTCCCCAGAAACAGCAGGGTCAGAGGTCCTTGTCTTTGGACAAGAAAAGGAGTTCAGAAGTGAGAGTAACAATATGCATGCTGGCAAAGTTTAATGAAGAGAATATACCTGACAGGCCAGATGAGCATCTCAGCAAAGAAGTAAGCCTCAAACTAATTTTTTTTTAGATTTATTTATTTATTTGAAAGTCAGAGTTACAGAGAGAGAGAAGGAGAGGCAGAGAGAGAGAGAGAGAGAGAGGTCTTCCATCTGCTGGTTCACTCCCCAGTTGGCCGCAACTGCCGGAGCTGTGCCTATCCAAAGCCAGGAGCCAGGAGCTTCCTCCGGGTCTCCCACGTGGGTGCAGGGGCCCAAGGACTTGGGCCATCTTCTGCTGCTTTCCCAGGCCATAGCAGAGAGCCGATTTGGAAGTAGAGCAGCCAGTTCTCCAAGCGGCACCCATATGGGATGCCAGCGCTTCAGGCTGGGGCGTTAACCCCCTGCCACAGCGCTGGCTCCGCTCCCTCAAACTAATTTTTAAATGAACATTGAAATGTGTAAGTAGCGGCTGGAAACAACCATTTTATTCTCATGGATTCTTAATGGTCTGAAATTTGGACATAGAACAGAGGGAATAACTTATAGGTGTTTCCTAACTGGAAAGTCTCAATGACTAGAACCCAGTCATCTGAGTGCATTTTTTTGTACACATCTGGCAGCTGATGCTGGGCATTGGCTAGGATTTTCTATTCCCCCCAGTTCTTTGTATGTTTTTAGCATTACTTTAGACTCATAAAATGGTAAACTTGATAGAGTCTCAACCCTCATTGATTTGAACAAAATAATTTCACATTGTAAAAATGCTGTGGGGGCCAGCATTGTGGCATAGCAGGTGAAGCTGCCACCTGCAGTGGCATCCCATATGGGCACTGGTTCAAGTCCTGGCTGCTCCTCTTCCAATCCAGCTCTCTGCTGTGGCTTGGGAAAGCCGTGGAAGATGGCCCAAGTCCTTGGGCCCCTGCAACCACATGGGAGGACTGGAGGAAGCTCCTGGCTCCTTGCTTTGGATCGGCACAGCTCTGGCCATTTCGGCCAAATGGGGAGTGAACCAGCAGATGGAAGACCTCTCTCTCTCTCTCTGCTTCTCCTTCTCTCTGTGTGTAACTCTGACTTTCAAATAAATAAATAAATCTTTAAAAAAAAAAAAAAAGTTGTGAAAGAATTAGGCTAGGGAAGGCTGTATGGCCATGTACAGTATTTGTCCTGGAAAGAATTGTGTGTGGAATTTGCAAGGTAAATTAATAAAGTGAGAAGCTCTAATCATGTAGGAAGTGTGTGGTTTTTTTGTTTTGTTTTGTTTTGTTTTGTTTTGACAGGCAGAGTTAGTGAGAGAGAGACAGAGAGAAAGGTCTTCCTTCCATTGGTTCACCCCCCAAATGCCTGCCACGGCCGGCGCTGCACTGATCCGAAGCCAGGAGCCAGGTGCTTCCTCCTGGTTTCCCATGCCGGTGCAGGGCCCAAGGACTTTGGGCCATCCTCCACTGCCTTCCCGGGCCACAGCAGAGAGCTAGACTGGAAGAGGAGCAACTGGGACAGAATCCAGTGCCCCAACCGGGACTAGAAACTGGGGTGCCGGCGCTGCAGGCGGAGGATTAGCCTAGTGAGCCGCAGAGCCGGCCGGAAGTGTATCTTTAAAAATCATATATATATATTGTCATTTATATTTAAGAAATTCCATATTGCCGGTAAAATGCTTGACTTGATTAAATCAGAAAATGCATCTAAGAGCTTCAAAAAGTACTCAGAAATTACTTTTTTTTTTTTTTTTTTTTTTTGACAGGCAGAGTGGACAGTGAGAGAGAGAGACAGAGAGAAAGGTCTTCCTTTTACCATTGGTTCACCCTCCAATGGCCGCTGCGGCCGGAGCACCACACTGATCCGAAGGCAGGAGCCAGGTGCTTCTCCTGGTCTCCCATGGGGTGCAGGGCCCAAGTACTTGGGCCATCCTCCACTGCACTCCCTGGCCACAGCAGAGAGCTGGCCTGGAAGAGGGGCAACCGGGACAGAATCCGGTGCCCCGACCGGGACTAGAACCCAGTGTGCCGGCGCCGCAAGGCAGAGGATTAGCCAAGTGAGCCGCGGCGCCAGCCAGAAATTACTTTTTAAAGTTTGCTTTGATCTTGTTAATAAAGAGAACAACAGATTTATTTGCAAAGGCATGAAAAACAATCACTGTGGTGATATAGGCAAAGGTCTGAGTTTGGGATAAAAGCCCTACAGTTGGACAGTTAACTTGAGAGTGTCTTTGGTGTGGTACCTGCCTATCATGTCTCCTTCCAGCGTGGTCCTAACTAGTATAAACACACCAACGTGTTCCTGAGTCTGTTACCTTATTTGTCTTTCTAACATAATTGATGCAGTAGAAGGAAACACTATAGAGGCAAGGTGGAGAAATCAACAAAAATACTGAATAGGGTACGTTTTTATTCTTATAGTCTAGTGGGGATGGCACATAAGAAAACTAAATAGAGAATTTTAAGTGCTAAATAATGAGGTTGGGGTAAGTTCTGTTAGAGCTTGGAAGGTAGACAACCTTGCTTGCAGTGGGGGTGAGGGAGGGGGTTGTTAGGGAAGGCGTCACATAGGGGATGATGATAGAGCTTCTGTTTTCATGAGGAAATTGGGTGGATGAGGCCTGAGAAGAGCATTGCAGGCAGAAGGAGGGACGCAGACAAATGAGCCAGGGGTACTGCAGAATGCTTAAAATAGGGGAGTCAGGGAATGTGAGACATATAGGGTGCAGGATAAGAAGGGTCTTACTGCCTTTATTGGGAATTTGAAGTTGGTCCTTCCGGGTGGGGAGCCACTGAAATTTTGCAGACCAGTATTATTGAGCCAGCCACTTTTCAACGTTAATTATCTCAAATTTAACACATGCCAAAACTATCTCCTGATTTCTACCTGTACCACCAGCTTCTGCTGTCCCCCGTCTCCGTGAATGCTGCTTCCTTGAATTGCATAGTCTAGTCATCCTTGCCTCCTCGGTCTCTCACACTTCACAATCAGTCCATTGGCAAATCATGCTTTTCCCTTTAAGGTATACCCAGAATTGATCCACTACCTCCATTGCTGCTGCCCTGATTGAGCCCCCATCATGTTGAGCTTGGTCTCCTCCTTGCTTTCTCTTGCCCTTCCATGGTAAATGTGTTCTGCACACAGCAGTCAAGGATCCCTCTAAAAGATGACGTCATGTTACTTCTCTAAAAATTCTCATGGCTTCCTACAGTGACTGCAGAGCCCTCTGGGTCTGGTTCCTTCTCTGCTTTGCTTCAGCACTGGTTTCCTTTCTGTTCCTTGAACCTTGCTAACAGTCTTGCCTCAGAACTTCTGTGTTTGCTGCTTTCTCTGGAATATTTCCCCCCCAAAAAACCACATTGGTGGCCCTCTCACTTCCTATAGGACTCTGCTCATGAGATCTTCCCTAGTCACTTTATGTAAATTGCAAAACTTCTTATTGTGTACTCTCTGTTTGCTTTAATTTTTTTCATAGACTTACCACCAACCCAGATTGTGCAAGTACATTTACTTATTTATTTTTTTATCTCTATCTTCCAGAATGTAATCTCTAAAAGGGTAGGAACTTTGCTTTGTTCACAGCTGTGTCCCCATGGCATTGAGCATAAAGTAGCCACCCAGAATTTTTATTGACTGAGTGACTTGATTTGTATTTTTAAAACTTCATTCTGGCAACATCATGCACAATGAAAAGTGGGAGGAAGAAGGGGAATTGACATTTGGAATTGAAATGGTCCAGTCAAGAGATTTGAAGGGCATGGAATCAAGAATTACTTGGGAGGGAGAGCTGATGAGACTTGGCAACTCACTGCATAGGGAGGAGTGAAGAATAATGACTCCCAGATTTCTGGCTTAAGTAGTTTGAGCAGATGATGGTGTTGTCAGGGATAGAGGAGACCATGGGGATGAATGAAATAGACCAAGGTGAAGAAGTGGTGGGGAGACTAACCATGTCTAATGCTCCAGGAAGCCCCTCTGACCCAAGCAAGGATGGTGGGTCCCTGTTATACATGGAGTGAAAAGATAGCTAAAGACAGCACCAGCAGTTAAAGAGGAAGGAAGCAGAGAAGTCTGAGGATAACAATGGAGTGGAGACTGTTGGTGGGGTAGCAGGGTTCATGGAAGCTAGGAGGGTTCATTTCAAGAAAGCAATCAGTCGTATAGATTGAGTTTCTCTTGGGATTTTGGCATTTCTAGCCGTCTTTGGCTGGAATCTGACATCTTTTAGAGGCTCAGGAAATGTTTCTTGGTATCTTTTTTGTAGTTGAACTATAAATGACTGAGGGGAGCCAACTTCTGATATTTACTGGATCATAGGGCTAAACATGAATTTAGAGATTTTATTAGAAGCCGCATTATTCCTGTATTTAGTGCTTGGCCTCTCAGGTTAATGTGTAGTCTGAATACTGGGCAGTGGAGTAAGCAGCTAACATTCCACAGTTCCAAAACACTGTTGGATCTAAGTAAACATAAAATTGGAATTTCAGAGCTGGGCATTTGTGATTATGTACAGAGTAGTTCTTAATGTTTTGGAATAATGAACTCTTAGAAACTATTGAAAACCCTGAATCAGCCCCCTCTGAAAGAAGCACACATATGTTTGCTGACACTTTGGGATTTGAGGATTGTAGAGAACCTTGGGAATCTCAGGTTAAGAGAATCACTAATCTTATACAGCCCTGTTTTATACCTCAGGATATTGGGAGGCTTGGAAAAATCAGCTAACATACACAAGAGAACACATAGTAACTTTATTCTTGATTGAGATTTGTGTCCATCGTATGAGTAGCTTTATTATTGATTGAGTTTTGGGTCCATCGTATGAGGAGGTCTTCAAAAAGTTCTTGGAGAATGCATATTATGAAAAAAATGCACGGATTTCAAGGTTTTTTTGCACCAAAATAAACTTACTTTTTTAAAAGATTTATTTATTTATTTATTTGATATAGAAGAGAGAAAGAGAGAGAGAATATCACTCTTCCATCTGCTGGGTTACTCCCCAAATGGCCATAGTGGCTGGGGTTGGGCCAGGCTGAAGCCAGGAGATTCCTCTGGGTCTCCCACATGGGTTCAGGGGCCCAAGTACATGAGCAGCCAGGACTTGAACCAGTGCCCATATGGGCTGCTGGTACCGCAGGCAAAGGCTTAGCCTTCTACTCCGCAGTACTGCCCCAATAAACTTACCTTTTAATTCCATTTTTCCATGAACTTTTTGAAGAGCCCTTCATTGCCATTGTTTTAATAGATTCAGTCCCTTTTGGTCTATTATTAAATTTATTTTCTCTCCTTACTGGGTCACCACCAGTTCAGTATAGATGGCAGTTGAAATCTCCATTTTCTATCTGATGTCCATACCTTTCTAAACTGTCCATAGACTGGGCATAAATTACATTGTTTAGAAATTTGGTGGAGTATCAATTTCATAGTTCTAAGTTTCAAGGTGTAAGTTAAGAGTTGATGAGATAAAAACTCATGTTAATGACTTTCATGTACCTTCTTTTCTTTGGAACAGGATGCTGTATGATTACGTTGAAAGGAAGCGAAAGGAAAATTCAGGAGCCCAGCTGCACGTCACCTACTTGGTATCCGGCAGTCTCATACAGAATGGACATTCTGTAAGTTCTCAGAATCTTAGAGTGAGCTTATATGTCTGAGCAAAGAACAGTGTTATAACTTAACACAAGGGGAGAAAAAGACAAAGATTCATAACACAGCTGTTTTTAAAAGCTGCTTGAAGGAGATGATTATTTTCCATTGTTAGACTGACTCAAACTCTTAGAAGTCTACACTTGATCTTAGCCAAAAGGCCAAAAAGCGATTGAAAAGTCTAATTAATAGTATCTTGGCTGTGATGTAGAAAGTATGTCGTCATTACAGTTTTCTAAGTAACAAGACATTAGGTCATGCTTCTATTATTCCTTATAGCTTTTTCTTCCTCTTGAAGATATATTTGGGACAATAGTAGTTGTCTATTCAAATTTCAAGCCACAAACCCAGGTGTCAGAAACGACATTTTTTAAAAATTGACATTTTAATTTTGGTAAGCTGTGTCTTAAGTGGCTGAGAGATAGTGGGTATTGACAGGGAGCTGAGTGAATGCAGAGACCTGAGCCAGGAATAACTTCATTCTGCATTATCTTTT
This sequence comes from Oryctolagus cuniculus, assembly GCF_964237555.1. Lineage (NCBI taxonomy): Eukaryota > Metazoa > Chordata > Mammalia > Lagomorpha > Leporidae > Oryctolagus > Oryctolagus cuniculus. The sequence continues at coordinate 65,799,283 of NC_091432.1, forward strand.
TATAGTCCTCTCTAGTATCTGATCATCCATCAGCACAGGTCACTGCTACATTTTCACCATCCCAACCACAAAGCTGTCTTGGGCCTGCTGACTTTCTCTTAGCTTCCACATCCTTTTGGGCCCAGGGATCATTCTGTTACTTTCATTCTTTGGTGGGCACCAGAAGCTCCCTCTGTTGAGATATTTTGTTCCCTTTTCTTACGCTGACAAAGCCCTGTGAACTTTAAAAATTCCCCTTCTGGTTTCTTTCCTGGAGGAAGGCATACGTCCTGTGTTTTCATTTCCTCAAGCCTCCTATCTTTTGCTTCTGCCACCATCAGTCCCATCGGACTTGGCTCAAGGATCAGGATCTCTCTTCAGATAGCCACTAATTTAAATTTTCTGCTTCCTTTTTTTTTTTTCTCAAAAACTTATTTGCTAAAATGCTCACTGGATTTGTTTTTTAGCAATGGAGTCCCAAACATGTGGAATTTAAAACTGGAATGTCAATGTAGTAATTTACAAGGAGAAACAAAACTGCCAGTGGGATCAGATCCAAACATTTGCTAGCCAGAATATTCTTTTCCTGGTTGACAAGCTATTTGGTAACGCAGAGAATAAGATACAATCATACATTGGTTAACACTGAGATATGTTCTGAGAAATGTGTTAGGTATTTTTGTCATTGTGCAGACATCACAGAGTGTACTTACACAGACCTGAATGGTATGGCCTGCTACACACCCAGGAAGTAGTCTGTTGCTCCTAGGCCACAAACCTGTATAATATGTTACTGTGCTAAATACTGCAGACAGTTATAATACAGTGGTAACTACTTGTGTACAGTTATAATACAGTGGTAACTACTTGTGTATCTAAACATAGAAAGGGTACAGTCAAAATACAGTATAAAAGGGTTTTAAAAATGATTTACTTTTAGAGGACACTTACTATGAAAGGAGCTAGCAGGAGTGGACGTTGCAATGGGTGAGTCAGTGAGTGGTGAGTGAGTGTAAAAGATGACGAATTGCTGTCACTGCTGTAGGCTTTATCAACCTTGTATCCTCAAATAACACTGCATTTATGAAAGCATATTTTATTTCAGTAATTAACCTTAACTTACTGTAACCTTTTTTACTTTTTTTTAAGTCAGAGTTACAGAGAGAGAGAAAGAGAAGCAGAGAGAGAAAGAGAGAGAGAGAGAGGGAGGGAGAGAGGTCTTCTATCCATTGGTTCACTCCCCAATTGACCGCAATGGCCAGAGCTGAGCCGATCCGAAGCCAGGAACCAGGAGCTTCCTCCAGGTCTCCCACGCAGGTGCAGGGGCCCAAGGACTTGGGCCATCTTCTACTGCTTTCCCAGGCTATAGTGGAGAGCTGGATTGGAAGTGGAGCAACCGGGACTCGAACCAGCACCCATATGGGATTCCAGCACTGCAGGCGGCAGCTTTACCCACTACGCCACAGTGCCAGCCCGTAACCTTTTTACTTTATAAGCTTTTAAATTTTTAAGCTTTTTGACTGGTAATAACACTTAGCTTAAAGTGCATCATACAGCTACATAAAAATATTTTCTTTACATTCTTTTCTAACTTTTTTGTTACAAATTCAGACAAACATACAGATTAGCCCATGCTTACACAGGATCAGGACCATCGATATTACTGTCTCTTCCACCTCCACATCTTGTCCCACTGGAAAGTCTTCAGGGACAAAAACATGCATGGAGCTGTCATCTCCTAGGAAAACAGTGCCTTCCCGATGCTTTCAGATGGACCTGCCTGGGGCCTTTCCTTTTGAGAGGGTGTCACTCATTTCACAAATGTGTCCATGGTGGTTTACTTGATTTATTTATTTTTTCATCAAAGATTTGCTTGTAAGTAGATAATGTACCCTGAACATTCCTCTCTATAATGAATACCTTTTGGTATTGGGGTCCATGTTTTTGAACTTTTCAAGGAGCTTGTTGAGATCTGCATAAGCCTCTGCTAACCTTTCACTGAATTTTCTTGGAGGTTCTTTTTATTCTGCAGTTTCCTTTTCTTGTTCCTGCAGCTCTGTCTTTACTAGATGATAGGAAATTTTATTTATTTATTTATTTTAAGAGATGGGAGACAGCTCCCATCCACTGGTTCACCTAGCATGTCCACAATGACCAGGATTCTGCAACTGGGAACTCATTCCAGGTCTCTTAACATGAGTGACAGGAACCCAACTACTTGAACCATCACCTCTATCTCCTAGGATCCATATAGCAAGAAACTGGAATTAGGGGCTAGAACTAGGGAATGAACCCAGGCACTCTGTTCTGGCCAGGTGTCCTAACCAGTGACTTTACTGCTAGGCCAACACCTGCCCAGTGATAGTAATTATTTTTTTTCTCTTAGATTTATTATTATTTTTTAGGTTTATTTGAAAAGCAGAGTGACAGAAAGAGATATCTTATATCTGTTGGTTCATTCCCTGAGAGAGAGATCTAGTATCTGTTGGTTCACTCCTTAAATAGCTGCAACAACAGGGGCTTGGCCAGACTGAAGCCAAGGTCTAGGACTCCTTTTGGGTCTCTGACATGGCGGCAGGGATTCAAGCACTTGAGTGGGATTGCTGTAGCTGAAATAGGTGTGAGGATTTTGGAGCCCTAGACTTGCCCTCCTAACAGCCTCACATGGGAAGCTCTGGAGCCCTGGCCAAGTAAGGATGCTTACCTATGTTTTTTTCCTTAATGAGGCACTCCTACAGAAAGATGAATTATTTTGCTTGTGTTTTAAATTTGTATTTATCCATTTGAGAGACAGAAACAGAGAGGACGAGCTGCCACCTGCTGGCTCACTCTCCAGTTGCCTACAATATCAGAGCTGAGCCAGAGCCAACCTTGGGAGCCAGGAACACAATCCACATCCCCTTTGTTGGTGACAGGAACCCATTTACTTGAGCCGTCGCCGATGCCTGCCAGGATCTGCATTAGTAGGAAGCTGGAGTCAGCAGCTGGAGTCAGTTGTTAAACCCACATACGCTGATGTGGGACATGGGTGTTTTATCCAGCACTTTAACTACAAGATTAAATGCCTGCTCTGTGTAAAGTAAATTTTTAAGCATATTAGCGAGTTTTGTTCTTTGGATTCTTCTAGTTTTTTCTTAAAGATGTGTTTCTGGGAAGAAGGTGTTAAAGGCTTCGTATGGATTTTTTTAAATATAAATTTTTATTTTTCCAATTACCGTGTTCATTATAAAAAGTGTTTAACAATACCCAGAAAGTACAAAGCCTCTTTCTAATCTCATCATGGAGTTTATTCCAGAGAATTATTTGAAAATTTCGAGGTAATGTTTGTGTGATTCTTGACCTGACCCATCTTTTATCAGTTCCCCATTAGCTTTCTATCTGAAGATGTTACTGATACTGGTTTTATAATGTGTCAATCATTAATTTACCAGAGGTTACAAAATAATCACTTTTTTTTGCTGGCTTTTTTTTTTTTTTAAGATTTATTTATTTATTTGAAAGTCAGAGTTACACAGAGAGAAGGAAAGGCAGAGAAAGGTCTTCCATATGCTGGTTCACTCCCCAGTTGGCCTCAGCAGTCAGAGCTGGGCCGATCTGGAGCCAGGAGCTTCTTCCAAGTCTCCCATGTGGGTGCAGGGGCCCAAAGACTTGGGCCATCTTCTACTGCTTTCCCAGGCCATAGCAGGGAGTTGGATTGGAAGTGGAGCAGCCGGGACTTGAACTGGCACCCATGTGGGATGCCAGCACTGCAGGCGGCGGCTTTACCTGCTGTGCCACAGCGCTGGCCCTCTGCTGGCTTTTTTTTTTTTTTTTTTTTTTTTTTTTATGAAGAACTTTGACCAGCCATATTTTCCCCTTAATTACTAAAAATCTCAGGGCTGACCCAACAGCCTTGGGGTTTGTAGATGCAGTCTTACTCTTGTGTCCACCTTCCCAGGAGCCCACTGAATCAGAGCCCCATTCTGATTCATATTATTCTAACACCTGCAAGGTGGTATTTCCAGTCTGTTGTGTTTGTACATTTTCCATAACTCCCCAAGGCAGCATTTAGCTACCTTCTGTGCTAAACTTTTCCTAAGGTACAAATTACTGTTTTTAGATCTGTTACTAAAAAAGAGTGAGTAGTTCCTAATGCTCATTCTCACAAGCTTTGTAATTTTTAGTCTTCAGTTTTACAGAACATGACATATAGAAATGCCCATTTTAAGAAAAAACGTGGCCGGTGCCGCAGCTCACTAGGCTAATCCTCCACCTTGCGGTGCCGGCACACCGGGTTCTAGTCCCGGTCGGGCGCCAGATTCTGTCCCGGTTGCCCCTCTTCTAGGCCAGCTCTCTGCGGTGGACCGGGAAGTCAGTGGAGGATGGCCCAAGTGCTTGGGCCCTGCACCCCATGGGAGACCAGGATAAATGCCTGGCTCCTGCCATGGATCAGCGCGGTGCGCCGGCTGCGGCGGCCATTGGAGGGTAAACCAACGGCAAAAGGAAGACCTTTCTCCCTGTCTCTCTCTCTCTCACTGTCCACTCTGCCTGTCAAAAAAAAAGTAATAATATTCCCAGTTCAGATTTGTGATTTTGCTTTTTGAAAAACTTACTTGATTTCTATATTGTTTTATTTCATGAACTTTGTTGTTCCTACCCAATGTTAACATAAGTATGTATTTACTTTAGTCAAATATGAAGGTTTTTTTTTTAAGGTTTATTTTATTTATTTGAAAGTCAGAGTTACATAGAGAGAAGGAGAGGTGGCGGGGGGTGGGGTGGGGGGGTGGGGGTGGATCTTCCATCTGTTGGTTCACTCCCCAATTGGCTGCAGTGGTCGCAGCTGTGCCGATCCGAAGCCAGGAGCCAGGAGCTTCTTCCTGGTCTCCCACATGGGTGCAGAGGCCCAAGCACTTGGGCCATCTTCTATTGCTTTCCCAGGCCATAGCAGAGAGCTGGATCATAAATCATACAGTGGAGCATCTGGGTCTCGAACCAGCACCTATATGGCTTGCTGGCATTGCAGACAGTAGCTTTACCCACTATGCCACAGCACCAGCCCCCTGTTTATATTTTTAATGTAAGCAAATGCTTATTTGTATTGCCCCTCTTTCTTAAAGTTTCCTTAGGTAAAGTGGTCTTTTTTGTTTGTTTGTTTTAGATTGATTTATTTTATTTGAAAGAATTAAAGAGGTTTTCCATTTGCTGGTTAATTCTCCAAGTGGCCACAATGCCAGGGCTGAGCAAGGCCAAAGCCAGGAGCTTTATCTAGGTCTCCTATGTGGGTCGCCAGGGCCCAAGCACTTGTGCCATCTTCTGCTGCTTTTCCCAGGTGCATTAGCAGGGATTTGGACTGGTACTGGGGCAGCCAGGACTTAACTGGCACCAGAATGGGATGCTGGCATTGCAGGCAGTGGCTTTATTCCATGTGCCGCACAAATCTAAATAAATTGAAAGAAATACGAGACAGGATTTTTTCTTTTACCAGAGTGGAACTAAATTAGAAGTCAAATAATGAAAATGTTTCTGGAAAGTCTCCAAATATTTGAAATTAATAACATACTTCTAAATAATCTGAGTCAAAGAAACAATGAAATTAAAATCTTTTGAGATGAAGAAAAATGAAAACAAAACATAGCAGAATCTGTGGAGTACAGCAGGAAGCAGTACTTAGGGGAATTTGCAGAAATAAAAACTTAATATAGAAAAGAAAAGAGTTTTGAATCAATGACTTTAACTTCTAGCTTAAGCTATAAAAAGAAGAGCACATTTGTAAGAATAACAACAAAGATCAGAACGGGGGGAGGTGAATGGAAAACAATGAAATCTAAAACTGGTTTTTTGAAAAGATCAATAAAATGGATAACCTCTAGCCAGATTAATCAAGAAAAAAGGAGTAAAGAAATAAATTGCCAATATCTGAATTAATTACACATGTATTAAAAGGATCATAAGGATAAAATATTGTGAACAACTTCATGCCAATAAATTAACAACATGGAAGAAACAGACAAAATCCTTGTAGGACACAAGCATCCAAATTTTACTTTTTTTTTAAATTAATTAATTTTTTATTTTTTTGATAGGCAGAGTGGACAATGAGAGAGAGACAGAGAGAAAGGTCTTCCTTTACTGTTGGTTCACCCTCCAATGGCCGCTGCAATTGGCACACTGCAGCCAGCACACCACGCTGATCCAAAGCCAGGAGCCAGGTGCTTCTCCTGGTCTTCCATGTGGGTGCAGGGCCCAGGGACTTGGGCCATCCTTCACTGCACTCCCAGGCCACAGCAGAGAGCTGGACTGGAAAAGGGGCAACTGGGACTAGAACCTGCTGTGCCGGCGCCACAGGCGGAGGATTAGCCTAGTGAGCTGCGGCACCAGGCCAAATTTTACTTAATCACTATATAACTTGAGTAACTCTTAAAAATATTTAATTAGGTGAAAAATATTCCATCAAAGAGAACACCAAGCCCAGATTGCTTACTAGTGAATCTACCAAATATTTAAGGAAAAAAATAATATCAATTTTACAAACTTCCAGATAATTGAAAATATTTTCAAATATGTCCTGTGAGACCAGTGCTACTCTGGTGCCAAAATCAAAAACATTATAAAAACCCTACAGATAAGTGTCCCTCATGAACATAGATACGAAAATTGTAAACTACAGTGCTGACATCCCATATGGGCGTTGGTTTGAGTCCCAGCTACTCTGCTTCTGATCCAGCTCTCAGCTAGGCCTGGGAAAGCAATAGAAGATGACCAAAGTGCTTGGGCCCCTGCACCCATGTGGGAGACCCAGAAGAAATTCCTGGCTTCTGGCTTTGGATTAGCACAGCTCCGGCCATTGTGGACAATTGGGGGAGTGAACCAGTGGATGGAAGACCTCTCTCTCTCTTCCTCTCCTTTTCTCTCTGTAACACTGACTTTCAAATAGATAAATAAATCTTTTAAAAATTTTAGCAATAAAAAATAGTTCAATATATAAATTGATAACATAACCCAGTCATGAGAACGACCAGTATAATTAATGATATTAGCAAATTATAGAAAAACCGCATCATTTCAATAATACAAAGCATTGGATACAATGTAATATCTGTTCTTGAGAATAATACTCAGCAAACTAGAAATAATAGACAAGTTCCTCAACCTGATACCTACCACTAACATTACACATAACAATTAAGACCAGGTGCTTTCCTCCTAACATCAGGAATGAGACAGACCTCCATCTTCAGTACTTATATCTGCAGTGCACTGGACATTTTAGCCAGTGCAATAAGGCAAGAAAAATAAATAAAAGTCATCCAAATAAGAGAGAGAGTACTAGGGGCAGGCATTTGGCCTAGAGTTGAAATGCCTGGCTTCTAAATTGAGCACCTGGGTTTTATTCTCAGTTCTGCTCCTGACTCCAGCTTACTGCTAATGCAGGCCCTGGGAAGCAGCAGTGATGGCTCAGATAATTGAGATTCTGCAAACCATGTGAGGACCTAGACTGAGTTCCTGGCTTCCAGCTTCAGCCCAGGGTCATTACAAGTATTTGGGGAGTAAATCAGAAGATGGGTATCTTTTTCTCCTTTCTGTTTTGCTCTCACTCTAGCTCTCTGCTTTTCTCTCTAATAAGTAAATAAGAACTTTTTGAAAAGCTTTCAGAAAGATGGTATGAAAGTTGACTTTGCAGACATTATTTTCTTTGTGGACTACAATTAAGTCTAAGAAAGCTATGGTATCTAATAAGTGAGTTTAACATGGTTTTCAGGATTACGATCAATCTATAAAACCAATGCCTCAATATACCAGCAAGAACAAATGGAAATTGAAGAGTTTTAAGTACATGATTTATAATATGCTAAAGGTAAGCTTGATAGGCCGGTGCCGCGGCTCACTAGGCTAATCCTCTGCCTGCGGTGCCGGCACACCAGGTTCTAGTCCCAGTCGGGGCGCCGGATTCTGTCCTGGTTGCCCCTCTTGCAGTCCAGTCTCAGTCTCTCTCTCTCTCTCTCTCTCACTATCCACTCTGCCTCTGGGGGAAAAAAAAAGATAAGCTTGATAAAAAAATATGAAATATATGTATACTAAACTTTTGAGAGAAATTAAAAGTCTTAAGTAGATTCATAGAAATAACTTGTTCATGAGTCAGAAGACTCAACATTAAGGAGTCAGTTCCCCTCAGATTCATTTAAAGATTCAAAGTAACCCCAATCACTTTTAAAATAGAAGTGAACAACCTGATTATGAAGTTTATATGGAAATGCAAAGAGCCCGAATAGCCAAAATCACTCTGAAAAAGAACACTACTTGTTTTTAAAATATATCATAAAGACAGTGTGATCTTGGTGAAAAGACTGATAAATAGATCAATATAACAGAATAGAGGTTCCCGTAGGAAACTTATACAAAAGTGGATGATTGATTTTTGACAAAGATGGAACATAGTGAAAGGAGAGTATTTTATTTAACAAATATAAATTTCCAAAGTACAGCTTATGGATTACAGTGGCTTTTTCCCCCCCATAGCTTCTCTCCCACCCGCAACCCTGTCATCTCCCGCTCCCTCTCCCATTCCATTCATATCAAGATTCATTTTCAATTCTCTTTATATACAGATCAATTTAGTATATATTAAGTAAAGATTTCAACAATTTGCACCCACACAGAAACACAAAGTGCAAAATGCTGTTTCAGTACTAGTTATAGCATTAATTCACATTGTACAAGACATTAATAGGACAGATCCTACATGAGAAGTAAGTGCACAGTGACTCCTGTTGTTGACTTAGCAAATTGACACTCTTGTTTATGGCGTCAGTAATCACCCCAGGCCCTTATCGTGAGTTGCTAAGGCTATGGAAGCCTTTTGAGTTCACCGACTCCGATCTTTTTTAGACAAGGTCATAGTCAAAGTGGAAGTTCTGTCCTCCCTTCAGAGAAAGGTGTCTTGGCTTTCCATGCCTAAAATACTCTCATGGGCTCTTCAGCCAGATCTGAATACCTTAAGGGCTGATTTCTATCAGTTAGTATTAGCAGACACTAGTCTTGTTTATGTGATCTCTTTGACTCTTAGACCTATCTATCATTATGGTCAATTGTGAACAGAAATTGATCACTTGGACTAGTGAGATGGCATTGGTACATGCCACCTTGATGGGATTGAATTAGAATCTCCTGGCACTTTTCTAACTCTAACATTTGGGGCAAGTCAGCTTGAGCATGTCCCAAATTATACATCTCCTCCCTCTCTTATTCCCACTCTTATATTTAACAGAGATCACTTTTCAGTTAAATTAAACACCTAAGAATAATTGTGTGTTAATTACAGAGTTCAACCAATAG